>NC_041380.1:391197268-391247826 GCF_002162155.2 Triticum dicoccoides
AGGCGGTGCTGATCCGGCGGGCGAATGGCTTGACGTGATGACTCGAGGGTGGTGCCTGGGAGCCACCCAGGAGAGCTGCGACGACGGGCGGCGCTCGTGTGGCGAAACGGGCGAGGAAGAGGTTGCGCGGCTCCTCCTAGGAGGTGACAGAGGCCGTCGGAAGGTGGAGGAGCCACGCGCGGGGGATGCTGGTGAGGGCCATGGGTAACCAGTTGGCCATCACCCGATCATCGCCCCCAGCTCCGAGGACGGCCTCCTCGTACGCCAGGAGGAAAATCATTGGGTCCGTCGTGCCGTTGTAGCGCGGTGGCATCTCGGGCCTAAACTTGCGCGGCCACTGCACCTATCACAAGGCGGGGGCCAAGGTCCGGAGCCCCTGGCCCCAGTGTCGGCATCCGTTGCTGGAGCGGGCGGCGCGTTGTCTGCCATGAGGGTGGGATCCGATGTCGGGGGAGAGCGGATCATCAGGAGGGAGTACTCCGGCACACCCCTACCTGGCGCACCAAATGTCAGATTCCGGGTTCCGGCAGACCCTTGAGGTTCTAACACTGGGGTGCGCACGGAGATCTCTCCCCTACCGATCTACGTCCAATCCCCGCGCGTGATTTGAGCTGGAAACAATGATCAACACAAGGGACACAAGGTTTATACTGGTTCGGGCCACCGTTGTGGTGTAATACCCTACTCCAGTGTGTGGTGTGGTGGACTGCCTCAAGGGCTGATGATGATTAGTACAAGGGAAGAACAACCTCGCGAGGGGTGTCTTGAGCTGGTGCGATGAACTGTTTGGGTGAGTTCAGTCGCCTCTATCTCTCTATCCTAGGGCTCTACCAGATTTTTCGGTGTTTAACCCGGTGGTGGCTAGCTCTATTTGTAGGGGCCCTAGGCCTCTCCCCAAATAATGAGCGGGAAGGGCGCCAACAATTGGCCATTTTGAGGGGGAACATATAGTACAAGTTATCCTGACCAAAGGTAGTCTTCGGCTGCCAAAAGCACTGGTGATGACGCCGTCTTGGGCTCCACAGTGACCTCCATCCTGACGCTCTGCTGGTCTTGGTCCCATTGCACTGGAATGGCAACCTTTGCCTGATGCCTTGGCCTGTGCTTGTCCCCTTTGCACCAAAGGGGAAACAAGGACACTGCGCAGGCCAGCACCCGCCTGGCGCCCGCCTGGTCTCGATCGTCATGGCTTGCGTCCCGGGTTCCTCGCGAGGTACCCCTGCCTTGATCTCTCCACCTCATCGCGAGCCTGCCTGACGAGGCTGCCTCTGAGGAAGCTTCCTGTCGTCCGCCCCACGAGGCTAGGCCCCTCGCGAGAGTCTTGAGCTTGAGCTGATGAAGATTGGCCGCGCTGGGCCCCCACTTGAGCCACGCCGTAGGCCGCAGGCAGGCAAGTATGGGGACCCCCGTTCCCAGAACACCGACAAGACTAAGCTAGTTGACTTTGTTCCCAGTGATTCATCTAAGCAGTTCAACTTCAGTGTTAATTTGGATCCAAAATAGGAAAGCGCGCTCATCGAGTTCATCCGTGAGAACCGGGATATCTTTGCACGGAAGCCTTCTGACATGCCAGGTGTACCGAGGGAACTCACTGAGCACACTCTCAATATTGATCCCAAGTTTAAACCGGTCAAGCAGTTTCTTCGGCGTTTCAATGAAGAAAGGCGCAAGGCCATTGGTGAGGACTAGCCCGGCTCTTGGCGGCTGGGTTTATTATCGAGGTTTTTCATCCTGAGTGGTTGGCTAACCCGGTGTTGGTACTTAAGAAGAATTACACTTGGCGCATGTGTGTGGACTACACAGATTTAAACAAGGCTTGTCCTGCTGATCCTTTTGCTCTCCCTCGTATTGATCAGATCATTGATGGTATGGCGGGGTGTGAGCAGTTGAGTTTTTTGATGCTTACTCGGGTTATCATCAGATCAAGATGGCAGTTAAGGACCAGGAGAAGACTGCTTTTATAACTCCTTTTGGAGCCTTCTGCTATGTGTCTATGCCTTTTGGGCTCAAGAGTGCCCAGGCGACATACCAACGATGTGTGCATAATTGTCTTCATACTCATATTGGGCGTAATGTTCATGCTTATTTGGATGATATCGTGGTGAAGTCCAGAATGAAGGAAATGTTGATAGATGATTTGAAGGAAACCTTTGATAACCTTCGGGTATATAAGATGATGCTTAACCAGACCAAGTGTGTCTTTCGTGTACCGGCGGGTAAGCTCTTAGGTTTTCTGGTGTCTAACAGGGTCATCTAGGCTAATCCGGAGAAGATCAAAGCCATCACTTCTCTGGTTAAACTGGCGTGCATCAATGACGTTCAGTGTGTGGCAGGTCGTATTGAGGCGCTAAGCCAGTTCATAAGCCAGTTATGAGAGAAGGCTATCCCTCTATATGAGATGATGAAGAAGACCGATAATTTTGTCTGGAGTGAGGCGGCTAATGCGGCGTTTGAGGATTTGAAAAAACAGTTAGCCGAGCCGCCGGTTCTTGCGGCCCCTGTTGATAAAGAGCCATTGTTGTTATATGTGGCTGCCAATGCCCAGGCTGTCCGTGTAGCTATTGTGGTGGAACGGAAGGAAACAGGCAAGGTATATCCGGTTCAACGACCGGTTTACTATATCAGTGAGGTGCTCATTGAGTCCAAACATAGATATCCGCACTAGCAGAAGCTTGTGTACGGGTTTTTTATGGCTAGCCGGAAGCTTAAGCAGTATTTCTAGGGCCATCCCATCACTGTGGTTAGCTCCACTCCTTTGGGAGATATCATCCAAAACAGGGAAGCAACTGGCCGGATCGCTGTCGGATATTAAGCTTGGCCTCACGGTCTAAAGTGTGTACCTCATACGGCTGTCAAGTCCCGAGCACTGGTAGATTTCATCAATGATTGGACAGAGTTGCAAACGCTGAAGGAAAAGCCAGATAACACATATTGGACCATTCACTTTGATGGGTCCAGGCAATTGGAGGGCTCGGGGGCTGGAGTTGTGCTTGCTTTCCCTCGAGGTGATAAATTTTGCTATGTTCTCTGTTTGATGTTCCCTTGCACTAACAATGTAGCTGAATATGAGGCCTTGCTCCATGATCTTCGGATGGCTAAGGAGATGAACTTAAGCCGAGTAAGGTGCTTTGGTGACTCGGATTTGGTGGCTCAATAGGTCTCTGGTACTTGGGATTCCAAGGATCCACTCATGGCGGCTTATCGACGAGAGGTAGATGTTATTGCTGGTCACTTCAAGGGTTATCAAGTTGAGCATGTTGAGCGGAGAAAGAATGAAGCGGCTGACGCTTTAAGCCGTTTGGGTTCTCAACGTAAACCGGTGTCCCCTAATGTCTTTCTTGACATCCTTCATAACCCGCCGTTCAAGTTACTCATAGAGGAGGATTTGGCTATTCCTGTCCCGGAGGCTCAGTTGGTGGCGGCTCTTCATGTTATCCCTGATTGGACAGTTCCCTATTTGGAATATATGACCCGGGGCGAGTTACCTGAGGATGAGATTTTGGCCAGGTAGATAATCCGGCGGTCCAAGTCAATGACCATTGTCAACGGAGAATTGCATCATTGTAGTGTCACATGGGCGTTTCAGCGTTGTGTGTCTCCTGAAGAAGGTTGTGAGATTCTACATGAGATCCATGAAGGAGATTGTGGTCATCATGCCAGTTCAAAATATCTGGTAGCTAAAGCTTTTCGTCATAGTTTTTATTGGCTAACGGCTCATGCTAACTCTGAGGACTTGGTCAGAAGGTGTGACGGTTGTCAGAAGTTTGCACGTCGAGCTCAAGTTCCGGCTCAGGAGTTGAGGATGATTCCAATTACTTGGCCGTTTGCAGTCTGGGGGCTCTTTAAAAGATCCAAGGATAAGAAGACTCACCTCTTGGTGGCGGTTGACAAGTTTACTAAATGGGTAGAGGCAGAGCCAGTGAGTAAGTGTGATGCAGCAACGGCATTTCAATTCATGAAGAAGGTAATTCTTCCGCTTTGGCTTTCCACATAGCATTATAACAGACAATGGCACTAACCTCTCCAAGGGACCTATGGAAGATTTTTGTCAACGTGAGCATAATTGGCTTGATGTATAATCAGTGGCTCACCCCCAGTCTAATGGTCAAGCTGAGAGAGCCAATCAAGAGATTTTGAGAGGTATCAAACCCCGGCTTATGGTTCCCCTGCAGAGGACGTTGGGTTGTTGGGTGGAGGAATTACCTTCCGTGTTATGGAGCATTAATACCACCCCAAGAGGTCTACGGGTTACACGCCTTTCTTCATGGTTTATGGAGCAGAGGCGGTTCTCCCTAGTGACATCCGTCATTACTCGTCCTGCGTGGCGGCTTATGTTGATGCCGACAATGAAAGAGAACGTCAGGAAGCACTTGACATGTTAGATGAGAGCGTGACATCGCAGCGGCTCGTTCGGTGATTTACCAGCAAGATCTGTGCCGTTACCACAGCCACCGGGTTAGAACCAGAACTTTTCAAGAAGGCGATCTGGTGCTCCGGCTCATCCAAGACGAGACTAATATGCACAAGTTATCCCCACCTTGGGAAGGACCCTTTGTGGTCAGCAAGAATCTAAACAACGGGTCATATTGCCTTATCGATGTTCAAGACCACAAGGACTCACGCATGTCAGAGGAGGAGACCCGACGGCCTTGGAATATTGCTCAGCTTAGACCACTACACTTGAGCCATAGGCTCTCCTTATGTACATATTTAGACAATGTGTATATTATGATAGATATAATAAACCGGCATCCCTGCTAAAGCAGGGCTTCTGTCATTCTCTTAAATGAGTTTTTGGTTACTAGGGCCTTCCACTTAGGCATGAAGTTATGATTTCCCCTTGAACCGGCTATAAGCCAATGAAAAAAATACATACTTGGGGGCTTGCTTCCCAGGTCAAAGGGACCAAAGAGAGTTTGTTGTAAAAACACAGCTCAAACTTAGGTACCCCTTGGCCACAGCCCACAATATAACTTGGGGGCTTGGTCGTATTCGAACCATAGCTTAAACCCTCTTGATCGGCGTAAGGCCACCCGGGAAATAACTAGGGGGCTTGGTCGTATTCGAACCATAGCTGAAACCCTCTTTATCAGCGTAAGGCCAACATGGAAATCACTTGGGGGCTTGGTCGTATTCGAACCATAGCTTAAACCCTCTTGATCGGCGTAAGGCCACCAGGGAAATCACTTGGGGACTTGGTCGTATTCGAACCAAAGCTTATACCCTCTTGATCGGCGTAAGGCCACTAGCGAAATCACTTGGGGACTTGGTCGTATTCGAACCAAAGCTTATACCCTCTTAATCGGCGTAAGGCCACAGTCATGACTACTTAAGCCCTCTTGATTTTTTAAAAAGGTTGTTTAATGCGACTTATCATACTTTATGATTACTATGAACCGGAGTTTATTAGCCCGGCCCAGTTTATTTCGTAAACCGGCAATATAACTACTAGTGTTCAACGACTATGATCAAAATATCACAAGTATGCTACATGCTCAATTTTATAGTTATTCTTAAGTCCAGCCTTGGTTATAAACTATGTTATTGGACATGATAACCTGTCTAGCGGTAAACCGCCAAGACACCCCTTTTTTCTTTCTGATTATATGCAGGAGCAGATTTCATATTGCCAAACACCATGAGCAAATATAAGCACATCTTAACATGGCGGATTACCCGTGTCCTGCAATAAATATATGCACAATGGCATAGCAGATAAAGAGTTTTCACTAGCCTATTACAAGGCGGTTTGATGCCCATAAGAATAATTGTTTTCAAAACAAGTTCTGAGGAAGGAAGAAGCTAAACCGGCTACCGGTTTATGAATCTGGCTCGGGCTGGCTTGAAGGTTGCGGATCATCTTGCACTGGTTCACCTTCTTCTTCTCTACCCAGTTGCTGGGAGTCAGTGCTTGACCAATCGATCCCAGTTAAGGCATTGAATACAGCTTCATCACTTATAAGTGAGGAGGGATCAATGTTAGGAGCATAAGTATGCAGCCGGATTGGCGGAATAAGATTCGGAGCGTTGCAACTTGGCGGATTAACTTTCTTGTTGTTGGCATCATAGATTGACTAATAATGTAACAGATCAGTTTCTTCAGCCAATTTGCTAGCCAATGTACGCATTTCCCTTGTCAAAGCACCAAGGTCATCATTATCAAAATCTGAACCGTCTTATTTTATGCTCGGAAAGCCATTTCCAATATCGGCCGGGTCAAGATCAAATATCCAGGATTTAGCCCGAGTTAAAGCAGTAAGAGCACCCGCCCTGGCAGCTGATTTCTTCAGTTCCTCAATCCAAGCAGGCATCACAACTAGCCTTACCAACGTATCCTTGTGTAACGCCCTCGATGTGGCTATATCTCCTACGTGTCGAAGCACGACTTAGAGGGTTAACCGCATTGAAATCAATGTCGCAAGTAAGGTAATCTTCACAACAACCCATGTAATTTATATAAAGGGGAAAGGATACATAGTTAGCTTACACTCACCACGTCACACCAATACATGAATAACATTACAATCATCCAATACACTCATGGTCCGACTATGGTACCAAAATAAAAGATCAACCCCAACATGTGACATGGTCCCCGATCGCCCCAACTGGGCACCACTACTGATCATCTGGTAAAGACACATAGTAACGGCAAGAGTCTTCGTCGAACTCCCACTTGAGCTCAAGAACATCATCTGGAACGGTATCATCGGTCCCTGCATCTGGTTTGGAAGTAATCTTTGAGTCACGGGGACTCAGCAATCTCACACCCTCACGATCAAGACTATTTAAGCTTATGGGTATGACAAGGTAATATGTGGAGCTGCAGCAAGCGACTAGCATATATGGTGGCTAACCTGTTCGCAAAAGAAAGCGAGAAGAGAAGGCAAAGCACGAACGAAGAACTATGATCAAGAAGTGATCCTAGAACAACCTACGTCAAACATCACTCCAACACCGTGTTCACTTCCCGGACTCCGCCGAGAAGAGACCATCACGGTTACACACGCGGTTGATCCATTTTAATTAATATAAGTTTCATGTTATCTACAACCGGACATTAACAAATTCCCATCTGCCCATAACCGCGGGCACGGCTTTCGAAAGTTCAAATCCCTGCAGGGGAGTCCCAACTTAGCCCATCACAAGTTCTGACGGTCAATGAAGGATATTCCTTCTCCCGAGACATTCCGATCAGACTCGGCATCCCGGTTCTACAAGACATCCTCGACAATGGTAAAACAAGTCTAGCAACACCGCCCGAATGTGCTAACAAATCCCGATAGGAGCTACACATATCTCGTTCTCAGGGCACACTCAGATGAGACATCCTACGAGTAAAACCAACCCTCAAGTTGCTACGAGGTGGCCCCGCAGTCTACTCGGTCGGACCAACACTCAGAGGAGCACTGGCCCAGGGGGGTTCAAATAAAGATGACCCTTGGGCTCCGGAAACCCAAGGGGAAAAAGGCTAGGTGGCAAATGGTGAAACCAAGGTTGGGCATTGCTGGAGGAGTTTTATTCAAGGCGAACTGTCAAGGGGTTCCCATTATAACCCAACTGCGTAAGGAACGCAAAAATCTAGGAACATAACACCGATATGACGGAAAACTAGGGCGGCAAGAGTGGAACAAAACACTAGGAAAAAGGCCGAGCCTTCCACCCTTTACCAAGTATTTTTGCCATGTTAAGGCACGGGTCACTAGGAAACAACATGAACCTATGGCATAATGACAAAATCAGGACAAGGACTTAGAGAAATTCTAAGTCCCTGAAATCAGCATTACCGAATACGCTACTTTGCAAGTTTGTGCTAGTCACCACACATATCACAAAAATACATGGTAAGCACCTATGTAAAGATGGCATGGCATATAACAAAACTCATGTAGAGCTCAGGAGCATATCATGCACACATTAATCATGGCAAAAATGAAAAATAGCTATTTGATGAAACAGATCTGGCAATTATATCACATAGCCCTCTTCCAACAGCATTTCTGGCATCAAGATGAGCTCAAATGTAAATGATGCAATGAGATGAAATGATGTACTCTCTAAGACGAACGTTTTGATATGCTACACGCTCAAATCGGAGCCACTGATGATGAGTAATGACGCGATGAAGAATGCAAAAACTGGGACTTAGGGAAAGAGTCAACCCGACTAGGGTTTCTCCAGACCTGTATCGGGATCGACACGAAAAATGAGGTTTGTCGGAAACACTATAGATGGCCGGAGAGGACGAAGTTCGCCGGATGCGTGGACGAGGGGCTCACCGGTGACTGGAGTAGACGAGGATGGCGACGAGGTGACCGGCGAGGTGAGGCGGCGGCTTGGCGATGCGGTGGCGCCGGGGCGCGGCGAGGTGCGTGCGGCGGCGGGGCGGTGAGGCCGACGCCGGCGAGGAGGAGGCGGGCGGCGCGGCGAGGGCGCTGGAGGCTCGGGCGGTCGGCGCGGCTCCGGGCCGCGGGGGCTCTCTACGGGCCGGGCAGGCCGACGCTGACAGGCGGCGATGTGGGGCACGAGGCGGCGAATGGCGTGATGCCACGTGGTGCCGGCGGCGTGATTTTTCGTCCGGCCGCGCGGAGGGGAGAGGGATCTAGGGTTTGATCCGAAATTTCGGGGGAGATGCCTATTTATTGGTAGAGGGAGCTAGGAGACTCCAAATGGAGTGTGGTTTTCGGCCACGCGATCATGATCAAACGCTCTAGATGATGGAGAGGGTTTAGGTGGGTTTTGTGGCAAATTGGAAGGGTGTTGGGCTGCAACACACACGAGGCCTTTTCGGTCCCTCGGTTAACCGTTGGAGTATCAAACGAAGTCCAAATGGCACGAAACTTGACAGGCGGTCTACCGGTAGTATACCAAGGCCGCATGACAAGTCTCGGTCCAATCTGGAAATGTTTAAACCCCTACACACGAAAAGAGGTAGAAAGGACCACCGGAGGAGATAGGAGTGCCAGAATGCAAAATGGACAATGGGGAAAAAGCTCGGATGCATGAGACGAACACGTGTGCAAATGCAATGCTGATGATGACATGATATGAGATGCATGACAAAGGCAACAATACACGAAGAAAAAAACCTGAACCCAAGGAAAATAAAATAACTTAGCGCCGGAAACGGCAAGAGTTGGGATACATATAAGGTAAATTACATCCGGGGTGTTACACCTTGATCAAGGTTGGGGGCGGTTTATTACGGGAGGCTGTGCAGATGACCCATTGTACGCCGGTATATAGCTGTTCTATAAATGTATAGGCAACTCTCAGGCTTTGACGCATGTCCAGGCCAAAATGAGCAACGCAACTCCCTGCATGGTCAGAGAACATTGGTAAACCGGCAGTCTATTAAAGAATACATGTTTACGGTTTGTGAAGATGATTATTTACCAAAGACAATAGTAGTCATGGCGTTTATTTGTCGTTTCAAGCCAGTTAACTCCTCTTTTACCGGATTAAGGGCCGCTTCAGCGTCCTCAGCCTTCTTCAACAGAGTGGTTTTGTCTGTATCCCAGCTTGCCCGTTCACTCTTAAAGCTCTCCTTCAGTTTTTCCATGGCTGCTAAAGCGTTGGTTAGCTCTTCTTTGGCTTTGGAAGTCTCGGCCTGTTGAGTTTTGATATTTTCCTGAAGGTCGACGACTTGGGTTTCTTTTTTGCTAAGGTCAGCCTGCAAGAGATATGCAATTTGTGAGTTGGTAGTATATATTTGAAGTCCCAAGAGCATGACAATTCATACACTTGACACTTGGGGCCTAATGTCTATTTCTTCTTCTCCAAAATTATTACAAAGTCCCAAGCACATGACAAGTCATATACTTGGCACTTGGGGGCTAATGCATATTTGCTCAAGTTAAGGACTATTTATTTTTCTTCTATCAATCAGTCCGGTGGTTCATCGGTTTACAAAGTGTTCAATGAATTTTGAGACTTATTGTCTAAAGGGCCGGTCCATCTTGAAAGATAAACCGGCCCTTGGAGGCTACACAGGCAAAGTTGAAGTATTCTCTAAAAGTCCCGGTGCTCAATATTATAAAGCGGCCCTTGGGGGCTACTGGAGTTGGTATCCTAAACCGGCCATAATGGAAGAGTAAGTATGGAGAGATCAGCAGCATTTACCTCATATAGCTCCTTCATCATGTTCGGTGAACCGGCTTCATAGTCACAACTGGTGTAGATTCAGTTTAAGAACCCAGAATGAATATGTTGGGCGCTGAGATGGGCATAACTTTCCATATCCACCTTCTACTTGCCCTTATCTGTAGCAGAAAATTCTTCCTTGGCACTATGTTTTAACAGGGCACTAGGGTTGCCTGGGGCCGTATAGCTGACACCAGTAACAACAACATCGTCCGTTTTATCGTCCGCAACTTTGGATGGGCTCGGCGGTTTATCATCATGAGCCATCGGATCAATTTCCACTTGCTCAACAAAGGTTTCATGATCTTGTGGTGGTGGATCATCAAGGATAGCATCAGTATTTGGTTCAGATGGCTCTGGGTTTTTTTCCGGATCAGCTGTCGTGTCGTCATCAACCGGTTTATTCAACTTGGCCTTTTTGCTAGGTCTAGCCTTGGCTCTGAAAGGGACGAACATAAAAGTTAGTAAGCAAACATAAGGTGTAAAGGGTCAGTTTCATATACTCACCCAGGAACAATTTTGAGAGGTGGAAGTTGTGTCCCCGTGGACTCGCTAGAAGATGAATGAGAGGTTCCCTGATAGTTCGAATCAGACGGATTAAGAGGTTGTCGGAAATAACCCGCCTTCGGATAAGATGTGTCAAAAATAGGAGAGACCTCTGGGCGGCGTTTACGAACCGGTGTGTTCGGTAAACAGGACGAAGTGACCACATGACCGCTATGTCGGGTTGTGCGGCGAGCTTCATGTTGTTGTCCCTTCAAAATAAAGTTCGGATCCAAGTGAGCTAGGGGGTGAGAAAATTTTACTTTATGGATAGCTTGTCGGGTTCTCTGCGTGGGCAGAGAATCTGAACCGGATGTGAGAGTAATTACCTCAACATCGCTCGCGTAGCTGGCTTCCGCGTCATCCTGATAATAGTCATTGTCAATGAGGTGCATGAATAAAGAGCCAAGTGAATCAAGTTCTACCTCTGACTCTGGATCATCATTGTTAATGATTAAATCAGAAGAGTCGGTCATCTTCTTCTTTGCAGATTTCTTCGTGACCTTGGTCTTGGCGCGGGGCGTTTTAGCCGGTTTATCTTGAGTTTCCTCTCCTAGAATGGATCATTGCCCTGTTAAAAATTGGAAAAGGTCATAAGGGAGTATTAAAAACATGGGATTAAGACATGAGTCAAGTAATTCTTACAACTAGCTGTTTATTTGTAATGCAGAAAGGACTAAGCCCCATTTTACTGCAGTTAGCCACCGGTTCATCCAGCATCTTCTTGGCAGATTCAATAATTTCAGCATCAGTTAGCTGAATATCAATGTGCCCATGAGGGTCTTTTACGTCCCCTGTGTACTCGCACAGTAAACTGGGGCGACGACTTAAGGGTAAAATGCTCCAAGAAACCCAGCAACGAACAAAGTCAATTCCTGTCAAACCGTTGGCCATAAAGGCTCTGAGTTTCGAAAGTTGTGGGGCATATTTGGCCTGTTCCTTTGCGCTGAGTCTTTGAGGAAGTGGGTGTGTACTGGTGAGCCGATGAGCACAGTAACCCAGTAGAGGATTTTCATCGGCAGGGGAGGTGTCTGTGTAATAGAACCAAGTCTGATTCGAATCCTTGGTGTGGCTGTGATGCTTGGCGTGAGGGAAGCTGATATCTTTCCTTTACTGAATTGACACCCAGCCAAGTTCAGTATTGGTCCCATCAGTAAACTCAGCACGGCGGTTTAAGTAGAAGAAATTTCTAAATAGCTCAACTGTGGGCTCTTCTTGTAAGTAAGCTTCGCAAAAAACTTGAAAGTTGCAAATATTGGACACAGAATTAGGTCCAATATCTTGAGGGTGGAGTTGGAAATAATGAAGTACATCACAGAATTTTTTTGATCCGGGAGGTTTAAACCCGCGGCTCAGATGATCAACAAACACAATCACTTCACCATCCTTGGGCTTGGGAGGATTCTCTGGACCGGGGGCCCTCCAATGGATCTCATTCTTTTTTGATAACGCGCCAGTCGGAACACATCCGTTCAGTTCTTCTTCTGTAATCCGGGACAGAACCCAGTTGCAAGCATAAACACAACTTGGCCATTTTTTCGGCAACCTGAATGAAGATTTGTGCCGGTTTAAGATTTATGGTTAATCCGTAAAAGGTTAAAGGGCAGAAATTGTTCAAGCATGCAAGTACGGTAAACCGGAGATTGAGGTTATCAATTTACAGAAATGAGCAAGTGGCGGTTTAGAGGGGACTAATGGCGTATGGCAGGATCTTTTCTAAAATATAAACCACCTACACGGGCAATGAGAGTATAGATCTGAAGTCAAAAAACGACTAACTGATGAAGAACAAGTTTCACAGTTTCATATTATAATTTCAGATCTACCGCATGTCAGCAAAAGGAAAATATTTAGACCTAAAGGTTGGTGCTTGAGCAGTTCATGAAGTTCCAGACCGTGCTTTGCTACACAAAAGAGAGAATCTAATGGCAAAAGAAAGACTATTGCTGCTACCACACAAGGATATATCAATTTTGGAATCTATAATGTATGCTATGGTGAAGAACAGGGGAAGAAGACCACGGCACTTCCATTAGCCCGTGCGAACCCTAAACGGATCTATAGAGGAGAGGAGGAAGAACTCACCGAAACTGTTGAATGGCGGAGCTGCATGAGCAGGGTCTTGTCCGAACAGGTTGATGCAGCGGCCAAAGTTTAAGTAGAGGCGAAGTTCAACGGTGGCGGCGGAGATCGAGCGCTGGGGCATCGCGAGGAGGACGATGAGACGAACAAGCACGGAGGAGGAAAATGAAATGGACCTCTGGTCCTAATTATATGGCAAATGGATAAGTGGCAAGCGCTGGAATTGAGGAGGTCAAAAAACGGATCTCTCGACGCATAGACGCCTCGATTTTCAAAGGTTCATTAAAAAAGGAGGCATATTAAAGGGTTTGGGCTCTGTATAAAGGTAGTGGCAGGTGATGTCACGGCGGATTACCAAGATTCCAGAAGATGACTTCATGGCGAGTTATAAGTTTGGGAAGGTGATGAAGAAGGGATTTTTTCTAAGTATTGAAGATTGATATGAACAGGTTCAAATCAACCTGGGGCCTAATGTTGGGGATATAACTATTGAGTATAAACCGCCCTGGACGGTCCGGGTTATGCCCATAGTTAATAAGGAAATGTAATAACAAGACCCAGGGCCCAGAGACAGGTTAGAGCCCATAGATTTCAACCGCCATAAGGTGTATGACTTGTATTGTACGTTAGGAAAGAGTATATATCGAGCCGGGCACGATTATGAGCCTGCCGGGATTCTGTAAACCGACTGGGCATCAACCTGTGTATAGAAAGGGACGACCCGACGGCGGTTTAGGGACAAGAAACAACAGGTCGAGAGCCGGGTCAAGCGTATTCGCTCCCTGCTCATCGAAACCCTAGCAATTCCAACCACAAACTGGACTAGGCTTTTACCTTCATCGTAAGGGGCCGAAGCAATATAAACTCCTCGTGTCCTTTGTCCTGATTAACCCCTTTAAGCTAAGCTCAACGCGATGGCTCTACGACTAAGTCCTCACGCTAGGACATCTATCGTGATAATTCCACGACAATCTCCGATCCGAAGATTTTCTGCCAGGGAGAAAGGAAAGACTTCCCGCGATGATCCATGGCCGCTCCCGCCGAAGAAGAGGCCGGTCCACCGTCGTGACGTGGTGGTGATGCAGGAGGTGACAAGGCCTTGGTACGAGTGGCCTCCTCCTGGGTATCCCTTGCCCCTGTACGCCCAAGATGAGGGTTCAGGAGGAAGAGGCGGCGAGCGGCGCCACACGTGCATCGGCCATGGTCGCTGTACCGCCATGGCGCGCGTCGCTGCCCCTGGAGTCCACGTTGTGGACTCCTCGCGTGAACTTGTGCTGTGGGCGGTGATGCCTCCAAGCACTTGGATCTGCTTCCCTTCCTTCTATTCTGCCGAGATGCCGCCGAGGGGGCCCCATGAGCTTTGGATGCAGCATGCCGACTGCGACGCGCCGGCGACTGGGGCGGAAGTTGAGGCCGTCTCCTCAGGCAAGATCTTCATGACCCGAGGCTGGGGTGAGGTCGCTCGAGTGTGCCATGCGGAGGGTGCCCTCCCGATCCACTTCAATTACGACGGTGCCTACATGCTGTCCTTCAAGGTTTTCGATGCAGAAGGCCGCCGCCTGGAGTGCTGCTCCAGAGGGGGTCGTCAGGACGGCGTTGCAGCAGGGGCAGGGCCAGCTGTCCACGTCGCCAGCGGCTCCTCTGGAAGTAGCAATGATGCCTGGGAGTCCAGTGATTCTCCCGAGCTCTACGAGAATCCAGAGACGAGCGATGACAGCTATGTGCCCCCAAGCTCTCGCCAAGCCCGGAGCAGGGCTGCAGCGTCCGACCGCCGCCGCCGCCGATTTGGGTGAGGTTGGCGCCAGCTTCCCGGGGCCCACTGTTGATGATGGCGTCGGCCGCTGGGGCGCTTGTAGGTAGGGCTCCTTGAAGTTCTTCCTTTTGTTCCCTGCGAGGAATCGAAAAGTACCCCGTGAGGGCATGTAAAGGGTCTGCAATGTCCTTTGTTGGTATTATCCTTATTATGAAGTTGTGCGTGTGTGTGCCCCATTTCGGATCGGTTTCCCCTTTACAACATCGCGACGGCTTGGTGCTCTACGCCGGCAGGTCCCGGTCCCTAGGCAGGCTTCAGTCATCGCTGTTATGCCAGGTCGCGATGCCGTGGTCAAGGCCAGGAGGTGAGCAGCCTAAGGTCCAGTAAGAGCCCCTTAGACGCGATGCTCAGGAGGTCCCCTTTGGCGCGCAGGCAACCGTCGAGAGGTAGGAAAGGGAGACTACGTGGCCGCGGCGGGGCAACACAAATGAGAACTCTATGCCATAGCGATTGGTTGACCCGAGCGTGAAACTTATCTTGGCAGTCCAGGGTCGCTTCTTCGCGAGACGCCAGGCTCGTGCGTAGGCGGTCTTAGCTTATCCAGGTCAGTCCCCTACGAGCCTGCTCCTCTTCCCACGCTCTCCTTCGCGCTCTACATCCTCAGCTCCCGGCCCTCGAGCGAGGTCAGCCGCCGCTGGCATGCCAGGTCGCAATGCCGTGGTCAAGGCCAGGGAGTGAGGGCTGGAGAGCCAGTAAGAGCTCCTGATTCGCGATGCTCAGGAGCCCCCCTTTTAACGCGCAAGCGGATTACATGCGAGAAGAGGGATCCCACGGTGCCGCCTGTGGAGGTCCTTACGAGGTTTCTACAAGTCAGCACGAGGTAGGGCACAGATTGTTGTTATGATAGCCGGGCGGCCACTGATTGCGCCGCCAGAGAATGGACGCACTGAGGGCCTGGTGAGGTGGCGCGCACGTCCAGAGCTCGGCCACTCACATTTATCGACGTTGCAGGGACGGACCCGAGCACAAGCGCCGTGCCAGCGTGTGCAGCCCCCATGGCAGGTGATGATCAAGCAGGTGATATTCATAGATAGATTAAGCATGGAAAGCCAACATGCCACTAGGTCAGGCCCGAGCATCTTGGGGATGAAGCAGTCTGTCATGGATTTGTCACGGCAGATGTCCTAGTGTGAGGACTTAGTCGCGAGGCCAACGCATCTATGTGGTAGCTTGAGACTGGTTGAGCGGGACGAGAGACGCGATGTTTTACCCAGGTTCGGTCCCTCACGGTGGAGGTAAAAGCCTACATCCTGCTTCATTGATATTGATGATGATGATCATGGTTACAAGTTTGCTCTATCTCGAGAGCTATTGTCTAAACCTAACTTGTCCAACTTGTGGAACTTGTCCCTCTTTTGGGGAGCCCCGCCCCTCCTTATATATGTTGAAGGGGCGGGTTACATGTGGAGTCCTATTAGGATTAGGACTAGTCTATCTTCTAATACAAACCGGATACAAGTCCGGGTCTTGACTCCTTGTAAGGGAAATACACCTTTTCTCTTAAACCGGCCCACCATTAGCATAAACCGGCCTTCTGGGCCTTGGGCCTTGTCATCCGTCTGTCCCGCCCGCTGGGTTACCAGTAAGTCATAATGTTCAGGCAGGTTGCTTGTAAACCGCCAAGTTAGGGCGGGTTGCCAGTGAATCGCCAAGTATCAGCCGGGTCTCAAGTAAACCGCCAAGTCCGGCCGGTTTATACTTACGGCGGTTTATGCTGCGGGGTATATCCCCGACATTAGCCCCCAGTTTAGCTTGGATTTATCCATGGTAAACTGATCCTGTAAACAAACACAAGAACAACTTTGACAAGTTGTACTCCAGGTTAAAAATTCTTGTAAACCGGCACCTGATCATACTTAAATCCTTGTTATTTCCTCCTTCTGGAAAATCCGAGTCAATAGACCAACTTCATAATCAATTTTCTTGCAGAAGATATTTCTTAAATAAAGAATCAATTCGAATCGGCCTTCAATGCTCTGATTTGACAAAAATATTGGTCTTCAAATATTCAACTGATATTCAGCCGGCTTGAAGATGTAGAACTTGTCGGTTTATGATTACCACCATTGTTGGGTTATAAAAACTGATAATTCCAGGTCATGATTGTTGCCAACGCCAGTTTACAACGCCAGTTCATGATTATTGATGACGCCGGGTTGCAGCCACAGGGTCATAATGATTGGTGACGCCGAGTCAATCTGGTTTGCTCAAATAGAGAATTTGAAAATATTTCATCGATAATAATATAATACCTATAGCCCCCAAGTCTTGAGCAGAACAAAGTGATGGCTTAAGACTTGCTTCAATATAAATACTACCAATTTTGAAGAAATCCATGTTGTTCATCCCAGTCACTAGTAAAAACTGAATACTCCGTATTATTTAGCCCCCAAGTACCGGGTTGTCATGCTTGTAGCAACCTGGGACTTATAATTTCTTATAAAAACTTCAATCACTGTATCCCCCAAGGGTCGGGTCATTATGCAATAATGAGCAGGGACTTTGTAAATATAATCATGTAGACTTGAGCAGTGATGTGTAGCCCCCAAGGGCCGGCTTAGTAAGATAATACTGAACCGGGACTTGATATATACTTCAATGAAAATAACATCTTATAATGTAGCTTATATCGTAGGGCTTGAACCCATGTCCACAAGGTTAAGAGCTTTGTGCTTTACCAACTGAGCAATGGATCCTTCAATATTATGGACGAAAACTTGTGTACCTTGAATTGTTGTCAGGAGCAATTGGTAGCCCCCAAGGGCCGGCTCATCATAATATGAAAAGTCGGATCTTCAATAAGACTAGTAAAAATTACTTTGCATTAGCCCCCAAGTGTCATGGTGCATGCTTGCAGCGACATGAGACTTGCATGTAATCTCAATTTGAATAATGTAGCCCCCAAGTGCCGGATTGTAAGCCTGCAGCGACTTGGGACTATTCCTTCCATTGTAGAATAAATCATATCCTTTGATAAAATAATAGCCATTGCACTAAAGCGACTTTGAAAACTCAATAATACCGGTTATTAATAACCATAAAAATCCAGCCATGTTGGCTATTCAAGATAATATAATCCGGTATGAAAACCTTATTCATTCAATATCATAATGAAAATTCAGGCAAGTTTGGCTATTTGAATAATATAACCCAATGATTTATAAGCGCATAATTCCAATGGCGCAATCCAAATATATATACTGGCGACTTATAGTCCAAAGCCAGGCCGGTTTAACAAACATGTTTTTGCATACAACAAGTTTAAAGTGTCCTGGCGGTTTACCGCCGGACGGGTCATAATGCCCAACATATAACCCGGGTTTATAACCAAGGCTGCACTTAAGAATAATCAAATATGAAATATATCATACCTATGACATTGAATCACATTGTTGGTTTTACCAACTTTTTGTAGTAAAGGTGATAACCCAAATCTTGACTACTGATAACTCCTTCCATATTGTGCCGGTTTATGATAAAACCGTACCGGGTTGTGATAAACACCGGTTTATCCATATTCAATTCTGGCGACTTATAGTCGAAACCAGACCGGGCTGATAGTCTCCGGATTATGATTTGATAGTGTACTGACAACTTGCTCTACTTGTGGAATTCATGTATGCATAATCCTTTATGTTCCTGCATATGAAAACTAAAAAGCATCCTCATTGGCTGACCAACTGATTGTATGGTAGAGGTAAAAACATCAATCCGGAGTGCTGATAACTCCTGGCCCTCTTGCCGGTTCATGTAGAAATCATATTGGGCTAAAAAGCCGTTGATTTGTTCGTATAAGGTTTGTGACATCTTGTCAAGACCATTCCGGAGCAATGCGCTACCAGTTTAGAATCTGATCATGTATTAACAACGAAGTGCTGAAAGTCATGCCGGTTTATAATGAACACCGGTTTGTCAGAAAAATGTTTATAAATCCCTTATCATGAAAACAACAAAAACAACAGAAATATGCAAGGCTTTTCATGGGCTATCAGGCCCTAAATCGAGGTTTTTCATGGGCTGCCAGGCCGCTGAGTTAAACCATTTTGCAAAGCCTCTTTAAGATGGACCTCAATCTTTAACCAATCACCGATTTAACTTTAACAAGTTCAGGGTCCATGGGATTGACTTGTGAAACGTTCAATGGGTCATACTAGGTTAACCTGGATGGAGTGACTTACTTAAAGAGGCAGGATAACCCGGGGTTTTAGGTGTATACACCAGGCTTCCAAGCCATGGCTTGATAGCCCATTACAAGTGTAGATTCTAAGTTCATTTTGATAGCAAAGAATCCCCAAGTAACGTTTTGAGCTGTGCTCAGTGGGTGCCTATGTTTGAGTTGTTGTTTTACAACACTCTCTTTGGCCCCGGATTGATTTGGCTTTGAACCGATCAAGAGGTGTGACTATGCTTCGGATACGACCAAGCCCCCAAGTGATGTTGTGGCATTACGCCGATCAAGAGGTGTAGCTATGGTTCAGATACGACCAAGCCCCCACGTGATCAATAATATGATAAGCCAATAAGGCAGGATACCCGAGTTTGAACCGCGCATCATGGCAGCAGGTCCTCTTCGGCCACCTTTAAATTTTTGTAAGAGATAAATTCTTCTTGAACTGGATTGTAAACCGGAATCTTCATTATCAGCCGGAAATTTTCTGACGGCCTTTCAACTCGAACTTGCGGGAAGTTAATTCCTTTTTGAAACCGGAAATTTTTAAACCGGATTTGAGAGCTTTAGAGCTTCGTAGGAGAACAGATTTACCTTGAACCGGATTTTAAACCGGCATTCTTCATTTTGAACCGGAAATTTTCTGACGGCCCTTAAATTTTCATCCATATGGTAGTAGCCTCCGGGACCGGGTTATCTTTCCCTCCAGCATCCTGGAGTTCTTGACTTCACTGAAAAGGCGGCAACCTTTGCTGAGTCATATCATTTTAGCCTCCGAGTCTCAAGGGCGACTTGAGGAGTTGGCTTGAGATTCTTCATAATTAACCGTGATATAGACCGGTTTGAATCCTGCATGTGACAACTTGCAAACCGGAGTAATTTCTCTTTTGAGAAAGCAATATATAATTTATAAAAATATGCTGGATGGATTTCACCTGATGTGTCAGGTCAGCAATTATCACCGCAGAGTTGATGATCACCGTCGTGAAACTGAAAAACAATCGCGACTGAGTCGGCCGCGGTGTTTTAAACCGGTGTGGACGGGAGAGTCAGCAGTGGCGTTGTAAACCGGTGCGGTCGCGAGAGACGTCCACGATGCTGTAAGCCGGTGTAGTTGTTCGTTGAATAACGAGGACCACCTGGGCCGAAAGATGTTGGCGTGCCTTCATTTCCGTGGCATAATATCACTTTTTGTCGCCCTGCATAAACAATATTGCAGACCAAGGCAAAGATAAACTTGTTTTTTGACAAAAACAACATGTGCTAATAAATCAAATTTGGATGGATATCACCTGATTTGTTTGGACGACGGATGATCCGTTTATCGCGACAGAGGTGGCTCAGGCAGACCAGCGGCTCAATATAGCTCCGGCGGCTCAAGCAGACCGGCGACTTAATATAACCCCAGCGGCTCAAAACAGCATGGGCGGCTCAACACGGCTTTGACGGGCTGATGTAGATTAAGCTGCACAGGCGACGACTTGCGCACACTTGTTCCATCAGTAAGCGGGCGTAGACGCGGGTGCGTGATGGTGCTGACGTACACTTCATAGGCACAACATGGCACCACCTTTGCTGCACATTAAAATATACATACCAAAGTAATTGTTCTTTGATGAAAACAATATGTTTAACAAAATATATAGGAAGGATAGCACCTGGGGTTTTTTGTTGTTGGACGGACGAGTTGGCCACGGCGTTGTAAACCGGTGTGGACGGGAGGATCAATCATGTCGGGGGTTGGGTGCGACATATGCCAAAGGATGGCTTATCATGGTGGGGGCGAGTAGAACATCGCCGGTGCCTGGAAACGGGATGAGGTGAAGACATGCACGCCGGCGAATCTTACCCAGCTTCAGGGCTCTCCGGGGAGATAATACCCCTACTGCTGCTCTGCGAGGTCTCCGCATGATCACTATGGCAAAGTGTTTACACGATTGCTCCTTGAGCTGTTTCCTGGAGGTAGGAGAGGATAGGGCTAGCTCTCTCCCTCCTATATGATCTGGTCTAGAGCTAATGGATTCCAACCCTTTGCATGGCTGCCCTGGGGGGGTTTATATAGGCCTACCCCCCAGGGCTACAATGGTAATTCGGTTTGACGCGGGCCCAGCCGTCAGTGCCTCTGGCCTCCGTCTTCTCCGCCGATTGCTGCGGCCCGTCGACTGGTGGGCCCCGCCGACTGGTCTGGTACAGAGCCGTCAGGCCGCGTCCGCCGCGGGCGGGTCTTGCCGGCTGATGATTACTGTAGTCGTGCTTCTGATGACGCGGGCTTGATCATGGAGTCGTGGCAACAGCCCCGCCGCCTGGCGGGCGATCACTATTGCCACTCTCCACCATGTCCGATTAATGGCGCGTGGGCCCCGGGGGAGGGCTTGGCCGACTCTGGGGGCCGACTGGTGGCGCACTTGCCGTCTCCTGGGGTCTCACTGACTGGTGGGACCCGCTGCCTCTGGGCCGTACAAACAAGCCGTCGTGGGCGCAGGATTCGGTCCTGCGGTGCTGATGTCAGGGCCGCCACGGCAATAGTGCCAAACCGCACGGAGATCTCCCCGGGTACGGCGTACTGTGCCCATGCCTGCCCTTGGTAAGGAGCGGGAGCGGGCTTTACTGTAGCCACTCCCCGGCCCCGTCCCTCCCGATGAGTATATGGGGTTTGTTGGAGTCGCAGGCTGACTCCCCAAAGCGGGCTTCTCTGGAAGTCGCCAGTCAGGAGTCGGCTTACCCTGAAGTCATCCCTGGGACTTGGCTGTGAGTGGGCAGTCGGCCGTCTTGCCGTCGACTCCTCAGAAGGCGGCTCTGCGTCCTGGGGTCTTGAGGGGCGCAGCCTGCCCCGATGTCTTGAAAGGTTTTGGGGCTCGGGTTGGCCTACCCGTGGCCCATTACTCCAACTGTAGTCCCCGAAGTTGGTGAGGCGCCACGGACGATCGGCCGAGAAGCCTCAGCAATTTCTCTTTCCGGGTGCTCAACACATGGTTCTTGGTTGACTTCTGTCGGGCCGTCTAGAAGGAGTCCGACTCGCCCAACTCTGACTCGCACAATATTTCCGATGTCGCGGCGGGATCCATGTAGCGTGCTGGCTAAGCCTCCAGGCCGCCGCCCGTTCTAGGCCTGTCATGCGATGACACGTGGCTGGGCCATTCTGCCAGCCTACGCGCGCGACGGGACAGGCCCGTAGGCGGGGCCCGCCACTACCGCGCCTCGGCGCCCGAGCGGATCCGCTGTGGCCCTGGCGGATGGTTGGGATTCCCGTGGAGTTACTGCGCGCAGTCACTTTGCCGTGGAACGTGGGCGTCCTGGGGCTGTGGGCGCAGTAAATCCCACGACCGCCCCGTCGGCTTCGCAGTCCGCGAGGCTATAAGTAGGGGAAAGAGGGGGGCGCGGCAGAGCACGCACGCCCCTCCTTCCCACTGCTCCTCGCTCTCCTCCTTCTTCTTCTTCTTTGCTCCGCCACGCGCTCAAGCTTCGACGAACGCCACGGCGATCAGCTCGCGATGAGTTCTTCCTTTGCTGCCACGCCTCCCCCGGTGCGCTCCGGCACTTGGGACGGCTCTGAAGTTCACGATGACCACATCGAGTTCCTCCACAAGACTCGTCGGCTCCCCGGCGAGGATCACGTGCGGGTGCGTCTTGCGCCGAGGGGGGAGATTTCCCCCGCGCCGCAGGAGGGCGAGCGGGTCATCTTCCGCTCGCACTGCTTGCGCGGGTTGGGGCTGCCGGCGAGCAGTTTCTTCCGCTCCTTCCTGGAGTTCTACGGCCTCCAGCCGCACCACCTCACCCCCAACACAGTGGTGCTGCTGTCCGCCCTCGTGGCCTTGTGCGAAGGCTTCCTCGGAGTCCTCCCCACTCTCGAGCTCTGGGGGGAATTCTTCTTCTCCAAGCTCGGCACCCAGGCTACAGGCGTGCCGTCTCAATGCGGCGCTTTCATCGCCGTGGGAAGGTTGGGGGCCGACAACCCCTTCCCCACCATCTCGCTGATAAAGTCGGTGAAGATGTGGCAGAGATCGTACTTCTACGTCAGGAGCATCTCCGCGAGGGGCGACTGGGTCAACCTGCCGGCTTTCGAAGCCGGCCCGCCGGCTAGGAGGCTGCCCAACTGGTCGTACCAGGCCAAGTCACTGACGCGTGCGGGAGCCGGCGCCGTCACGCGACTCCGAGTGCTGACGCAGTCGGAGGGCTTGACTGGTCCAGACCTGCTAGCCGCCTTCATGGCGCGCCGAGTTCTCCCGCTCCAAGGTCGCCCCCACATGATATGCCAAATGAGCGGGCGCCACGACCCGAGTCAGATGTGCACCAAGGACATGCCTCATGAGGAGGTAGCCTACATGGTGAACTACCTCTCGGACAGCAAGCTCCTGGAGGATTGGCGGTTCGGCAAGGAGCCGTACTCCCACGCCAACCCCCCGCCCATGGTGAGTTGCCTTTTCTTTCTTTCTTTGGATTGTCTTCTTTCTTGTCGAGTTTGTTTTGACCACTCAGCTTTGGTCAGAATCCCCTCCTCCATCCACCAGCCGGCACCTTGGGGCCGGCCCACGAGTTTCTTGCCGACCAGGCGGAGAGCGATGTCGACGACCCTGATCTAGGTGCGGCGGCTCTAGAGGACGACGCCGAGGGAGGAGGAGGAGCAGTAGGCGGCTCCAGGCCTTCGGCCACTTTCGCCGACTGGCCTGATGACGATGCCGAGGGATAAGTCGCCCCCCACCATCGGCTAGGAGCCAGCCACCCTGGCGCGGGCTCTACTGCCGCATCGGGCGCTCCGGGCGGCGGAAAGAAGCGTAGGGCCATGCCGACTTTGTTCGGCAGTCGGCCGAAGAAACCCAAGGGTTCGGCCGCGGCGAACCGGCGGGAGAGGCGGCTGCGAAGGCCATCCGCTTCCGTAAGGAAGTGAAGAAGCCGCCGCTGGTCTCCGCGTGAGTATTCTGTCTCAACGCTCTATTCTTTCTTTGTGGCTTTGTCTGAGTCTTTTGCTTGCTTCCCTTGCTCCAGGGCTCCCCTCACTCTTGAGAGGGTCACCGCCGCCTCCGTCATGGGGTCAGCGGAGACGTCCGCCACCACCTGGCGGATTGACCCCGCTGCTGACCTCCGAGAGGCAACGGAGCGAAATGCGCAGGAGAAGCGCAACAAGGAAGAGGCCGCTCGCCAGGAGAAGGTGGAGGTCGATAAGGCGGAGGCCTCCACCAAGAAGAAACTGGACGAGGCCGAAGCCGCCGCCGCGAAGAAGCGGCAGGCTGAGGAGGCCGCGCGCCGCCAATCGGTGGTGTTCATCACCCCGCTGAACTCTGCACCGCCGCCTCCGGAGTTCACGGGGCAGACTGGGGGAGCCGGCGGCGAGACCCCCGTCCTGGAGAGGGAAGGCGGCGACTCCTCTACGCCGGACGTGATCGTTCTGCCGCCGCCCCCGCCGCCGTCTGGAAGCGCTCAGGGCAAACAGCCAGCGGACCCTTCGGTGCTGCCGACTGAAGATGAGGCCGTGGCGAGGCTACTCCTTCAAGTCGGCTCGCCAACATGCCGCCGTCTTGAGAAGGCGACCTCGGCACCGCCAGCTCGGCAAACACAGATGCCGAAGCGACGAGCGCCGCGCCCATTGGGTGGGTGCGAGGAGGCAGCATAGGGCCACTGAACCAGGCCTTCTGGATGTCCAGGCGAAGCTTCGTTCTGAGGGCGACGCTCTCCAGAATTGCACCAAGGCGTACCTGGCATCGCGGGCAGCCGTCCGGGTATGTTTTTTCCTTTGGTCCTTGTTTTCTTGTTCCTCTCTGTGGGGCCGCGCCGGCGCACCCACGGGGCGTAGTCCCCGAGTTTCGGGCTGGCTGCTGAGCAGGCAGCCCGGAACTCCAATTGATGAACTTTTGGTATTAACTTTTTTTATGAAATGCTTGTCGCAGGATTACCACAACCTCCGCGTCACTGCCTTCAACCATAATGTTGAAGAGCTGGGCAAGCGGACCGCCGGCTTGTCGGGGAGCCAGAGTAAGTCCTTTTTCTTCTTTGCGGGGGCGCGCTGGCGCACCCGCGGGCTGTAGTCCCCGAGATTCAGGCCGACTGCTGAGCAGTCGGGCCGGATCTCCCCGGCAACCTTCTTTATTGATGACTTAACGCCTTCTTTCTTCCTTCTTTTCAGGAGCCAACGCTGCTCTTCAACAGCAGCTGAGCGAAGCCAACTCCGCATTGCGCGCCAAAGGGGAGGAGTGCAGCAAGCTCGCCATAGAGCGTGATCTGCTGGTCACTTAATTGGCAGAGTAGAGGGAGCTGCTTGCGAAGACGCAGAGGGAGGCGGAAGAGACGGAAACCGCCCTCCTGGCCGAGTTCGCGAGCGAGTGCTCCTCCTGGTTTGTCAAGGAGGCGATGCTGGCCTCCGGCTTCCATGAGATTGAAGACATCGTTGATGGTGAGTTTCTTTACTTTCTTTCTTCGAGCTGTCGATTATAAGTCATGCCGACTCCTGGTTTTTGACCTGCTTCTTCGTTTCTTCTGTCTTGGCAGACTTCTTTCCTGGGCACTCGCAGGCCGCCATCCAAGCCATTGAGGCTGACCGTGAAGGTCGGAGGGCGGAGGGCGCAGAGATCGCCGCCGACGCCTCCTGAACCCTTGATGAGCACATCCTGAGCATCGAGGCTCGCCTTCGGCCGACTCACCGGATGCTACGCCGGCTTCAGCGTGTCGGTGCCCAGGCGAATGCCGCCCTGTGGCCGGACATGCAGGCTCTGCGCACCCCCAGCCTGACGGCCGACTGGCTAGAGGTCGCGGATGGTCGTCTTGAGGCCTGGAAGGGTTCTTCGGCCCGAGCTGGAGCGCGCCGGGCCTTGGAGTTTGTTAAGGCGTGGTAACCGGGGCTGGATCTAGACCAGCTGGCCACACTTCGGTTGGAGGCCCAGCCGGAGCTGGCAGCTGCGGAAGACGCCCTCGTCAAGCATGCTGCGGCGATCGCCGAGTACAGCGACACCAGCATCTTCATCCCCGAGCGGTCTGAATATGGCGAGGAGGTACCGCCGGAGTGGTTTGGGATGAACCCAGACTATGGCGAGGACTCGGCAGAGGTGATTGGCTCCAATGTCGAGGAGGAAGGCGAGGCGGAGGACGGAGGCGAGACGGAGGCACCAGAAGACGGAGCAGACGGCCAGCCTCAGCTCGACCGTGCCTCCAGTAACGAGCCGCGTGCGACCGAGCCGACTACCGCCGGAGGCGATTAAGCCGAGACTACCCATCCGGCCGCCCCGACGCCTGATGCTGCCGCCTCCTCCGTCCCTCCAAATCCGTCTGCTGCTTCCTAAGCTGCCGCCTTATCTTTATTTTATCTGCTTTAGTAGTCTTTGAAGAACTTGTTAATTCGCACAATTCCACCCGCGGGGTGTATTTTGAACTTCTGCTCGAAGATTCGGCCAAGGGCCTACGTTATGTAAATATATTTATCTGAATTCTATCTTTTCTTGCTCATTGCTCTTTTGGCTTTTTTCCTTTGCCGCTTTCTCTTAGTTGCCTGCCTTGCCAATCGGACAGCCGTTCTGCGGACTGCCGATGGATCAAATGCTTGGCTACTTTGGGAAGGCAAGTACTTAGCCGTTTTTAAGAGTTTTTGAGCAAGTTGAATAGAAGGCGGCAATCCGACTATTCGGGAGTCGGTTTGCGAAAAAAAGGCTGGAAGCCGTCTTGAGCTATGTCTTATGCTTTGAGTCCTTAGCCATTTTTCATGCGAACGCCCATTCTACCTTACTTCTGCCCACTGTACAGTCACTCTGCGAGCTGCGGCTTCTGACAGGAGACGGTTTAGGTGTTACACACTACTTGTCCCGCTGCAGGAAGCATTTCACAGTGCAAGGCGGCAAGTCCCCAGGCCGACTTGTCGAGCCCGGTGCCAAGCGGCATAACAAAGAGTAACATAGTTGTAGACATAATTTTTATCATATAGACAAAAGAGGGCAGTCCCCGAGCTCGTCTCGGGGGGCCCAAAGTCTTGGTACTTTAATACAAAAGGTAGCGTGGTACATACTGCATCAACTGTAAAATCTTCAGAGGAGATTTGCATTCCATGGCCGCTCTATCTCCTTGCCGGAGTCGTCCCTCTTGCGTGCTCGGGGCTTCTGAGCATCAATCAGGTAGTAGGAGTCGTTGCCCAATACTTTGCTGATGATGGAAGGGCCTTCCCAAGGCGCCGGCAGCTTGTGCTGGCTGGCTGTTCGCTGGATCAGCCGGAGCACAAGGTCGCCTTCTTGGAAAGATCTTTGGTTGACCTTCCTATTGTGGTATCAGCGTAGGCTCTGCTGGTAGATGCTGGACCGGCTGAGTTCCAACAGCCGGCCCTCTTCCAGCAGATCGACGCCGTCTTGTCGTGCTTCTTCTGCTTCCTCCTTGGTGTACGTGGTGACTCGTGGGGAGTCAAACTCTATGTCCGTTGGGATGACGGCTTAGGCATCGTAGACGAGGAAGAAAGGTGTGACGCCGGTTGACTTGTTTGGAGTCGTGCGCAGACTCCAGAGGACGGCTGGTAGCTCATCGAGCCAGCAGCCAGCCGAGCGTTCCAGAGGCTTGATCAGCCGGGGTTTGATGCCGGACAGGATGAGGCCGTTTGCTCGCTCCACCTGGCCATTTGACTGTGGATGGGCGACGGATGCTAGGTCCAGTCGGATGCCCTGTGTTGCGCAAAAATGGGCCAAGGCACCTTTGGCAAAATTTGTGCCGTTGTCGGTGATGATGCTGTGTGGTATGCCATACCGAATTGTGATATCAGAGATGAAAGTCACGGCAGTCAGACCGTTCAGCTTCTTGATTGGCTTCGCTTCTATCCACTTGGTGAACTTGTCCACTGCGACAAGTAAGTGAGTTAAGCCACCTCGTGCAGTCTTGAATGGTCCCACCATGTCTAGACCCCAAACTGCAAAATGCCAGGAAATGGGGATGGTCTTGAGTGCAGAAGCCGGCTGGTGCGGTTTGGAGCTCAACTTCTGGCACCCTTTGCATTTCTGGACCAACTCCTTGGCCTCTTCTAAGGCAGTCGGCCAGAAGAAACCGTGTCGAAAGGCTTTGGCGACGGGTGCTCTTGAAGCCGCATGGTGGCCGCACTTGGCTTGATGGATGTCTGAGAGAATTTCTTGGCCTTGTTCTGGCTCTACGCAGCGCTGGTAGACACCAGTGACGCTGCGCCTGACCAGCTCTCTGTTGACTATGGTGTAGGCTGCCGCCCGGCATTGTACTTGCCGAGCTGAGGTCTCATCAGTCGGCAGCTCTTTGCTCACCAGGAATTTGAGGATGGGCTGGGCCCATGAGGGTGCTGCTATTTCTTCGACTGCCAGAACTGTGACTTGGATGAGGGCGGTTGGGCTGGGAGGCGGCGGGTTGGAGTCAACAACCGCTTGCTGGGTTAATGAAGTCCCCAGGCTGACTGGCGCGGCCCTTGGGTCGAGTTCTGGAGTCTTCGAGTCCGCCACCGCAGTCCCTGAGCCGGGTTTGACTGTGGCGGCTTTGGAGCCATGTGCCAAAATCCCCGTACCGTCTGCCGGGGCTCTAGAGTCGGATCCGTTCGGGAGGAGCCGGCACAAAGATGGAGTCTGATTCTGGTGAAGGCTTGACAGATGGCTTGAGGAGGCATTGAAGGGCGACGCTGGATGGTATTGCTTGGCGGGTAGAGGCGATTCGTGCCAAGGCGTCTGCTTGTTCCTTGTCGTTTCTTGGCACATGGAGGAACTCGCACCCTTCGAAATACCCGTTGAGTTGCTGCACAAGGAAACGGTAACTCACCATGTTTGCATCTTTCGCATCCCAGTCGCCAGATGACTGCTGGACCACTAAGTCCGAGTCGCCATAACACAAGATCTGGCGGATGCCAAGTTCTTTGGCAAGCCGGAGCACGTGAATGAGCGCCTCGTACTCGGCGACGTTGTTGGAGGCGGCAAAATGTATTTGCAGTGCGTATTTGAGCTTGTCGCCTTTAGGAGAGGTGAGGACGACGCCGGCTCCCAAGCTGGTGCGCATTTTGGAGCCGTCGAAATGCATCCGCCACTTGGTGGAGTCAGGCGATGGAGGTAGGTACTGGGTCTCGGCCCAGTCGACGAGGAAGTCGACCAGTGCTTGTGACTTGATGGCGGTGCGGGGCTGGTAGTGGATGGTATAGGGAGCCAGCTCTATGGCCCACTTGGCCACTCGGCCAGAAGCATCTCGGCTTCCGATGATCTCGGCAAGTTGGGCCGTGCAGACCATAGTGATCGGATGCTCTTGAAAGTAAGGCTTCAATTTCTTGGCGGTAAAGTGTACGCCATAGCACATCTTATAGTAGTGGGGGTAGTTCTGCTTGGAGGTCGACAGTACTTCGCTCAGGTAATATACCGGTCTCTGGACAGGTAGTGCCTTGCCTTCCTCCTTGCGTTCCACTACAATGACCGTGCTGACTACCCGGCTGGTGGCGGCGATGTACAGGAGCATAGGTTCCTTGGGAGTTGGAGCCGCTAGGACGGGTGGAGTAGTCAGCATCTTCTTCAACTGGAGAAAAGCTTCGTCCGCCTTATGGTTGCACTCGAAAAAAGTGGTCTTCTTCATGAGTTGGTATAAGGGGAGAGCTTTCTCGCCCAGCCGACTGATGAATCGGCTGATGGATGCCAAGCAGCCGGTGAACTTTTGCACATCCAGCAGTCGGCTGGGTACCTCCATTCTCTCAATGGCCTTGATCTTTACAGGGTTGCACACTATGCCGCGTTCAGAGACCAGGAAGCCAAGGAGCTGGCCGGCTGGTACCCCGAAGACACACTTCTCGGGATTGAGCTTGATCTGGAATCGGCGCAGGTTCTCAAAGGTCTCCTTGAGGTCTTCCAGCAGTGTTCCATGCTTTTCCGTCTTCACTACCACGTCGTCCACGTAGACGTGTGCGTTCCTGCCGAGCTGCTTGAGGAGGCACTTCTGCATGCAACGCTGAAAGGTGGCGCCGGCATTCCTTAAGCCGAACGTCATGGTGAGGTAGCAGAAGGCTCCAAACGGCGTGATGAAGGCAATCTTCAGTCTGTCAGCCCGGTTCAGCATGATCTGGTGATATCCTGAGTATGCATCCAAAAAACTCAACAGCTCGCATCCGGCGGTGGAGTCTATCACCTGATCTATTCTTGGTAGAGCAAACGGGTCCTTGGGGCAGGCCTTATTGAGGCTCGTGTAGTCAATACACATTCGCCACTGTTTGTTCTTCCTCAGTACCAGGACCGGATTTTCTAGCCATTCTGGAAAGAATACTTCCATAATGAAGCCAGCTCCTAGGAGTCGGGCTATATCTTCTCCGACAACTCTTCTCTTCTCTTCTGATAGGCGGCGCAGGGGCTGCCTGACTGGCTTTGCATCAGATCAGACATGTAACTTGTGCTCGGTGAATTCCGTCGGTACACCTGGCATGTCTTTGGGGGACCATGTGAATATGTCTCGATTCTCACGGAGGAAATCGACGAGCTCGCCTTCCTATTTGCTGTCGAGGTTTGCGCCTACGATAGAGTAACTCTCTGGGTGCTCCGGATCCAAGGGTATCTTCTTTGTCTCTTTGGCTGGCTTGAACGAACCCTCAGCCTCCGACTCCCTTGGGTTGGGCGATACCTCTGGCTGCTTGCCGGCCATCACCACAACTCGCTCAAGGAGCCGCTTCTCGGCCGCGATCACCAGGGACTCGGCTAGCCGACTGCTCTCAGCCGCACAGGCATACGACTTCCGGTAGTCGTCGGCTACAGTCAGAATTCCCCTGGAACTGGGCATCTTCATTTTGAGGTAGGCGTAGTGGGGGACCACCCTGAACTTGGCCAAGGCGGGTCGGCCGAGTAGCGCATGGTATGGGCTCTCAAGGTCCACCACCTCAAACCAAACCGACTCTCGGCGGAAGTGATCTTTGTCTCCGAAGAGGACGTCCATCAAAATCTTGCCGATTGGTGAGCAGGAAAGCCCAGGAACAATGCCGTGGAACACAGTCCGGATGTTCCGAAGCTGTATTTTCTTGATTCCTAACTTCTCCATGGTGTCCTTGTACAGGATATTAATGATGCTGCCTCCGTCTATCAGAACTCGCGAGAAACGCGCGGCTGGTCTATCCGTAGCGAAGGTGGCGTCCAAGACCAAGGCATAGGAGCCCGGACTCGGCATCACCTCTGGGTGGTCAGCCCTGCTCCAGCTGATGGGCTTCTCGGACCAGTGCATGAACTCTGGCGTCTCTGATGCTACTGCATTCACCTCTTGTTGCTGCAGCCGCCAGCTGCATCGATCATCGGCCATACTTGTAAACACCATGTAGGCTCCGTGTTCTTCAGGGTATTCGTCTTGTACTGCGCCGACTGGCCTGACAGCCGGCTGCTAGGGTGGAGGCGGAGGCGGTTGCCCAGCAGGCGGGGGAGGCAGGAGGCCGTCTCCCTTGGCGATCCTGGTGAGCCAGTGGCACTTCCGGGTGGTGTGATTCGACGGCTTTGTGCCGCTATGGAACATGCAAGGTCCATCCAGAGTCTGCTCGTAGGAGAAGGCCGGCAACCAGTTGGGCTTGCCGCCTTTCTGTCGCTTGGGCGGAGGCTGCCCGTCCGGCTGCTGGGCTTCAACGGTCGCGACCTGCTAGCTGCTGGAAGCCGGCAGTGGGGCCTTGCGCTTGTGGTCGCCCTGCTGTTATCGCCGATTGGCGTCTCCCGCCGGATTTCTTGGAGCATGAGGGGCCACTTTGCCAGTTGTGTTGACTTGAATCTCCGCCTTCATGGAGGAGTCGGCCGTGGCGTACTTGTCCGCTATGATCAGCAGCTCGTCGAGGGTTTCTGGCTCATCGCAGAGGAGCTTGTGCTTGAGGAGGGTGCCTTCTCTGCACCCGGCTATGAAGTACTCGATGGCCTGCACCTCGTGCATGCTTCGTAGGAGTTCCGAAGCTCGGCCCAACGCGTGAGGTAGTCGCAGGTCGACTCGTCGGGACCTTGCACGCACAAGGAGAGCTGACGAGGCTTGGGAGGACGCTTGTACGTGCTGGTGAAGTTGCGGACGAACGCTTCGGCGAAGTCGACCCATCTGTTGATGCTGCGGGGCTGCAGGCTGTTCAGCCATGTCCGAGTCGTGCCCTGGAGCATGAGCGGAACATACTTTACGGCGACACACTTGTTGCCGTTTGCTATGTTGACAGCCGTGGAGTAGTCGACCAGCCAGTCTTCCGGCTTCACGGAGCCGGTATACTTGGGCGTGTCTCTTGGGAGCGTGAACCCTCTGGGAAAGGGCTCATCTCGAATGCGGGGTCCGAAACAAGGCGGACCCAACTCGTCTTCTTCTTCCAACGCTAGGGTCAGTGAAGTCGGTCGATCCGGTGGCGGGCGTCATTTTATCCAACTCCCTCTCGGCGGCCAAGGCGATTGCCGAGAATCGGATGGTCAACAGGCGGCGGGGAGACTCGCCTCTCCTTGCGAGGAGGAGGAGGCGAACAGTCGTCCCCGTTGTTCCACTGCTCTCGGGCGGCCGTCTCGGTCGCGCTCTATGGTAATGTGAGTCCGACTGTGGCTGACAGCCGGATCCTTGTCTCTTCTTCCTCGGGCACCGCCAGTCAGCATCCGAGACGTCGCGCCTTGATCTCGGCGAAGGTCGTCGTTTTGCCGCTGCGGCGCCTCCGTGCGGCAGCCGGCCTTGTTCTGCGCGGCAGCCGTGTCGAGGAGCCGCTGGACTCGCTCCATCATCAGGCGGCGTTCTTCGCCCTCGAAATTGTCCAGCTCGTCCGCCGCTGCCTGGGCGGCTCGGATGTTCTCCGCTGGTGTAGCGTACATAGGGCGGCTTGCCCCAAACAGGTTGGCGATGGCTACGCCGCACTGCTGGACCGCGCCAAGGCGGCTGGGCCCTGCCGGGGCCAGCGAGCCGCCAACGGCGTGATCCATCTCCCGCTGGTAGGCTTCTGACAAGCGTCTCATGCTGGCCAGCTTCTTCGCACCTTCGACAAGCTGCAGGCGGCGCGCCTCCAGCGTCTTTGCGTCGGCGTCTTCCGGAATGGGCGCAGTTAGGTCTTGTAGCGCCGCACCGAGTGAGTCGTGCACTCCTCCGCCGGGGAGCTCGTCATGACCGATGACGAGCACCTCGGTGACGGTGCTTCCGTCGCTCTCCACGCGAGGGAGAGGTTCGTCGTAGACCACCACATTAGTGGGGAACGCGTCGAGCGACGCAGTGTCGGAGTCGACCAGCATCGGGTCGGTGGAGCCTACAGACTCCAAGTCTACGGTAGGCTCGCCGGAAACGTGGAGTTGATCGAGGAGGCCCGCGAGGAGGCTCTCGGAGCCGACCGTGCCTGCGTTGGATGCAGGTTTGTCGGAGAGGCGAACCTCTCCGACAAGTTCGGTGAGGCAACTGGCTGCGCAGGCGATCTCAACGCCACGCAGCGCATCAGTGCAAACTCCGTCTGGCGTGCCTGGCTGGCTGCACTCACTAGGGAGGAAAAGGGTTCCCGTCCAGAACAGGTCTCCGGACGGCGGTGGACCAGGACCCACGGTGGGCACCAAATGTCGGGGGTTGGGTGCGACATATGCCAAAGGATGGCTTATCATGGTGGGGGCGAGTAGAACGTCGCCGGTGCCTGGAAATGGGATGAGGCGAAGACATGCACGCCGGCGAATCTTACCCATCTCCAGGGCTCTCTGGGGAGATAATACCCCTACTGCTGCTCTCTGAGGTCTCTGCATGATCACTATGGCAAAGTGTTTACACGATTGCTCCTTGAGCTGTTTCCTGGAGGTAGGAGAGGGCAGGGCTGGCTCTCTCCCTCCTATATGATCTGGTCTAGAGCTAATGGATTCCAACCCTTTGCATGGGTGCCCTGGGGCGTTTATATAGGCCTACCCCCCAGGGGTACAATGGTAATCCGGCTGGTCGCGGGCCCAGTCGTCAGTGCCTCTGGCCTCCGTCTTCTCCGCCGATTGCTGGGGCCCGCCGACTGGTGGGCCCCGTCGACTGGTCTGGTACAGAGCCGACAAGCCGCGTCCGCCGCGGGCGGGTCTTGCCGGCTACTAATTACTGTAGTCGTGCTTCTGATGACGCGGGCTTGATCATGGAGTCATGGCAACAGCCCCGCCACCTGGCGGGCGATCACTATTGCTGCTCTCCATCATGTCTGATTAATGGCGCGTGGGCCCCGGGGGAGGGCTTGGCCAACTCCGGGGGCCGACTGGCGGCGCACTTGCCATCTCCTGGGGTGTCACTAACTGGTGGGACCCGCTGCCTCTGGGCCGAATAGACAAGCCGTCGTGGGCGCAGGATCCGGTCCTGCGGTGCTGATGTCAGGGCCGGCACGGCAACAGTGCCACGCCGCACGGAGATCTCCCCGGGTATGGCGTATTGTGCCCATGCTTGCCCTTGGTAAGGGGCGGGAGCGGGCTTTACTGTAGCCACTCCCCGGCCCTGTCCCTCCGGATGAGGATATGGGGTTTGTTGGAGTCGCAGGCCGACTCCCCAAAGCCGGCTTCTCTGGAAGTCGCCAGTCAGGAGTCGGCTTACCCTGAAGTCGTCCCTGGGACTCGGCCGTGAGGGGGTAGTCGGCCGTCTTGCCGTCGATTCCTCAGAAGGCGGCTCTTCGTCCTGGGGTCTTGAGGGGCGCAGCCTGCCCCGATGTCTTGAAAGGTTCTAGGGCTCGGGTTGGCCCACCCGTGGCCCATTACTCCGACAAATCACAAGCACAGTAAGCCATGCGGACGACGAGTCAATCGCGGGCACAGTCCCAGCTAATTGATGTAAACCGGATTGCGGGGGACGGCGGCCTACGCGCGCATGCCTATCGAGCAGCGTGGCATGGACGAATCCTAGTGCATGCACTCCGTATCCGCAATATAATGGCATAAAAAATATATCATGTGTAAAAATATTATAAGGCAAAGTAATTGTTCTTTGACAAAAAACAATAAGTGTTAATAAAATAAATTTAGATAGATTTCACCTGATTTGTCCAGATGACAGATGATCCGTTCAACGCCACAGAAACGGCTCAGGGCCGGCGACTCGATATAACCCCGACGATTTAACATAGTAGAGGCAGTTCAACGTGGCCTTGACAGCTCAACATAGCAGAGGCGGCTCAACACTGATAAACATCTGGTATTTCTGTCAAACAAACGCGAACACTGATGCTTGGTGCACGTCCTGATGATTTGCCTCTTCACATAAGCTAGTAGCACATGACTATGCTTGGTTAACCCGGCTATCATTGATACTTTTTTCATTAGATTCCCCTGTGTGGCTGTACTTAACAGAAGTTGTATTGATCTGGGACTGCTTTGTTTGGTACATGGAGCGATGGTAGTAGTAAGAGGAGTGCCTGGCTATCATATAAGGAAAAAGGGGATTTGTGGACTTCCAGCTTTTGACAGCATGCTACCGCCCCACATGGCCTTCCTTGCAATTGTTGTCTGAGCACGTGTGGCTGTACAGCGCAGTTCTTGTCGCTGCCACAACCACATATTAGCAGGTAGCATCAACCTGTTGATGTACGGCTGTAGGCGAAAAAATTTCCTGGGACTTGATCCGGCAGTTGTGGCGAGCTAGCGGCGCGTCATGGCGTGACTGGAGCAAGCCCAATGGTAGAGTTAGACCGTAGTAGCTGGTGACCTGCGGCCGACTTAAAAGCGCAGATCGAGACGGAGACGTGTCCTTCCCATAGTAACCTTCCCTGATGGATCCAAACAGGGTTGACAAAGAAAAAACCTGATTCGGTCTCAGATGGCGTGAAACAGTGCTCTTGCTTATATTTTTTGACTTGATCGCCCGACGGAGACTTGGCCTTACGCCTGTTGGCGACTTGCATCCATCCGACCCGGCGAATACTTTCCGAACCAAAAAATCTTCACCTTTCGAGATCCTCTCTGATGATCTTGCCAGATGAACCGACGAACATCATCAATAAAAAATCTCTAGTGAACTTTAACGTTGATGCACATTCTTCCAAGAAACCGGTATTTTCCTCATCCAGATGCAAACTTCTCAAACCCTAGATAAAATCCCTCCAAGAACTCAACACCATCGTGCGCGATCCCCATGGTGGGCGCCAACTATTGTGGATTTGTCACGGCAGATGTCCTAGTGTGAGGACTTAGTCGCGAGGCCAACGCATCTATGTGGTAGCTTGAGAGGGGTTGAGCGGGACGAGAGACGCGATGTTTTACCCAGGTTCGGCCCCTCACGGTGGAGGTAAAAGCCTACATCCTGCTTCATTGATATTGATGATGATGATCATGGTTACAAGTGTGCTCTATCTCGAGAGCTATTGTCTAAACCTAACTTGTCCAACTTGTGGAACTTGTCCCTCTTTTGGGGATCCCTGCCCCTCCTTATATATGTTGAAGGGGCGGGTTACATGTGGAGTCCTATTAGGATTAGGACTAGTCTATCTTCTAATACAAACCGGATACAAGTCCGAGTCTTGACTCCTTGTAAGGGAAATACACCTTTTATCTTAAACCGGCCCACCATTAGCATAAACCGGCCTTCTGGGCCTTGGGCCTTGTCATCCGTCTGTCCCGCCCGCTGGGTTACCAGTGAGTCATAATGTTCAGGCGGGTTGCTTGTAAACCGCCAAGTTAGGGCGGGTTGCCAGTGAATCGCCAAGTGTAAGCCGGGTCTCAAGTAAACCGCCAAGTCTGGCCGGTTTATACTTCCGGCCGGTTTACGCTGCGGGGTATATCCCCGACACAGCCCGAGGGCGCCCCTAGAAAGGTAAGATAAAGACATAAAAAAGGATACATGCCATAGGGACGGACCCATGCGGCCTGGAAATAATGCAGCCCTGAGGGTGCTCCCAGCTAACTAAACTTTGAAAATGTCACCTGATTCTGTTGGTGAAGAATGTTGGGGTAGCGGAAGGTACGCGGCGAAGGGGTTGCTCCTCACGAGCCACCGGGCCCCCGAGCCTCGGGAGGATCTATGGGCCCAAGCGGTTCCTTGAGGACCGTCGCCATCTCCGCCAGGACTGGATGAGGCCTGGCCTCCTGAGCCGCCATGACGCACCATAAGTTGCGTTGGTAGGCGGATGCCACGCTCGGCAGGCCAAATGGCATGCGAATGTAGCTGTGCGGTGGGCCTTCGCAGCGTCCCATGTGTGAAGGCCAGAAAAGCTCCTGAGACGCGGCCCTGTTGACCCCTGGGACGTCGATGCAGACGCGCAGCCCGGCATCTTCGCCTGGATGGGGAGCTATGCCAAGTGAGCTGTGATCTCCGCGCATGGCCCTCGCATCCTGTGGTTTCTGAGTGGTCTTGGTAATGAACTCCTGAGCGCTGGGCGCTCCTCACCCTGTGTCTTTCTGAGGGAAACGTGCCACGAAGCACGCCTCCGAATGGTGCCCGAGCGCCTTTCTCGTAATGTTGGCAAGGTCCGAGGCCCTCCGGAAGAAAGCCCCCGAGCCCTGGCCGAGGAGGGCGCCGGCGCGCCTTCGTATGCAACAGAGGGAGGTGCTCCAGGTGCGGGCGCTGATCCTGACGTGGTGCCACTTGCGGTGCCATTCTCCTGAGGCCCGGCACGGAGTAACTTCTTCTTCTTCTTGTGGATGGCCTCAGGAGGGTACTCACCCTTGCTGTCGGGGTTGTCGATTGCTGCAGCTTGGAAGGCACGCTCGAGGGAGCATACCGCGTCTCTTTCTTCGCAGAGGACTGTGATGATTCCGCCGCTTCCTAGCATCTTGAGGACGTTGTAGGCGTGGTGGGTCACCGCCATGAACTTAGCCAGGGCTGGATACCCAAGGATGGCATTCTACGGCAGACGGATGTGGGCGACATCGAAGTCGATGAGCTCGGTGCGGTAGTTGCCGCGTTGTCCGAAGGTGACTGGGACGCGGACCTGACCTATCGGGGTGGTGGAGCCGTCGGTCACTCCTGAGAAAGGCTTGGTAGGCTGAAGCTGATCGTAGGGCACTTGAAGGTTGTCGAACATCTCGATGGACAGGACGTTAAGCCTTGCGCCACCATCGATGAGAGTCTTGGTGACTTGCACGTTGCTGATGATGGGTGAACAGAGCATCGGGAGAGCGCCAGCGGTGGTCGCGCACTTGAGCTGGTCTGCCGAGCTAGAGGTAATAGCGCACTTGGACCACCTGAGCGGGCGTGTAGCCTCAAGCTTGGGAAGGGATGCATTCACCTCGCGAGCAAACTGCTTGAAGATACGCTGTGAGGCTGGGGCTTGAGCTCCGCCCAAGATGCAGGCAATAGCACGCGGCTCTTGGAAGCCCTCAACCCCCTCGTCTTGGTGGTGGCCGTCGTTCCTTGTTGGTGGTGGCGGCAGTGGAGGAAGCCCAGCATTGTCCTGAGGACGGTCCTCACGAGGCTGATCCTACCAGCGGTCCTCATGAGGCCAGTCGCGCCACTCCTGGCATGGGCTCCGGTCGTCCCAGCGTCCTCCGCCACGTCCTCCTCCTCGGCCGTAGCCTCGGTCGTTGCACTCGGGCCGTCGACCGAAGCGTCCGTCGCGAATGGCCCTGAGCTCTTGACAATCATTAGTGTTGTGGTTGTGCACGTTGTGGAAGGCACAGCACGGTCGGCTGCTCTTGGATGACTCAGGCTGGTCCCTGACGCACTTCGTGTCCGGCTCTGCCGTAAGTACGGCCGCTCCTTTGCGCTTCACGTCCTTGGCCTTGGCTTTCTTCTCCTCCAGGTCGGTGGCTGGGAGCTCGAGAAGGGAAAGGCGCCCTTCCTCAGCCCTTGCGCACTTGGTTGCCAGGTTGAACAGCTCTAGGAATGTGCACAGCTCCTCGTGGATGGCGAGCTCCTCCTTCATCTTGACGTCGCAGACGCCATCGGAGAACGCAGAGATGATGGCCTCGTCCGTCACCTTGGGTATCTAGAGATGAACATTGTTGAAGTGCTGAATGTACTTCTGGAGGGTCTCCCTTAGTTGTTGATTGACAAGGTGCAGGTCACCCGCGACTAGAGGGCGGTCGCGAGTGCCCTGAAAGTTTGCGACCGGTCGCGCATCTCGTTCCACGAAGAGATGGAACCTGGAGGCAGGTTCAGGAGCCACGAGCGTGCGCCATCCTTGAGAGCCATGGGGAACCAGTTCGCCATGAATTTCTCATCGCCATTGTCTGCCTCGATGCTCAACTCGTAGAGCTGCAGGAACTCCGCGGGATCGGGGGTGTCGTCGTAGCGCGGAGGCAGGTCTGGCTTGAACTTTCCTGCCAGGCGATGCTACGCAGCTCGGGGGTGAAAGCGCGGCAGCCTGCGAGGGCCACCGGGACCCTTTGCTGATGCGGAGCCTGGCCTTGACGCCCTCGCACCGCCATCATAGGTGGCGCATGGTCTTATCGTAGCGGCGTCGGGTACATAGGAGCGTTTTCTTGCGTTCGAGGGACTTCTTGGCAGCTTCCTTCTTCGCGTACAGGCAACCGACACGGTGGATCATGCCGGGGGCCACACGCCTTGGTGCCATCGCGTCGTCTTGGGGCAGAGGTGGTGGAGGCGCTCCATGATCCACGTCGCCCACAGCTAGCGGAGGGCAAGGCAGCGAGAGGGACGACACAGGGAGCCCCCGGCGGCGCTGACAAGCTCGGCGATGCGGTCGAGCCAGTCCTCATAGAGGTCGTCGATGGGGCAGTAGAGCAGGAGTTCGCATGCCATGCACTGCGCGGCCTACTCGTCCGTGGGAGCGCGACGGGCGTGGGACGTCGAGCCGGTCGGGGTCAGCGATGGAGTGGCGGCGCGACCATCCTGCCGCACCAAGGGGTGCAGCAAGGAGGCTTGCTGCTCGTTCCCTGCCGGGCCGGTGGCGGCGTTGGCGGCAGGCGACGGAGAACGACGGGCTGGCCCACCGACGGGAGCCGTCTGAGCAACGCGGGTGGCGAAGGCGGCCCGGCGCTCAGCGCGAGCTCGGCGAGCGTCCGCCATGGAGGTGACGAAGCGATGAGACGCGGAGTGATGGAAGGAAAGCTTTGGCGCACCTCTACCTGGCGTGCCAAATGTCGGATCTCGGGTTCCGACAAGACCCTCAAGGTTCGAACACTGGGGTGCGCATGAAGATCTCCCCCTGCCAGCTCACGCCCTCAACCTCGCCACGGTCTGAAAGGCAAGCTCGACGAACTCGCAACACAAGAGACACAAGATTTATACTGGTTCGGGCCACAGTTGTTGTGTAATACCCTACTCCAGTGTGGTGTGTTGGATTGCCTCGCGAGCTGAGGATGAACAGTACAAGGGGAAGAACAACCTCCTGAGGTGAGGTGTTCTTCGGCTTGGTGGGTGTGAGGATGGGTTCGATGTAGTACAAGATGAGATGGCCGAGGCTCTGTTTTTCTCCTACTATGGTGGATAATCCTATTTATAGAAGCCCCGGTCCTCTCCCAAAATATTGAGCGGGAAGGGAGCCAACAACGGCCAATTTGAAAGGGGACAGCTAGTACAAGTTATCCTGACAAAAGCAGTCTTCGCCTCCCAAAGGTTCTGGTGGTGACCGTCGGTGTCAAAACCGGCGGATCTCGGGTAGGGGGTCCCGAACTGTACGTCTAAGGTCGATGGTAACAGGAGACAAGGGGCACGATTTTTACCCAAGTTCGGGCCCTCTCTATGGAGGTAATACCCTATGTCCTGCTTGATTGATATTGATGAATATGAGTATTACAAGAGTTGATCTACCTCGAGATCGTAATGGCTAAACCCTAGAGGTCTAGCTTGTATGGCTATGATAATGAGTCTCCCCTATCCGGACTAAGTCCTCCGGTTTATATAGACACCGGGAGGATCTAGGGTTACATAAGGTCGGTTACAAAGAAAGGAATCTACATATTCGACGCCAAGCTTGCCTTCCACGCTAAGGAGAGTCCCATCCAAACACGGGTGTAGTCTTCGGTCTTTGTATCTTCACTGCCCATCGGTCCGGCCCAAGGCCAACAGGCTGGACGCCCGAGGACCCCTTAGTCCAGGACTCCCTCAGTAGCCCCTGAACCTGGCTTCAATGACAACGTATCTGGCGCGTAGTGCTGTCTTCGGCATTGCAAGGCGGGTTCCTCCTTTCGAACTCCAAAATAGTCTTCAGACGAATCGATCCTGTCCGGACCTGTAACGCACATCCGTAAAGAGCATAGTATTCCACGAATCCAATCTACTGACAACTTTAGTAATGTGACGTCATGCTCCTTGGACATAATGTTCCACGTTTTGGGGCGTGGTTTTTATTGACACGTCTCGTCGAAGCAGAGATCGTGCCCCTAATTGCGGGATTTTCATCAATACGAGCGCGGGTAGCCCAACCGTTCTGCGGGAAAGATTCCTTAGGAATAGGCAGGTTCTTAGGCTTAGTAGGAGGCGTTCAATACCCGCTGCCAATATAAAGGAATCAAGGGCTATCCTTTTATGCCAAACCTCTCCTCAGCCTTCCCGACCTCGAGTTCCAGCACCCAAGGTTCGACTTCATTGTTTCAAGCCTCCTCATCATGTCCGGACCCAGCTCTTAAGGCCGATGGGTGGCTTCCTCCATTATAAAGGAGGACATCGTAAAGCTTCAGGCGGCCAGATATTTGACTGCGGATGTCCACCACAGGCTTCCTGCTCAAGGCCGGGTTATTCCGACCCCTAGACTTGGCGAGAGGGTTGTATTCATCTCCCACTTCCTCCGGGGGCTTGGGTTCGCTCTTCACCCCTTCGTCCGGGGGCTAATGTTTTATTACAGACTAGATTTTCATGATCTAGCCCCGGACTCTATCCTCCACATCTCGGCGTTTATCATTACATGCGAGGCCTTCCTCCAAATCCCCCACACTTCGGCTTATGGCTCAAGACCTTCAGTGTGAAGCCGAAGGTAGTCGACGGGGAACAGGTGGAGTGTGGAGGTGCTATGATCAACCAACTCACCGTCACTCCTTGGCCAAAAGGCATTTCTTTTGAGGAAATGAAGCTGCTATCCCATAGAATTAAGAATAAGTATGCCAGTGATTTCAACTCTTGGATGGAAATCTTGATCTCCTCTTGAAGATAGCTCTTCTTTGTTTTTCTTTCTTTGTTCTTTTAGTTCTTTTTTAGGGGCTCACCTCAAGCCCTCTTTTCTTATTCTTTTAGCGAGCCTAGCTTAGCTTTTAGTTGTTTTTTCTTTTCTTTGGCTACTTTTGTACAGTGCTACATGTTCTTTGTTTCTTTATATAAAAATTGTAGTGGGGTTTTCCCCTACTGTTCATAGTCAAAAAAAAGGTTCCTTTCTCGAAACGTCCAATCACTGGCAGCGGGAATGGTTTTACATTACGGACTTACGGAGCCCCGTAGCACCAAGTGGGTAGCTGCACCCGCATTCCATCCTGGCCCACCGTTACAGCTTGCATCATGGGTCAACAAGGGATTGGACTGGGGATCAGTTGATGAAGTGCGGACTTTACGGAGCCGCATCCTAACCCTCCTCGAGGGAGACATCAATCTTGTCAACGTGATTCAAGTGACGTTAGTTCGCCGAATCCTGCCATGCCTGTGCAGGTCTCGCCGCATGTGGGAGCTCAATCCAGAAGGACCACGAACCCTCCAACACTTCTTAGATACCACACATGAAGGGATGTGGAAGTTATTTTTCGGGAAGCGGAAGCATTGGCCGGACACTACCAAGGACGCTGGCCTTAACTGCAGCCGTCTGGATACCCCGGTTAGCACTTGGCTCCTGAACACTTTGTAATTATGCATACCACACTATGGTACTGAGCAAGCTATCTTCTTCTAGGGCTGGGTAAAGAAGGCAGAACTGATTATGTGTTCAGCTCCTCTGCTCGAGGGCCCAGGGAATCCTGTTCTAACAAGGATGCTGGCCCTGGCACCATACCAGATGCCTACGAAGAAGGGCGAGGCAGAGAGTGAGAGGACCAAAGATGCCCCCTATCCCAAGGGTATACCAGACTTTGTGTCCGGAGGAATCAAAATCCCCTCATCCGAAGACAAAAGTGAAGGGGGAGCACCAGTCTCCTTCCCTCCTAGGAAGAAAAGGGTCGCCTCCGAAGATTGGCAAAGGCAGGCTCCTAAGAAAGGCAAGACGCCTCCGGTGGGTGGCTCGGGCTTGGAGGACGTCGAAGCGCAGTCCCATGACGAGGACAAGCCTCAGGTCAAATCATAAGTGAACAAGGCTGTTTTAAACATGTCCCATTCCTTTCTTATAATGCCTGGAATATATATATTTTGCAGCTGAGCACGCAGTCTTCTTCAACAATCCTCTTCCTTGGGGGACCTTCTCCCATAGATGATGGAAAGCGAGACACCCCCACCGACCTCTCCGTCCAATAGGGCAGATGTCTTCTAGGTGTTGTCACGGAGGGTCTCCCCCGAAAACAAGTGTTGCAAGGGATGATGAAGACATCACCCGAAGGTGATACTTCAATGGCCCAGGGTCGGGGGAACAACAATGAAGGCCCCGAACAGTTCGGTATCTAGTCGGCTACGAATAAACTGATCCCTTCAAAGGGTGGCCGTACTCCTACGGCAGCCTCCGGAGACCCAGAGGCGCCGGATATCTTGACGAACATGCTGTGGCAGGCGTCCGTCTCAGAGGAACGTTGTGCCTTGATGCGCACGGTGGTTGAAAAGGTATTGTCCGTGAAGAGCGGATTAAATGAGGCCTTTGCGAGCCTACTAAGAGGCTTCGAGGTTTGTACTGTAAAATGTGCAATTGTGTTTTATTCGCAAAATACACATGTGTATAGGTAGTAGCCCCTAAGACTCGGGTTGGCTTCCCATGGGAGGCGAACGGAGGATCAAGAAGAAATATTCAAGGACTAATCTAATTATCTTGAACACAGGCTGCTTCTCCCATGGCTACTTCCCAGACTACGGATATTGCTGAGCTGCAACGGAAGCTTGATGTGGCCGGGGATGACATTGCATTAATCAGCACGCGTCTCCATGAATTGCAAGGTATGTATCCAGAGCAGTCCCTGCACATGCATTTTTGTGATATAAGCATGACGCTGAAAGTTATATACTATAATATGCATGGCTCCAGATGGTGCTGCCGCTGTTGAAATTCTTCGGGCGGAGCTGGCCCGGGCCAAGGAGCAGGCCCGGTGTAGTAATGCGGCTGCCGAAAAGGCGTCGGCTGATTTAAAAGCCGAACGAGCTGCTCGGCGTCAAGACGAGGAGAAGATATCCATGATGGCGCTCGAACTAAAAAATACTGCTAGCCGCTGCGAACTCCTTGAGAAGGAGAATGAAGCAAAAATGGATGAAATTGACAAGGCCTTACAAGAGGCGAGAGAAGCGCGGTATGAATCCAGAGCCGCCCGTGAGGAGATCCGGCAAGCTAGGGAGATTGCGGCTGGTGAGCCATTTTTGCTACAGACTAAGTTCGGCGATCCGAACTATGCTCAGCTTAACCAATTGTGGAGTTCTCCGGACGAGTTTTTAGACTTGCCGAAGAGTTCTTCCAATGCGGCACAATTTTACGAGGCGCGAGAGGGGTATGCAACGGAGAAGCTTTTTTGGTCACAATTCGGCGTGTCGAAGTGCCCCCTATTGCTGAATGAGCAGATGTCCCAGTGGGCCGAGCTTCATAGGATATCTGGCGCTGCCATGAAGAAATCCGGTTATGGCCAACTGAACCTGTTCCGAATAGTTACTTCGGCTTGGTGCAGCGGCTTGTTGACGCGGTGCCGCGTATCAATGCTGTGAAGTAGTCGGTGTGCATCGAGGGTGCACGGATGGCCTTTGCTCGAGACAATAAATTCCGGGGGAAGATGAAGTCCATCGATGTTGCGATGAAGAAGCCACCCAAGGGCAAGGACCACCACGAACTGGAGCATTATATTGAAGACGTCCTAGTGGCCGCCCGCTTGATAGAGGGTCAATGCTCGAAAGACATAATGTTCGAGTGAGGTGTATGAGAATTGTACGAGACAATTTTATAGTTAATCTGTTTTTTATATATTGCTCGACAGTTTGAGTCCCTCCTGTGCGGCCATTTTGATATAAACTGAAAGTTTTCTAGTCGTCAGCTTCAGCCCCCTCGTAGGAAGTATGGGGGTGTTCGAAAAATCATTTGATCACTCTTGACCCAATGTCTTGGTCCGTGAAGGAGGTGTCAATGCGGAGAACCAAACAACCAGACTATATGGCGTTAACACTTTCACTTAGCCATAGGTGTTTTATGGTGGGTCTAAGACATAGCCCCTGGTATGTATGCGTCTTATTCATATGATGCGTGTACATATTTGACCGAAAAGAGGTCCTTCGTGTGACACGGAGTAATCTCTAGAGATTCCGATAAGTCATCGAGTGGTTGACCAGCTCTCGCCGCATCATGACAGTCAATTTACGGCTTTCTCTACTGAGGTGCTGAGCCAGGTGAACCAGAAGCACAATCGCAGTAGTTCTCCCTTTACTACCCTAGCTGATAGAGCGGAACTTAGGATAGCAAGCATAGGAGCCGGGCAACCCAACTATTGACCCAAGACATGATTTGGAGCTGATGCATATAAGGCCAAACTCACGAAGCCGAAGTACGCTGTAAAAGGTGTTCGGACTTTGTTGGCAACTCATTTGTTCCCGTACCGAGCCCCTGGCAAGTTTAAGCTGGGGTATATCTGTGAAACAACCATAGGAGGCGTATTCATTTGTGGAAAGACGTGGATGATTAATTTGGATAATGTGAACTAGGACCTGAGCGTTATGCCAATGATTACTTGATATATATAAAATCCACGACCCCAGCTATTTGATATGCCCTAGGTCGAACGCAGAGGAAAAAGGCATGATACAGGCTCGAAAAAGAGGGTGGTCTACAAAAAGTTATTTTGGACCTCCTGTCGCACGTCTGCGTCGCCTGTCCTCGGCAAGGGGAATCCTTGAAGGAAGTAGCCCCGTAGGTGAGTGTACGGATCTAAACTCCGATGGAGTCGGTCTTAGATGTTTCTCCTTTGCGCCACCTATTTTTAAGTGATAATGTAGAAAGAAAAAGGAAACTAAATAAAAATGTTACCGGAGTGCTTGTGAACTTGTTCGTATTATGCTTCCACCAATGCCCATGGTATCTTAAGTGCGTAGTTATGTATGTGCGGTATAGTTTTAATGGGTATATGAGATGGGTAACGGAAGCCGAACTGCTATTCATGTTCTGGATTTGATCGATCTTCGAGGGCAAATTGCTTCTGGCCCCTGGCATTTGGCTGGTGAACCGCTCTATCGTCCCTATTGCCTGGCGGCCCCCTTCCCTTGCGTTCGGCGTTGAGCTTGCTGGCTTGCTTCAGGACCCAATAGCTTCTGTTGGTATGATTAGCTAGTTTATTGGGGTGGCCGTGAATCTGGAAGGGTCGGTCCTGTATCATGTCTAGGTTGTATGGTCCGTCTCTGTTCGCCTTGAATGCCTTTTTTCATTGATCGGGCTTGGGATTGCTGAATCCCGCGTTGACCGATGTGACGCATGATCTTTCATTATCATTGTGATTGTTGTGTATGATTTGTCGTGGCTTGCCATTGCCGTCTCGGATTTCGGAAGTGCCCAAGTCGCTGGCGCTATTGCTTCTACGAGCGAGCTAGCTGTCTTCTCCTGTAGAAAAGCGGGTCATTAGAGCGGTAAGGGCTGTCATGGATCTAGGTCCTTCTTGACCGAGGTGGCGTGCAAGCCATTCATCCCGGACGCTGTGTTTAAAGGCCGCAAGGGCTTCCACGTCCAGACAATCGATGATTTGGTTCTTTTTAACTAAGAACCTAGTCCAGAGCTTCCTGGCTGACTCTCAGGGCTGCTGGACAATGTGATTTATTTCATCGGCGTTTGGTGGCCGGACATATGTTCCTTGGAAGTTACCACGAAAGGCGTCCGCCAAATCCTCCCAGCTGCCAATAGAATTTTCCGGCAGACTGTTTACCTAGTATCGAGCTGGTCCTTTGAGTTTTATCGGTAGATATTTGATGGCATGAAGGTCGTCCCCATGGGCCATGTGGATATGGAGGACGAAGTCCTCGATCCCTACCGTGGGATCCGTTGTTCCATTGTATGATTCGATATTCATAGGTTTGAACCCAAATGAGAATTCATGCTCCGTTACTTCGTCTGTGAAGCAAAGAGGGTGTGCGGCGCCTCTATGTTAGGCCATACTATGACGTACCTCTGATGGACTCCGTTCGTGGTTTTTGGCCTGGGCATGGCTAGGTTTATCACGTATGAATAGGTGGCCGTTGTCGCGTGTCGAGGTATGTCCTCGCGATCCATAGGTCGCTCTCGAGTGTCCTTCTCTACTACCCAGGTCCTATTAACGGTCTTGTGCACAACCCCGAGCTGTTTTGTTCTTGCATTTACGGCGAGGTGGGCGGTCTAGTGTTCAGCTTGAGTTGCCGCTTTACCCGGACCAAGTTGTGTTGACCCGACGCTCTGTGCGATAATGGCACGGGCTTGAGCGCCTTGTCGTCGCCCTGGGGTAGCAACGGGCTCGAGCGCCTTGCCGTCGCCCTAGGGTAGCAATCTAGTCTTCGAGTAGCTTTTGGCTGGGCCACTAAGGTCGTATTCTTCGGCGGCTAGGACTTCGGTCCATCTATCATTGAGCAGATCTTGGTCAGCTTGAAGCTGCTAATGATTCTTTTTTAGGCTCCTTGCAGTGGCTATTAGTTGGCGCTTGAAGCGCTCATGCTCAAGAGGTTCCTCAGGCACAATGAAATCCTTGGTGCCGAGGCTCACCTCATCCTCACAGAGCAGAAGGTAATTGTCCTCCTTCGAATCTTTGTACATGGCCCGTTTACTAGGGCTAACCTCCCCATGTTCCCATTCATCTTGGTCATTAGCTGTATCAACGGGGTCTTCGTTGTCTTTGGCATCGTCGTACATACCATCAATGTTCTCGGAGTCGTAATCAGGTGTATCGGTCGAATCCTCAACCGTGGCTATGAAGTGGGTGGTGGGTGGGAAGAAAAATTCTCCACCGCCAACCCCTGGTTCGAGCCGGATATAGTTCGGCTGTAAGTCCTCCGCCAAGGACAGGTTCTTTAAGGAATTTAGCACATCTCCCAAAGGCGAGTGCTGGAAGATGTCAGTGGTGCTGAATTCGAAGATCGATAAACGATCAAGCTCGGCGTCCGCGGGCTCACGTGGTTTGGAACTTATGTTCGGAGATGAGTCCGGAGTTCTGGTGACAAAGACATCGTGAGAGGTTAAGTCTTTGTGCGGCTCCAACGCCATGGGATCTGTGGCCTCCGTGGTGGGGTTGATCCTCCCGTCCTCGGATGGCGTAATCTGCTCCGGCTCTAGGGCCAGAGCGGTTATAGGATCGATCTCCTTGATGTGGTCTGATGACATATTTAGGTCATGATCATTAGGGTGACCGGGAGCGGCTACTGCGGTCTCGAATCCGGCAAAGATCAAGTCCACACGGATGTCAGCAACGTAGTTCAAGCTCCCAAATCTGACCTGATGGCTAGGGGCGTAGCTTTCGATCTACTCCAGATGGCCAAACGAGTTGGCCCGCAGTGCGGAGCCACCGAACACGAAGATCTATCCGGGGAGAAAAGTTCTTCCTTGGATAGTGTCATTATTGACGATCGAAGGGGCCATCAAACCCTTTGGCGACAACATAGTGGAACTCTCAATGAAAGCACCAATGTCCATGTCAAAACCGGCAGATCTCGGGTAGGGGGTCCCGAACTGTGCGTCTAAGGTCAATGGTAACAGGAGACAAGGGACATGATGTTTACCCAGGTTCGGGCCCTCCCTATGGAGGTAATACCCTACATCTTTCTTGATTGATATTGATGAATATGAGTATTACAAGAGTTGATCTAGCTGGAGATCGTAATGGCTAAACCCTAGAGGTCTAGCTTGTATGGCTATGATAATGAGTCTCACCTATCTGGACTAAGTCCTCTGGTTTATATAGACACCGGGAGGATCTAGGGTTACATAAGGTCGGTTACAAAGAAAGGAATCTACATATTCGTCGCCAAGCTTGCCTTCCACGGTAAGGAGAGTCCCATCTGGACACGGGTGCAGTCTTCGGTCTTCGTATCTTCACAGCCCATCAGTCCGGCCCATGGCCAACAGGCCGAACTCCCAAGGACCCCTTAGTCCAGGACTCCCTCAGCGATGCCGCCTTGGGCTCCATGGTGACCTCCGTCTTGCCGTCTTGCTGGTCTTGGTCTTTTTGCACCGATATGGAAACCTTTGCTTGACGCCTTGGTACTCCTCGCCTGTGCTTGCCTCCTTAGAACCAAAGAGGAAACAAGGACATTGTGCACGCTGGCACCCGCCTAGCGCCCACCTAGTCTTGACACTACAAAAAAAGACACATCCGTGACATTTTGGGCCGAACGAAATTTTTTCTGTCATACATATGACACTTCTATGATGATAATTGTGAAAAAAACCGGTATCATCATACATGTGGTGGGCTCCTACTTCTATGACAAAAAATCATGACGGAAAATGGGCTTTTCGTCCTGTGCGGGCCGGAGACGCAGCTGCAAGACATTCTTTGGGCCGTCCATGACGGAAAAACCATGGTAGAAGCGAGGGCGAGGAAAATTTCGGGGACTTCCCGTTTATGGTCGGAGGTCGTGGGCCGAGCGATGCGCATTTCCCTCGTACACGTACGCGCGTGTGTGCGAGGCGTTGGCTCTAACTGAACCCGAGCGAGGCATTGGGCTCTAACTGAACCCGAGCGATTGCACTGCAGGCTACGCGTTACTGAACCCGATCGAGCGATTCCTTCGCTACTGCTGCTAACTGAAGCCGATCAATTGGATGAACAGTGAGCGTTGCGAGGGGCGGGGGGGGGTTGGATGAACAGTGAGAGGTGGCGTTGCCTCTGGATGAACAGGACCCCATGGTGTGGAGGGCTGGATGAACAGTAGACGGTGGAGGGGTGCCCGTGGAGGGGTGGTTGAACAGGACCCCATGGTGTGGAGGGCTGGATGAAGAGTAGACGGTGGAGTGGTGGTTCAACAGTAGCCGGTGGAGTAGCGCGCGGTGGAGGCTGGATGAACAGGATCCCGTGGAGGCTGGAGGAGGTCGACGGTAGCCCGTGGAGGCTGGAGGAGGTCGGCGGTGGAGATGAACAGTATCCCGTGGAGTCCCGTTTTGCGGTACGCCACACCCCTCCCGATGAACAGGACCCCCGTTTTGACCGTATGAGGTCTGTTTTGTCTGTTTTGCGGTACGCCACACCCCTCCCGATCAATAGGACCCCCGTTTCGACCGTAGGAGGTTCGTTTCCTCCGTTTTGTGGTACGCCACACCCCTCCCTATCAACAGGACCCCCCGTTTCGACCGTAGGAGGTCCGTTTCCTCCGTTCTGCGGTACGCCAGGCCTCGTTTCCATTGCTTGTTCCGTCCAAGCCCTCCCGATGAGCATGACCACGCATTCCGTTCCGACCCAGCCGGTTGGCTCCCACGCGTTCCGTTGCCTCCCGATGAACATGACGCATTCCGTTGCCTCCCGATGAACACGACGCATTTCCTTGCCTCCTCATGAACATGACGCATTCCGTTGCCTCCCCATGGACATGGCGCATTTCGTTGTCTTCCCATGAACACGACGACGACGCTATTTCTCCGTTCCGACCCAGCCATGTACACGAGCCCTGGCCGTACGTATGCGCGAGTAGGCGTTTGAGACCCTGCTCGTATGTACACATACATGGCCGTATTTTCTTTCTTGGACCCTGGCCGCTGTACGTACGTGTACATGGTACGTGCGTGCCTCTACTGTGACACGTGCGCGCCTCTACTCCAACACATGCGCGCCTCTACATCGACCAGTATGTATGTACATGTTCGCGACCAGAATGACAACGCTACGTACGCTTCGACCAGGTGGGTCCCGACTGTCAGGCACTTCCTTGCCTGCGAAGATGTAGCTGGTGGGTCCCAACAGTCAGGGGGCGAATTGTTTTTTTTTTGCCCGGACGCACTTCCTTGCGTGCGAAGGTGTAGCTGCTGGGTCCTAGCAGTCA
>NC_041380.1:391248083-391250161 GCF_002162155.2 Triticum dicoccoides
GTGCGAAGGTGTAGCTGGTGGGTCCCAGCAGTCGGGGGGCGAATCATTTTTTTGGACGCACTTCCTTGCGTGCGAAGATGTAACTGGTGCGTCCCAGCAGTCAGGGGGCGAATCATTTTTTTCGGACACACTTCCTTGCCTGCGAAGATGTAGCTCGTGGGTCCCAGCAGCCAGGGGGCGAACCATTTTTTTCGCGAAATATAGCGGCCCGTCCGGTGGGTCCCCGCTGTCAGGTGGAGGGATAATTATTTTGCGCGTAATAAGGAGGCACTTCCTTGCGGCTGCCGTGGACCCAGCTGTCAGCCTCTCTACGTACAGTCCATGTCCAATGGAAGTCGTTCCTTGACCACGTTGACGATGCCGCGCCGAGAGCACCAGGGTGGTGGACGACGGCGAGGCCTAGGAAGGTACGACACGGAGCCGGGGAAGACGCGGCAGTGGATGCACACGCGGAGTGGAGTATGAGGGTTCACTGGTTTGGCTGCGCTGCCGTCGCCGCAGAATAATAGGGGGTGTGGGTGAGTGGAGGGATGGCCTGGCCAGTGGTGGGAGTAGTAGGGGGCGGTGAGGCCTCCACGGCAGCACATCCGGCCACGGGAGGCAGGAGCAGGCGGCACGACTGGCGCTGCTTTGGGCGGCTGGAGCAAAAATACCATAGGTTGAAGAAGCACGACGGCCGTTGGATGGACATCGTACGGTCACTTCAGCTAGAATCGTTTATATTGACTAAGTTTACAAAGCCCTTGGTCCATCAACTTAGTTGGCCCACAGGTCAGCTTCCGAAACGGTGCGCCCCAGATGTCAGGGGGAGGAATCATTTTTTGGGCGGGTGAAGCTAGAATATCCGAGATTGAAGAAGAAGCACGGCATCTGTTGGATGGACATCCAACGGCCACTGCTGCTAGAACCGTGTGTTGACTATAAGTTGACAAAGCCAGGCATACGCGTCAACTCTATTTTTTTAGGGGACGCGTCAACTTAGTAAGGCCAGAAGTTTGTGGTAGAGAACTTATAGCCCATTTGAGATTTGTAAGAATGTGTAGCCCATTTTTGAATTCTAGTGGAATTTACTACAGCCCATTTACAGTTTGTTAAAAGTACAGCCCTTTTCTACCAACCGTTCAAAACAAAATTCAATAAAATTTCCCAGATTTTGATGGGATCCGAAATATTTCTATCCCGAAATTTCTAGTCAGATTAAATACAATTTCAACATAAATTTATATTACGTAAAAATTCAACGAAACATTGGGCTCGCAACAATTAATGCAATTAAAATTTTCGATATCATAAAATAATATTTTATAAAGTAATTATGTGTTTGGTGCATTTTTTATAGTTACTGCCCATTTTTTATAATTACATCCCATTTATTATTTCTTAAAGCCCACTTTCTTGTTAAGCCTAATGCATCCCTCCTAGGAAAGATTTGCAGCCTAGCGGGGCGGAGAATAACAACTTGACCTTGTCTGGGTATTCCTAAAAAAAGTATAGCTGGGCTAGCCATTTTCAACTTGAAAAAATTAATATCTGGGCTGGATATCTGGCCTGGGCTAGACGGGCCACAACCCACCCAGTTAATACCTACAGCGATGTTTTCGTTGTTGTTCAGAGGAGAAAAATTAATACCTGGGCTAAACGTCAAAAAACTCTGAAGTGCTCACACCTCAAAAACACAAATACTGCTCGAGCTGCTTGGTCCCAGCTGTTGGCCGCTTCTTGTGCAATTCTCTTGTTTATTGACTACTACATAGGTTGACAATGGTGTGGGACCGTGATGTCAGGAAACCAGGAGGAAGCAAAATAAATTATAGTTATATATATAGGGTGGGTCTATTATGATAACACCCTTAAGAGTCTTATTCTGCACACCGAATCGCTTATTCTTCTAACACCTCTCTCCGTACCGCACCGCGAACCGAACCACCCCACTGCCACTAACAAAGCCCACCCCCAGCTCCCGCACGACACCCACCTCCCTCTTCCCCCGATCCAAACCCCCACCTCCATCCACCTTCTACCGGCGCCGCCGCCGCGAGAGCACCACCTCACCTTCTCCCACCTTTCCCCCGCCTCGC
>NC_041380.1:391250502-391314308 GCF_002162155.2 Triticum dicoccoides
ACCTTCTCCCCTTCAAACCCCGCGCCGTCAGATCCCCGCCCCACCACCCCGCCGCGCCAGATCCATGCCCCGCCGGACACCCGCGACGCCCCGCCGCCGGATCCATCCCCTTCGGTCTGCCCCTCCGGCCAGCACCACTGCCTCCTCCCCATCCATGGCGATTGCCCCGCCACAGCAACCTCCCCCTGTGCTGGATCTAGTGGGATCCGCCTCCATCGCGTCCCGCCTGCACCCCCGCCGCTGCGGCCGGGGCAGCTCCTCCGTCCGGGCTCCTCCCCATCCTGGACTTGATGGCTGATGCGTCCAGGTCGCTCATGCCTCCGGTGGCTCCTGGGCGAGAGGACTCTCTGTAGTTCGGTGGCGCTCGTGGTGCAGCTCGGTGGCAGTGCAGCTTGGTGGCGCTCGTGCATGTAGTGCGTTCGGTGAGTGCATGCGTTTCAGTGCATCTCGTGTTGACCCCGACCACCATCCTCCATCGCCGTCCGTCTCATGCTGCCCCTCCTGACCGCGCGCCCCTAGATCTGGGCAACCAGGCCTGCGCGCCATGCCACGTGCGGCCCGCTGGACTTCGACCGCTGGGGGTGTGGTGGTGGTGGGCTGCAACTTCATCTCCCTTATGCCCGCAGGTGCCGCCATGGGCATCTCAATCTTGTCTCCCATCACCGGCATTCAGTTGAGGATAGGGCACCGCCGGCTTGCAGTTCGCTTGGTTCCCCACGCTGTGGTGCGGTGCGTCACCGTCATTCTATTGCACTCTGGGACATTCTTTTTCTTTAGATTTTGCTTGTCTGCAGTTCGCCTATGATCTTGGTGCGGTGCCGTGGATGTGCCAGCGGCCGCTCTCTGTGTGGTTGGCCACGCTGTCCTTTGCAGATCGCTGGAGTGAGAGAGGAGGTGCTCTACATGGCGTGTTGCAGTTCCTGGTGCCACTCCAGTGTAGCTCGGTTTGTGCAAAAAAGTGGAGTTCTTTTTTTGTTGTTGTGGTAGTTCCTCGTCATTGTAATTTGTGTGTGTTTTTACTATGGATTAAAAACAGGATCACTGTAGTTTGTTCGCCCCGGCTCGTAGTCCAGATATGTACAGATCGCAGCTCTCTCGGAAACATTCATTGAAGAAAACAACAAAAAAATTGTTTAGGTGCAGCTCACTTGTTTCATTGCCGCAGTGATCTTCTCTCTCCCAGTGGTTCACTATGTTGCCGAGTGCAAAAACAAATTGGAAAAGTTGATTTTTTTAATACAGCTCACTCTGTTGTTGTGTGAAGTAGAAAGAATATTGGAAAAAGAAAAATTGATGTAGTGCACTCACCTCGTCCCTGCAGTACCAACGCTCGACACGAAGTGCACTCCACCATGTTTGGAAAAATTTACATCCCACAAAAAAAACCATGCAGTGCACTTGCCCATCTAATGACGTGCGGTATTCCGTCTGAAGCAGTGCGTTCTTCTTTCCCCGTCCGAGAAAAATACGTCTAAACAAAAAGAAACCATCTAATGAAATGCGGTATTTCGTCTGAAGCAGTGCGTTCTTCTGTCCGATGCAGTAAATATGACGATTTTGGTCTCGCGAAGAACAGAGTGTCCGCTTTTCGGTAAAATCGAAACTGCTCTTAAACCGTAAGGTATTAGAGAGAGTGTTCTACATGAAAAAGTTGCGTCTCGTCGATATCTTTCCAACAGCATATGATTTGAATTATTCTGACCAGCCGTTCGTAAAAATTTCACGAAAAAACAGCCGCTGCCTCTTGAAGTCAGCGCACGATTTTCAAAATTAACTAAAATCCGTAAGGAATCTCAAAACCATTTCAACATATGAAAGTTGCGCCTTGTCCGTAGCTTTCCAACGGTGTACATATGTCTTGTTTCGACAAACGGTTAGAAAACTGGAGCAAAAACAGTACCGAAAATTTCAAAAAATTTGAAAAACAGAGTTCCGCGATTTAGTAAATTTGAAACCGCTCTTAAACCGTAAACGATGCGACTCGACGATATCTATCGAACAGCGTATCATTTGCTTCATTCCAACAAGCGGTTTAGAAAAAAAAAACACGAAAAAACGCTCGCTGCCACTCGTTATCCACCGCACTATTTTCAAAACTGCTCTTAAACCGTGTGGAATCTCGAAAAGTGTTCAACATGTCGAAGTTGCGCCTAATCCATAGCTTTTCAATGGTATATTACACGCCTCATTCCGATAAACGGTTAAAAAATTAGAGCGAAAACAGTACCGAAAAAATAACGCGTGCAGTTTTTTCCGACGAGAAGTTCACTAGTCTCTATTGCAGTGCTCGTCGTCAAAATAATGCAATGCGCTTCTGTTGAGCGTGCAGTGCTGAAATGATGTGCAGAATAGTTATTCTGCTAATATTAGCATAATAGACCGTCTGTATATATATATATATATATATATATATATATATATAGTGTTACTATTTATCACCCAGGGTGCAGAACAAGTTATTCTTCATCCGAAGTAATCTTATGATCATTTCATAATTAAATTACATTCCAAATTCAAATAGTTACATTCCTATTGATTCACTACGTAAAATTTGACATAAGAAAATAAAAATATAGGTCATAAGACAAGAAATTTGCAGTTTATGTGTATTTTAGACTATGTTTTTATGTTTGTAATTTTACATAACATAAAATATTTTTTACAGCGATTATATATTTTCTTACGGTCCCTTTTTGCCTCGGAAATAAGACAAAACTTACGAAACGTAAAATTACGGTGCATTGATGGTAAAATAGAGGGGGGTGAAGAATAACTATTCCTCAACCAGGGTGACAAATAGCGCGACCCTATATATATATATATATATATATATATATATATATATATATATATATATATATATATATATATAATTATAATAAGGAGGCACTTGCGTACGTGAGGCTATGGACCTGGTGGGTCCCCATTCTCATCCTCTCCATGTAAAGTCATCTCCTCGCCCGCGCGCGCTTTCCGCCCGAAACAGTCAGCGCCGCCCGCCCCGCTTCCCGGTGCAGGCGATTGCTCCGCCTCAAACGACACAAGTGTCGTCCGTCCGTCCATCTGCCGCCCACATTAATGATACGCGGTTGCCGAGGCGGCTACTCCGGCGCCACACGTCCGTCCCTCCGCCCGCCCACCATTGCTATATAAACTGCTGCGCTGGCCATAGCCGCAGTCATCCGCATCCGTTCCCTTTCTCCTGTCCACACCACTACTGCCCCACCATGGCTTCCTCGCGCTCCAGTGCTCTTCGGGGCGGGCGGATGATGGACCACAAGGAGATGGCAGCCATTGCTGCCGACCAGCTGGCCGGCAGGCAGCCAGAGGACGATGATGTCCCAATGGAGAACACGGTAGTCGACGATCCGACGCCAACCCCCTCCTCCGCGCCATCCTCGCCGGTGCATTGCACCATGACCATCGGCGAGGCCCGTGCCCAATATATGGACAGGGCGACGCAGATGCGTGAGGAGCAGTTCCGGGAGGCGCAGGCCGACGCCGCCTACAACCACCATCTCCTACAGGAGCACCTGCGGGCGGAGGAGCAGATCGCCGTGGAGCGGGCGGAGCAGGAGACGCTGCTCGAGTCGTACCGCTCCGCCCGCAAGGGCCGCCTCGAGCGCTGGCGGTACCGCATGCGGGTGACAGAGGCTGCGGCCGCCTACAAAGAGGCTAGCAAAGAGGGCAATGAAGCGGGCGAGGCGCTGTTTGGCGAGACCGAGGACGAGGCAGAGAACAATGCCGGCTCTGACGAGTCCCCGCTCCGCTGGCATCGACGAGGTCCCGCGGTGCCAACAACGAGGCAGAGGACACCGCCGGCTCCACCGAGGCCCCGCCCCGCCAACAACGAGGCAAAGGACATCGCCGGCTCAGCCGAGGCCCCACCCTACCGGCAACATGGGGTAGGATTTCCACCGCTCCGCTGAGGCGCCGCCCGCCAGCAACGAGATAGAGGACATTGCCGGCTCCGCCGAGGCCCCGCCCCGCTGCCAACGAGGCCGCACCACACAGAAAACGAGGAAGAGTAGAACACGGTAGGTCGTCGCCGCTCGGGTCCAAGTAAGGCCACCGCTGCTACCCTTCGGTTGAAGCCAAGCTAGGCGGGTTGACCATTGACGGCCAGTTAGCTTCTTGGCGGCGACGTGGAGTCAGAGAGCTGCGCTGGAGAACAACGCTGCTTCTACTTAACTACTGGTGCAGTTGGCTGACTGACACGTGGGCCCAACAGGCCACATGTCAGTTACGCAACTGCACCTTCAGTAAATCACTGAAGCTTCTGTTCGGCTCAGCGGGACACAGGTGGGTAGCTTCGGTTAATTAATTATACCTCCAGCGCACCCATTTTTAGTTGAAGAATGTACGAAATGTAATGAAATCCGGCATGTTTATATGAAATCCGACCATGTATGAATGAATTTATTTTGATTAGTTCGAATTCCTGTATCACTGGCATTGGATGAACATGCAAAACAATACGTACTAGCATTATTCCCAGGGTGATCACCTCGTTTGCAGCAGTTTCACATGTACTCCCTCCGAACCTTTCTAGTCTGCATACAAGTTTTTTCTGGAGTCAAAGTATCTCTACTTTAACCAATCTGATACAAAAAAGTATGCACTTTCACAATGTGCGAAGTAAAAAGGAACAGAAGGAGTACAAAGAGTTTGAGCAGCTTTTTAGCGTTTCTGCACATTGCAATCAGACACACAGGCATAGCAATTCGTAGAGAACATTCAAAACAATCGATGATTATGCATCTCAGTGACTCACATGTCAGAGGAAATATTTACTTCACAACTAAAGAATAAAGAAAAAATTGATCGACGCTGCTGACAGCAAAGGGCGTCCCATTCGAAAATATCAAACGCATGTCTTTGCTAAAATCAATGAGCAAAATTTGACAAGGTTGTCCCATTCCAAAATATCAAATGCCTACTGTCGGTGTCAAAACCTGCGGATCTCGGGTAGTGGGTCCCGAACTGTGTGTCTAGGCCGGATGGTAACAGGAGGAAGGGAACACGATGTTTTACCCAGGTTCGGGCCCTCTTGATGGAGGTAAAACCCTACGTCCTGCTTGATTAATATTGATGGTATGGGTAGTACAAGAGTAGATCTACCACGATATCAAGGAGGCTAAACCCTAGAAGCTAGCCTATGGTATGATTGTTGTATATGGAGTTGATTGGCTACGAACTACAACCCTCCGGTTTATATAGACACCGGATAGGGTTAGGGTTACATAGAGTCGGTTACAATGGTAGGAGATCTTGAATATCCGCGTCGCCAAGCTTGCCTTCCACACCAAGGAAAGTTCCATCCGGACATGGGACGAAGTCTTCAATCTTGTATCTTCATAGTCCAGGAGTCTGGCTACCCGAACACCCCCTAATCCAGGACTCCCTTAGTAGCCCCCGAACCAGGCTTCAATGACGATGAGTCCGGCGCGCAGATTGTTCGGCATTGCAAGGCGGGTTCTTCTCCAAATCCTGTGTACCTGTAGGAATAATGTCCGATTTTTGTAATGTAGCGCTCCTCGACTCCCACGCCCAATAATGGCCGTCTTCCACGTGTCAAACGAATGCGAAAAGCCGGGGCGTTTTTACATCCACGGTTAGATATGTAGTCTAACGACTTAAGTGTAGGAACTGCGACAGGAGGTAAAGGATATAAACAGCCGCCCTCCACAGCCCAAGGACCCAGAACGGTCCCTCGATCCGGACTCCGAAGAGGACCCGGACATATCGGTGGAGCTTATCGACGGGGTGTTCCATCGGCTAAGCAAGGACAATACCTTGCTAGCCATCACGGCTGATTACCCAGGGTTAATCCCGGCCTCCCAGGTGACAGAAACCGGAGTCTCATTCCCTTGAGAGAGATTCCACTCTCACATATTCCGGTGTTTCTGACAACAACCGTGTTTTGCAGGGGAGATTTCGAGGCAGGAGGTCGAACCTGCAGTGGCTAGCCAATGAGGGGCCGCAGGACCCCGTGGGGCAAAAAGGAATGCAGTCCGGACTGAGATGCCGGCGCAAAGGTATAGCGCACCCTCTGTTTCCCTGGTGTTATTCTGTCAGGGCATATTAACGTTCGTGCTATCTTCAGAACGAAGAGACCTCGCCGGACTACATCCGGAGAGGTTGCCAATCGTGCCCCCACCAGCCAGGCTCCAACGTCTGGCCAGGAAGCGGAGGCGAGCACAAGGCGCGCACCGGACGCTCCTCCGACAGAGGATGCGGACAGGCTGTCTGCCACAAATTCTGAAGTGGAGAGTGCCATGAACCACAGGCGTCGCCGGACAGTTCTACACGACGCTTGTTTCTCCCAAGAGGCTTTAGATGCCTTTAATTTGGCAAATGCGTACCTCCGTGCCGCTCAAAATGGTTTAGCCAGAGCCACGGAGCAGTATGTAAAAGACATACGGGTAAGAAAATTTTGGTCAAATATAGATATACCAGTAGCCCCCGAGACTTGAAACAGTTAGATAAACTGATTTAAGGATCATTTAATAAGCAGGTTCTTATAGAGAAGAATACCGTACTGTCCCACGAGCTGGAAAAGTGCAAGGCCCAACTAGAGGCTGCACTAGCCGCAGCAGGGGAGCCCAAAGAGACCCCCTCAGGTAAGATACGCTTCGAAAGATTAGTATTGTGCGGTGTGGGTGCAAATCTGACAAATCATGTTGCAGATGGCGCCGGACTCGATCCGGAAAAGCAACAACTCTTACGCCGGCTAAAGGCCGGTGAGAGTATGTTGACAAAGGTGAGGCGAGAGAAGAATGATCTTCAGGATGTGAAAGTGCAACTATCCCTAGGTGGTTTTGGTAATTCATAACAACATATAGCTCATTGAGCTAATGCTATTCCAATATGACTATTTCAGGAAAGCTCAATGATTGGCATGGCATGGACGTGAAAGTGGAACCCTCAAAATGCTAAGGACAAAGGATTGGCTCAAGCTCAAAAGCTCAAGACTCTTCATTTTATATTTTAGTGAATCCAAGATCACATTGAGTCTTTAGGAAAAGCCAATACTATCAAGGAGGGATGAGGTGTTGCTTAATGAGCCTCTTGCTTCATGTGCTTAGTGATATGCTCCAAAACCCTCAACTACTGTCCCGTATCCACATATGACCTAAACCCTAAGCCAAACTCGGTCCTGCCGATTCTTTCTATCTGGCGCCACCGAGTTTCACTTGTCATAAGCCACTGCCAAACCCTAGCAATTCGGTTCTACCGATAGGGATCTCGGTCTCACCGAGATGGGATTGCAAACTCTCTGTTTCCCTTTCGTAACTTTTCGGTCTCACCGAAAGAGCGAATCGGTCCCATCGAGATTGCAATGTAAACTCTTTGTTTCCCATTTGTAACTTTTCGGTCTCACCGAAAGAGCAAATCGGTCCCACCGAGTTTGCCTGACCAACTCTCTGGTTAGCTTATTACCAAACTCGGTCTCACCGAGTTTGTGTAATCGGTCTCACCGAGATTACGTTATGCCCAAACCCTAACCATATCGGTCCTACCGAGTTGCATGTCAGTCCCACCGTAAATCTCTAACGGTCACTAGGTTTACCTTTTTGGTCCGACCGAGTTTGTTGATTTGGTCCCACCGAGATTGGAAAACTGTGTGTAATGGTTGGATTTTGTGTGGAGGCTATATATACCCCTCCACCTCCTCTTCATTCATGGAGAGAGCCATCAGAACACATACACAATTCCAACTCATATGTTCTGAGAGAGAACCACCTACTCATGTGTTGAGACCAAGATATTCCATTCCTACCATATGAATCTTGATCTCTAGCCTTCCCCAAGTTGCTTTCCACTCAAATCTTCTTTCCACAAAATCCAAATCCTATGAGAGAGAGTTGAGTGTTGGGAAGACTATCATTTGAAGCACAAGAGCAAGGAGTTCATCATCAACACACCATTTGTTACTTCTTAGAGAGTGGTGTCTCCTAGATTGGCTAGGTGTCACTTGGGAGCCTCCGACAAGATTGTGGAGTTGAACCAAGGAGTTTGTAAGGGCAAGGAGATCGCCTACTTCGTGAAGATCTACCGCTAGTGAGGCAAGTCCTTCGTGGGCGATGGCCATGGTGGGGTAGACAAGGTTGCTTCTTCGTGGAACCTTCGTGGGTGGTTGCTTCTTCGTGGACCCTTCGTGGGTGGAGCCCTCCGTGGACTCGCGCAACCATTACCCTTCGTGGGTGGAGCCCTCCGTGGACTCGCGCAACCGTTACCCTTCGTGGGTTGAAGTCTCCATCAACGTGGATGTAGGATAGCACCACCTATCTGAACCACGGGAAAAACATCCGTGTCTCCAATTGCGTTTGAATTCTCCAAACCCTTCCCTTTACATTCTTGCAAGTTGCATGCTTTACTTTCCGCTGTCAATATACTCTTTGCATGCTTGCTTGAATTGTGTGATGATTGCTTGACTTGTCCTACAATAGCTAAAATCTGCCAAGAACTAAAATTGGGAAAAGGTTAAGTTTTTATTTGGTCAAGTAGTCTAATCACCCCCCCTCTAGACATACTTTCGATCCTACAAGTGGTATCAGAGCTTTGGTCTCCATTTTCTTTGATCTCCATAGCTTTTGGTGGTCATAGCCTTGGTTTCACAACCTAGGAGAGTATGGCGTCTAGCGAGGGAAATTATCACCGTAGAGGTCCTTACTTTGATGGTACTAGTTTTGCTAGTTGGAAGCATAAAATGAAAATGCATATTCTTGGACATAACCCCGCCGTTTGGGCTATTGTGTGTGTTGGTTTGCAAGGTGACTTCTTTGATGGGAAAGAACCAAACCGTGAGCTACCGCGAATGAGTTGAAGATGTTGCAATACAATGCTCAAGCTTGTGATATTCTCTTCAACGGATTGTGCCCCGAAGAATTCAACAAAATCAGCCGTCTTGAGAATGCAAAGGAAATTTGGGACACTTTGATTGATATCCATGAAGGTACCGACTCCGTCAAGGAATCCAAGTTGGATGTGCTTCAAAGTCAGCTTGACAAGTTCAAAATGAAGGATGGTGAAGGTGTCGCTGAAATGTACTCTAGGCTTGCTCTCATCACAAATGAGATTGCCGGCTTAGGAAGTGAAGAGATGACCGATAGATTCATCATCAAGAAGATTCTAAGAGTCTTGGATGGAAAATATGATACCGTGTGCGCATTGATCCAAATGATGCCCAATTACAAAGATCTCAAGCCAACGGAGGTGATTGGAAGAATTGTTGCTCATGAGATGTCACTTAAGGATAAAGAGGAACTTCACAACAAATCAAGTGGTGCCTACAAAGCCTCATGTGAAGACCCTACATCATCAAGTGAGAAACAAAACTTCAATGAAGAATTGAGCTTAATGGTGAAGAACTTCAACAAGTTCTACAAGAGTAGAAGCAAAGATAGAAGCTTCAAGTCAAGGTCCTACAATGACAAAAGATCTTCTAGTCGAGAGCGAAACTGCTACAGTTGTGGAAGACCCGGACACTATTCCAATGAGTGTACGGCTCCCTACAAGAGAAGAGAAGATTCTCCAAAAAGAAGAAGCAAAGAATCACCACCAAGAGAGAGAAGGAGTAGAGATGATCATTATGAACGAAGATACTCACGGAGAAGCAAGGATTCGGAAAGGAAGGAAAAATCATCAAGGAGCTACACAAAATGAAGACATCAAGCTCATGTTGGTGAATGGGTATCCGGCTCCGACTCCGACAGCCACTCCGAGAGAAGTTATCACTCCGACTCCGAAGATACTCAAGATGAAGGTGTTGCCGGTGTAGCACTTGTGTCAAACAACTCCTACGACATATTTGACTCACCAAATCAAGGAATTGGAAGATGCTTCATGGCCAAAGGTCCTAAGGTAACACACCCCGAGTATGTTGATTTCAATAGTGATGAAGATGACTTGTTAGGTGATGATTTGCTTGTTGACAACTCTAGTGATGAATACTATGATGAAACGTCAATTAATCATGCTAATCAAGATAAAACGAATGACAATAATAAGGAGAAGATTGAGGCTCTAACTAAAGAACTAAACACTCTTAAGTTAGCTCATGAAACTATCTTCGAAGATCATCAAGAACTTTTAAGAGCTCATGAGAAATTACGCTTTGAAAAGCTCAATCTTGAGCAAGAACATGAGTTCTTAAAAGCAATCAATGATGATCTCCGCAAGAAAAGTTCTTCTTACATTGCCAAGCGTTTACTCTTATCCACTTACATGCCTCAAGTCAAGTCTAGTAACAAGAACAAGAAATATTCTTCCTCTAGCAGTAACAATGATCATGCTAAATCCAATATTGTTGCTTCTAGTAGTTCTCTTGATTCCACTAATGATCCTCTTACCCAAGTTACACTTGAGCAAGAAAATAGCTTATTGAAGGGAATTATAGAGAAAGGAGTGTACAAAAGCCTTGCCGGGAGTAAGCAATTCAAGGAAATTGTGCGCAAGCAAGGAATGCACCGGAAGAATCAAGGTGTTGGTTTTGAACGAAAGTTCAATGCCAATGGAGTTGAGTGGGAAGAAGATCAATACCCCAAGACAAAGTTTGTTCCTCAACAAGAGAAGTATGATACTTCTTTCAAGGGGACACAAGCTCAAGATGATCTTCCACCACAAGACTACAAGCAAAAAGGCAAGGACAAGCTTCAAGAGGAAATTGATGCATTTGAAGAAGCTCCTAAGACCCTAGTCAAGTGGATTCCCAAGACTACTTCAAGTTCCACTTCATCAAGTACGACTACAACTCCAAGGATTCCCATCAAGATGGTGTGGATCCAAAAGAAGAAGAACTAGAGAGTTCTTGAGGGTGACTCCGCCAACATACTTCACTCTTATCATTTTGGCAAGAACAAGTGCAATCAACTTCCACATCTTGCACTAGTTCAAGGAGTCACAAACCCTCTTGTTGGTAAGACAAGGGACAAGGTAACCTAAAAGTTTTCATGGACATCATCTTGTGTGTGCATCACTCTATGTCTATGGATATCCTTGTTTGTTCCTTGTGGGACTAACCCATGTAGGTATTGAAAGTGCAATTCACTCAAATGGATAGCTCCAAGTGATCTACATCAACATTGAGCATCCACATCTTCAACATCTACATGAAGGCATCATCGACAAAACCCGAGGTTAGTTCATCCCTCTAAGGGGGATATCACATCTAGGGGGAGCTTTACTCTAAGACTTGAGCTAAAGCATCTCTAAAGATGTGAACACAACAATGCTTTATGTAAAAGTGGTAACCCCACTTGAGCTTAAACGATGAGTATGACCTATGATCAAGTGTTCTCACTTGACTCCTAAGTCAATATACTCATATACAGATGGCCTTGTCATCGCAAATTGCTTGATAGATGCTAGAATTGGTTGTGCATGCCTTGTCACATATTTCATTTGCCATCTTATTGTGTGAGCATGCTGGTTCCATATTTTACTCATTCGAGGACATCCACTTGTTGTTTTGATTGTTTGGTTTTATTTCCTTTTGCCAAGTGGATGGACAAGAATGCCTAAGAACCTCCTCTAGCAATCTATGCTTTTCTCGTCTCAAACTCTATTCATGCTACATCACAAAATTTGATCAAGTCAGATTCGAACCACTCTGTGTGAGGAGCGCTCGGAGTCCCCGATTCGTCATAGACTTAAACTTCCAAAACCTCTTTATGATTCTCGGTCTGACGGATACCCCACTTTCGGTCCTACCGAGATCATTAAGTTGATCTAGGTTTTCGATCTCGGTGCAACCGATTTGAACCATTCGGTCACACCGAGTTGCAACAACTGTATACAGTTTTGCATCTCGGTGCCACCGAGTTGTTCCACTCGGTCACACCGACAGGGTCGGGCTATATATAGTCACGGGAAAAAAATTGGAAATTTCTCCGAACCCCTTCGCCCGCGCGATAGCCTGCTCTGCCAACTTGCTCTCCGGATCGCCTCCTCGCCACCAGCCGCCTCCAGTCGCTGGTCTCCGTCGCCATCAACGGAAATTCAACCCCGTCGTTGCCGCCATAGTGAGTCTCCGCCGAACTAGGGTATGGACTCGATCTTTGTGCTATTCCCCAATCCGATTCTTAGCACATTATGATCATCATGATTCTTGCCATGTTTGTTAAACTTCTATCCAGTCAATGATCTCGTAGATTAGGTTTAATTCGAAAATTTTAGCGTTAGGTTTCCACCGAAACCATCTCGGACCCACCGAGTTGAAAAACTCGGTCCCACCGATTTGGCTTATGCCATTGCACAAGTGAGACTCGGTCTGACCGAGAATTACTTATCAGTGTGACCGATTTTGGAACTTTGTGAAACCCTAGCAGTCTCGGTGCCACCGAACTGTGACTCGGTCTGACCGAGTTCACTAGTTTAGGTTCCAAAACTGCTTCGATATCACCGAGTTTAAAAAAAGGTAGATCCGAGATGATTTCAGTGGGAAACTAAAACTAAGATTTTGAATCATTCTTCTGCAAAAATCCCTGCATTTTGTGATGCTCATCTATTCTACCTCATCTATAAACTATTCACAGGGTCAGCAGTCAGCTTGTTCATCATGTCAGACCAAAGTGATAGCCAGAACATGTCAGAAGAGCAAGTGCAGATGAATGAGGGCACTAGTCCCTCAAGTTCTTCAGATGATGGCAGTAGAAGTACTCCTAGCAATCTGCCTAAAGCTGCCACCAGACAAAGGAAGAAGAGAACCTCAGAATCAGAGGATGAGGACTATGTGGCAGAAGAGGAAGCGACTTCAAAGAGAGTAGTGCTCGAGAAGGAACATGGCTCAGCTCAAGGCACAAAGCCAGGATTGAAAATCAAAAGGCCAGCAGGTAGGCAGCCTATGCCAAAGGCCAGAGCCTCAACTCAGATTCCTGAAAAGCCTGCAACCATAGAGCCAGTTGCTGCTGAAGGAAAGAAAAGGAAGGAAAGGGTCAAGAAGACCGTATCCAGAGTGCTTGGAAAGGCTTCCATCATGGAAGAAGAGGAAGAAGAAGAGGTTGCTGCACCAGCACCTAAGGCACCCAAGCTAATGGGTGATGCTATCAAATCAGGGGCTACTGCATCTAAGCCCAAGGAAGCACCCAAGGCTGCATCAAAGGTCAAGACAGCTCCAAAGAGAAATACGAGGAGCATACCTGCAACTGAAAAGAACAAGGCCCCAGTGCCTGAAGCTGCTGAAGAAGATGATGAAGAGCATGTTCTGAGAAAGGTCAAGCCCAAGATCCCAGACCACAATGATGCTCATCCTGTGGCTGAGGACATGAAGCTCAGAAGAGACTCAGGGCTGAGGAAGTGGAGAGAAGCAGATCCGTATGCTTCAAGGAGAAGAACTGTTGTTGATTATAGGTTTCACGCTAAGGAACAACGGGACTTCTATGAGACAGTTTTGTTGGACAAGAAGCCCATAGTTTGTGACGTGAGATGGGTTGATTGGGAGTACATCAAGGACAATGAAGAGCACTATCCTGGAGTGCAAGACAGCTTCAATGCTTGTGGAGTAGCAGACTTTGTTGGGCAGAAGCTCACAAAGTGGAACGAGGAACTTATTATGCAATTCTACTCCACGGCACACTTCTATCCAGATGGTAGGATAACTTGGATGTCTGAAGGTACAAGGTACCAATCTATAGTTGCTGAGTGGGCACGGCTCATCAATGCCCCAGAAGAGCATGAGGATGACTTGGATGTATATGCCAAGAAGAAGATGGATCATAACTCAATGTCAAACATGTACAAGGAGATCCCAAATGAAGCACTTGATACTTTCAAGTTTGGCTCAGTGCACTATCTTCTGTCAGGGCTGCCAACCATCAATTGGATACTGAGGCACACCTTGTTGCCCAAGTCAGGTGATCACAAGATGATCAGAGGCCATGCAATCAATTTGCTTCATGTATTTGATGTACCTCAGAAATTCAAGGTCATGAGCCTCATAGTAGAGACTATCAAGAGGACTGCAGCAGATCAGAAGAGGAGCTGTGGTTATGCCCCTCAGATTCAGGAGTTGATCAACTCAAAGATGGGCACATGAATATACTTATTGGACAAGGAACACCTGCCCATCCATCCAGACTTTGAGGACAATCAAGTTGTCATGAATGAGAATGAACCATCATCTGCACAAGCACAAGCAAAGAAGGAGAAGGCAAGGAAGGAGAAAGCTGCCAAGATGCCAACTCAAGAGGAGGCATCTGAGTATTTCTTGAAAACCAAACAAGAGCAGCTTGGTTACTTGATTGCATCCACACTAAGGATTGAGCAAGGACTGGCCACCCTCACTTAGAATCAGCAGAGCTTAGAGAGGATCATGGAACAAAAGTTCTATGACTTGGATGTCAAAGTAACAGAGATTCAGTATGCAGTGGAACAACTTCAGGATGACATGCAGGAGAGGAGAGGCAAGACTACAACTGATGCATTTGCCAGAGTGCCAAGAGCTCAGAGATCACATGCAGTGCCAGTTGCTGACACTAGGGCCACCACTTCTGCACCAGCTACAGCCTCAGTTCCACCAGCTCCAGCATCTACTTCAGCCTCAACTCCAACCACGTCTACAGAAGGCTTCGTCCTTGGAGTGCTCCGGACTCCACCACCACCAGAAGATCAAGCCTGAGCGTCGATCAAGCACTATGCATTTTCTAGGAACTTTTTGGTAACTTGTTGCCAAAGGGGGAGAAAATGTATAGATCATAGGCTTCGAGAGAGAGAGAGAGTGTTGCTTTTATCTCTCTTGCTTTATTTGGTGGTTTTTCAAACTTTGTTTGCTTTTGTGTGAGATACTATGTCATTGCTCGTGAGACATTGATGATCATGTGTTTGATCATAAGCTACACTTAATGTTTGCTTAATATTATCATCTTATCTATCTTATGTGATCATTCACTATTCTTGGTGATGAGTGCATGTATTTCATTCTTATCATTTTAAGCGCTCCACCAAGATGTATGTGACATGGAAGAGTAACCCATGACTCTAACTCTTTGTGCATTTGCAGTCCAAAGCAAATTTTAAATATGCACAAATTTAGGGGGAGCTCTTACTTGTCACATACTTCTCAAAGCGACGATATATTTCATGCTTATTATCATTTGTCGAAGCTTTGATCTATATGTTGTCATCAATTACCAAAAAGGGGGAGATTGAAAGTGCAACTATTCCTAGGTGGTTTTGGTAATTCATAACAACATATAGCTCATTGAGCTAATGCTATTCCAAGATGACTATTTCAGGAAAGCTCAATGATTGGCATGGCATGGATGTGAAAGTGGAACCCCTCAAAATACTAAGGACAAAGGATTGGCTCAAGCTCAAAAGCTCAAGACTCTTCATTTTATATTTTAGTGATCCAAGATCACATTGAGTCTTTAGGAAAAGCCAATACTATCAAGGAGGGATGAGGGGTTGCTTAATGAGCCCCTTGCTTCATGTGCTTAGTGATATGCTCCAAAATCCTCAACTACTTTCCCATATCCACATATGACCTAAACCCTAAGCCAAACTCGGTCCTACCGATTCTTTCTATCCGGCGCCACCGAGTTTCACTTGTCATAAGCCACTGCCAAACCCTAGCAATTCGGTTCTACCGATAGGGATCTCGGTCTCACCGAGGTGGGATTGCAAACTCTCTGTTTCCCTTTCGTAACTTTTCGGTCTCACCGAAAGAGCGAATCGGTCCCACCAAGATTGCAATGTAAACTCTTTGTTTCCCTTTTGTAACTTTTCGGTCTCACCGAAAGAGCAAATCGGTCCCACCGAGTTTGCCTGACCAACTCTCTGGTTAGCTTATTACCAAACTCGGTCTCACCGAGTTTGTGTAATCGGTCTCACCGAGATTACGTTATGCCCAAACCCTAACCATATCGGTCCTACCGAGTTGCATGTCAGTCCCACCGAAAATCTCTAACGGTCACTAGGTTTACCTTTTCGGTCCGACCGAGTTTGTTGATTAGGTCCCACCGAGATTGGAAAACTGTGTGTAACGGTTGGATTTTGTGTGGAGGCTATATATACCCCTCCACCTCCTCTTCATTCGTGGAGAGAGCCATCAGAACACATACACAATTCCAACTCATATGTTCTGAGAGAGAACCACCTACTCATGTGTTGAGACCAAGATATTCCATTCCTACCATATGAATCTTGATCTCTAGCCTTCCCCAAGTTGCTTTCCACTCAAATCTTCTTTCCACAAAATCCACATCCTATGAGAGAGAGTTGAGTGTTGGGGAGACTATCATTTGAAGCACAAGAGCAAGGAGTTCATCATCAACACACCATTTGTTACTTCTTGGAGAGTGGTGTCTCCTAGATTGGCTAGGTTTCACTTGGGAGCCTCCGACAAGATTGTGGAGTTGAACCAAGGAGTTTGTAAGGGCAAGGAGATCGCCTACTTCGTGAAGATCTACCGCTAGTGAGGCAAGTCTTTCGTGGGCGATGGCCATGGTGGGATAGACAAGGTTGCTTCTTCATGGACCCTTCGTGGGTGGTTGCTTCTTCGTGGACCCTTCGTGGGTGGAGCCCTCCGTGGACTCGCGCAACCATTACCCTTCGTGGGTGGAGCCCTCCGTGCACTCGCGCAACTGTTACCCTTCATGGGTTGAAATCTCCATCAACATGGATGTAGGATAGCACCACGTATCCGAACCACGGGAAAAACATCCGTGTCTCCAATTGCGTTTGAATTCCCCAAACCCTTCCCTTTACATTCTTGCAAGTTGCATGCTTTACTTTCCGCTGCCAATATACTCTTTGCATGCTTGCTTGAATTGTGTGATGATTGCTTGACTTGTCCTACAATAGCTAAAATCTGCCAAGAACTAAAATTGGGAAAAGGTTAAGTTTTTATTTGGTCAAGTAGTCTAATCACCCCCCCTAGACATACTTTCGATCCTACAGGATGCCAACACCAGGCTGGACGTCGAACCTAAAGATGTTCGTGGCCAGCTATCGGACTTCGCGAGGGAGAATCAGCGGCTTCGACGCGGCATATTCAGTAAGTGCTTGAACGAACTTTGAAAAAAAAGAGTTCGGCGAGGAAGTCGACTAACCGAGTAATGTCTGTAGGTATGCTCACAGGTCGTCCTACAGAGGAAATGCCCAGATCTACGGGTGACCTTCTTCCCGAACTCATGCAACTGCACGAGCGAATTCGGCAGGCGATGCGAGGTGTTGCCCAAGCCTTATGGCTTGCCCACTCCATGCCCGAGGGCCTTGGAGAGCTTGCGGAGAAGCTGAAGGGAGCTCGGCGGTGCTTCCAATTGTGGAAGATATCAGCCTGCCGACAAGGTGCTAGGGAAGCCTGGGCCATGGTGAAGACCTGTTTTACGAAGTCTGACCCAAACCACATGGCCGAGGTCGGACCAGTGGGGCCTGACGGGAAGGAGATCCCTGTGAGCTTAGTATACGGCCAAGTAGAGTTGGCCGCGAAGTATTCCCAGCAGTACTGTAAATTAGACAGCCTGTTAGATGGTATAGAAGAGGAATACAATCAGTCAGAATGACTATGTAATTTTGAATTGACATGTGTAATGCCTTCTAGCCGGATTTTAGATCGTTTGTCGTTGCTGACCTTTTCGCTTCAACCTCGGGACCTGACGGTCCGGAGTGTGTCTAAATACCATAGAGGTTATATAAGAACTATGGTATGCGTGGAGACCAGGCGTAGGGGTCATTAGTGCTTTATCAGACAAGTGCCCAACTAGTTATGTTATATTACATGGTTAGTAAGAAACATCTTCCAGAGAGAATAGTTCCGTTAGGGGTTCCTTTCGCTGGGAGGCATGCCCTAAAGTGCATGTTTGGACTGCGTAAAAAGACGTAGAAAAAGCATCTGGGGGCGCATAAAATGAGTAAAAAGATCATCTTTTATCTCACCGACCGAATATTCCCTTAAGAATGCTAGCTTTCGGCTTCACCCAGTCTAAGGTACACATCCGGCTGACCCGGCAGTAACAATCACAGAGGTGATCCCTTTACCGCCTAGCCGAACAATCGGGAATGTAGGGGTAAGCACAGGAGCCAGGCAACCCAGCTTGGCCAAAACTTAAGTCATATCGATGCATATAATGGTGAAGAAAAAGGTACTGCGGAAGTTTGACGCATGTGTTGGGCGTGAAGCCCGTATAAATAAGCTTCTGTTAAAGAAGACCCCAGGTTTAATGAGCGCGAGTGGCGCGTCACTAGATGAGCCTTTAAGGGCTATAAAAGAAAAGAGGGGAAGGAGAGAAATGTAAGACAGAAAAATGCAAAAAAATGGACAGAGGAAGGAGACGAACACAGAGTCCGGCGCTAGGCATAGAATCTTCGGAGACAGGTGGCGTTCCACGGGTTCGGCTCGAGTCAGTTATCCGACGCATCTCGCAGGCGGTACGCCCCGCCAGTCAGGAATTGGTCGATTATGAATGGACCTTCCCACTTGGGCTTGAGTTTGTCCTTTTTCTTATCCGGCAGGCGTAGAACTAGTTCGCCAACATTGTAATTTTTCGCCCATACTTCTCTGCTTTGATATCTTCGGGGCCTGCTGTTGATAAAATGCGGAACAGGCTTTTGCCACGTCATGCTCCTCCTCCAGGGCATCCAAGTTGTCCTGCCGATCGATCTCGGCTTCTCTTTCTTCGTACATGCACACTCTAGGTGAGTCATGAATTATGTCGCAGGGCAGAACTGCCTCTGCACCATACACCATAAAAAATGGTGTGTATCCGGTGGTGCGATTTGGCGTGGTCCGCAGCCCCCATAGCACGGAGTCGAGCTCCTCTACCCAGTGCGTGTTAGATTCCTTGAGGGACCGCACCAGTCTGGGTTTAATGCTGCTCATGATAACACCATTTGCATGTTCGACCTGGCCGTTGGTTTATGGGTGAGAGACGGAAGCATAATCGAGCTTGATGCCCATGTTTTTGCACCAGAGTTTTACCTCGTCGGCGGTAAAGTTTGTACCGTTATCGGTTATGATGCTGTGGGGGATGCCGTAACGGTGTACAACCCCGGATATGAAGTCTATCACAGGTCCGGATTCGGCCGTTTTAACAGGCTTGGCTTCTATCCATTTGGTGAATTTATCCACCATGACCAGTAAGTATTTTTTCCTATCGGTCCCACCTTTAAGGGGTCCGACCATGTCAAGCCCCCAGACCGCAAAAGGCCAGGTGATGGGTATATTTTGGAGTGCGGTGGGTGGCATATGGCTTTCTTTGGCAAAAGGTTGGCAACCAGCGCATCGTTGGACTAGGTCCTGAGCGTCTGCCCGGGCCGTCGGCCAATAAAAGCCTGTACGGAAAGCCTTGCTAACAAGGGACCGAGCAGTGGCGTGGTGGCCACCGAGTCCGGCATGAATTTCAGCCAGAAGGTTCCGCCCTTCCTCTTCGGAGATGCACCTTCGAAGGACTCCAGTAGTGCTTTTCTTATAAAGCTCTCCCTCATGGACTCTATAGGCTTTAGATCGCCGCACTATGCAGCGGGCCTCGTTTTGGTCCTCCGGGAGTTCCTGCCTAGTAAGGTAGGCTAGGAATGGTTCTGTCCACGGGGCGATGACGGCCATTATTACGTGGGCTGAAGGTGTAATTTCATTGGCAGATCCTCCAATTGTGTCAGATTGTTCGGCGTCGAGTGGTGCGGCTGGGTCCGGGCTGTTATTTGCGGGTTCCCCCTCCCATGCTACGGATGGCTTGAACAATCTTTCCAAAAAGATGTTGGGGGGGACTGCATCACGTTTTGCTCCGATGCGTGCCAGGACGTCCGCTGCTTGATTGTTTTCTCGGGCTATATGGTGAAACTCCAGCCCTTCGAACCGAGCTGACATTTTTAGGATGGCGTTGCGGTAAGCTGCCATTTTTGAGTCCTCGGCGTCGAAGTCTCCATTTATTTGGGATATCGCGAGGTTTGAATCCCCGCATACCTCTAGGTGTTGGATACCCATGGATACTGCTATCCGGAGACCATGTAGGAGGGCCTCATATTCGGCTGCATTGTTGGAATCCATGTACATGATTTGAGCACATATTGGACTATGTCTCCTGTGGGGGACGTCAGGACGACGCCAACCCCCAGTCCGGCCAACATTTTGGAGCCGTCGAAATGCATAATCTAGTTTGAATATGTGTCGTACTCTTTAGGGAGCTCGACCTCCATCCATTATGCGACGAAGTCGGCCAAAACTTGCGATTTAATAGCTCGCCCTGGCTTATAGGTTATATTGAACGGGAGAAGCTCGATGGCCCATTTTGCAATCCGGCCCGTTGCATCGCGGTTGCTGATAATATCGTTGAGTGGTACTTCCGAGGCTACTGTTATGGAACACTCTTGAAAGTAGTGTCGTAGCTTCCGGGATGCCATGAATACCGCGTATGCAATCTTTTGATAATGCGGGTACCGTGATTTGCATGGAGTGAGGACAGTGGATACGTACTAGACCGGCCTTTGAAGGGGGAATTTGTGTCCATCCGTTTCCCGCTCGACAACAAGCACTGCGCTGACAACTTGATGTGTTGCTGCAATGTACAATAACATTGGTTCGTCGGTGTTCGGCGTGGCCAGGACTGGGTTTGTTGCCAATATGGCTTTTATTTCATCAAGTCCGGCCGTGGCGGCCTCCGTCCACTCGAAGTGTTCGGTGCACCGAAGGAGGCGATAGAGGGGTAGTGCCTTTTCTCCCAAGCGGGAGATGAAGCGGCTTAAAGCCGCCACGCATCCGGTTAATTTTTGTATTTGTTTGAGGTCCTTTGGGATATCCAATTGTGACAAAGCTCGGATCTTGGCTGGATTTTCTTCAATTCCTCTACCGGATACAATGAAGCCCAAGAGCTTTCCGGCTGAAACGCCGAAGACGCATTTTTCCGGGTTGAGCTTGATGTCATATTTTCGGACATTATCGAATGTAAGCCTCAAGTCGTCTACTAGAGATTCGACATGTCTTGATTTGATGACCACATCATCAACATACGCCTCCACTGCTTTGCCGATCTGATTTGCCAGACATGTCTGGATCATGCGCTGATATGTTGCACCTGTGTTTTTCAGCCCGAAGGGCATTGTGTTGAAGCAGAATGGGCCGTATGGTGTGATGAATGATGTTGCGGCTTGGTCTGATTCTGCCATCTTGATTTGATGGTATCCAGAGTATGCGTCGAGGAAACACAACGAGTCGTGTCCTGCGGTGGCATCGATAATTTGATCGATACGGGGGAGGGGGAAGGGATCCTTTGGGCAAGCCTTGTTGAGGTCTTTAAAATCGACACACAGGCGCCAGGATTTGTCCTTCTTTGGTACCATCACCAAGTTTGCTAGCCAGTCCGGATGTTTTATGTCTCTAATGAATCCGGCCTCCAATAGCTTGGCTAGCTCCTCTCCCATAGCCTGTCTCTTGGGTTCGGAAAAACGCCGAAGGGCTTGTTTGACAGGTTTGAATCCTTTTAGGATATTTAAGCTGTGTTCGGCCAGCCTGCGTGGGATCCCTGGCATGTCTGAAGGGTGCCAGGCGAAAATGTCCCAGTTCTCTCGTACGAACTCTTGCAGTGCGGCGTCTACATCAGGGTTCAGTCGTGCCCTGATGGAAGCTGTTTTATTGGGGTCCGTTGGATGGACCTGGAATTTGACTATTTCGTCAGCTGGCTTGAAGGATGTGGATTTGGATCTCTTATCGAGTATCACATCATCCCTGTTAACCGTGGAGCGCAGCACAGTCAGTTCCTCGGCCGCTAAGGCTTCGGATAGTGCCTCAAGGGCTAATGCGGCCGTCTTGTTTTCGGCGCGGAGTGCTACGTCCGGATCACTAGCTAGAGTGATAATTCCGTTCAGCCCGGGCATCTTAAGCTTCATGTACCCGTAATGGGGTATTGCTTGGAAGATTGAGAATGCTTCCCATCCCAGTAAAGCATGATATCCGCTTTTGAACGGGGCCACCTGAAACATGACTTCTTCGGATCTGTACTTATCCGGCGTGCCGAACACCACATCTAGTGTGATTTTTCCTGTGCAGCGCGCTTCCTGACTGGGGATTGTTCCTCTAAAGGTTGTGCTGCTTCGCTCGATGCGGTTCCAGTCTATTTCCATTTTTTGAAGGGTTTCCTCATAAATGAGGTTCAGTCTGCTGCCTCCATCCATGAGCACCTTGGTGAGGCGAAAGCCGTCCACTATGGGACTGAGGACCAATGCGGCTGGTGCTCGGGCTGATCGGAATCTAGGTTCATCACTTGCGTTGAAGGTAATAGCAGTGTCGCTCCATGGATTTATTGTTGCAACTTGATAGACTTCGGCGAGGCTGCGGAGTGTTCTTTTTCGCATATTGTTTGATGCGAAAGTCTTGAAGACTGTGAGAACGGTACTGGTGTCCTCGGGCTGGCTTTCCGCGGCCTCTAGAATTAAGAGGTCCTCGCCAATTTTGGCCACCTGCCGGAGTATCCAACATGCTCTAAGGCTGTGAGTTGGTGTGGCGTCCTCTGTACTATGGATTCTACAGGGTCCATCAAGCCACCTTTCCAGTACGGTTCCATGCCCTGTAGAGGGTTTTGGCTTTTTGGTGTTTATCCCGGGTGTCCTATGATGATGCACCCTCTTAGTTCGGAAGGGATTACCATTCAAGGCCGGATTATCCCAAAATTTTATTTCGGTTTTCCAGGCGCTTTCCATCGCACAGTATTTTTGTACTATGGACGCCAAGTCAGCGAAGCGTGTAATATCACGACGACTTACGGCATTAAGGATTCCCTTGTCCGTGCAATTACTGCAGAAAATTGAGATTGCGTCTCCCTCACGGCAATCCTTTATCCTGTTCATAACCAGGAGTAATCTGGCCTAGTAATGATGTACTGTTTCCTCGGGCCTCTGCCTGATTTGGGAGAGATCGCTTATGTTCGGGTGGGCGGGTGTTGTTGAATCTGAAACCTCACCCAATCCAAGATTCGGAGGCCGAAGAGTTTCCGAACTCTGAAGTTTGGATTCTTGGATGTTGTCCAACGAATCTAGCCCGTTGCCTGATCCTAAGCTCGGGTCTTGAGTTACATCCTCCTCTCCGCGGGTATCCGTCTTGGAGGAGTCGGGAATTCGGACGTAGCTAGTCCTTAAAATAGATGAAGGGTCGCCGCTCTGCGCCTCTACCACGGCAACATGGTGGGTGACTTGGGGAGAGTTAATTTCTCTTAGATCGGGTTTAAGCCCAACCTGGTCGTAATCCGTAGCGACCCCCAGGGCGGCGATGCGATCCAAGAGCTCGTTTACAGAAGAGATCTCCATTGGATCTAGCTGCTCGACGAGCTCCGAGCCGACGTGTAGGTTGCTTTTGATGACCCGAGAGGTCACCGTCGGTGCAACAGCCGAACAGGCAGTCATGAGGACACCACCTAGCCGGAGAGTTTGGCCGACAGCCAAGGCTCCCTTAGCAATGGTGCCGTCTTTAAAGATGGGAGGAGGCATCCTTCCTGATTGCGACAGCACAGAGGAACTCTCAATGAAAGCACCAATGTTGGTGTCAAAACCGGTGGATCTCGGGTAGTGGGTCCCGAACTGTGCGTCTAGGCCGGATGGTAACAAGAGGCAGGGAACACGATGTTTTACCCAGGTTCGGGCCCTCTTGATGGAGGTAAAACCCTACGTCCTGCTTGATTAATATTGATGATATGGGTAGTACAAGAGTAGATCTACCACGACATCAAGGAGGCTAAACCCTAGAAGCTAGCCTATGGTATGATTGTTGTATATGGAGTTGATTGCCTACGGACTACAACCCTCCGGTTTATATAGACACCGGATAGGTTTAGGGTTACACAGAGTCGGTTACAATGGTAGGAGATCTTGAATATCCGCATCGCCAAGCTTGCCTTCCACGCCAAGGAAAGTCCCATCCGGACACGGGACGAAGTCTTCAATCTTGTATCTTCATAGTCCAGGAGTCCGGCTAAAGGTATAGTCCGGCTACCCGAACACCCCCTAATCCAGGACTCCCTCACCTACGATTGTGGAATGGGCTGGGTTTTCCATCAGTTCAGACATTGACATGGCACCTCGTGCTAAATAAACCAGCTGTTCTTTTTGTGCAGTTCCACCAAAATCAACCAAATTCGCACGTAGCTTGTATGATTTTGCCCTTATATGTTGTAACGCCTTGAACTTATCGGCACCTCCTTTCTTGTGGTGGAAATGAATGATTCGATGTATTCATGAACATTTTGTGTTGTTCCCATTGAAATCAAGCTGAGCACCCCTGTTTGCACAAATACAAAAAAATGATTAGTATAAAGTAAACTGTACTATGAAATTGACAGTTTCAACAAGCACATACATGGTCCATGTAGAGCACACTTTTAGAAAAATGGAACTCACTAGAAAGAATCCTAGAGCAACATTGTACTCGCGCATCACAGCAAAAAAATGGAGATTTGTTAGTCCTTTTGAGCTGAAGTTAGTTTGGTCCTGTGGGGAGTAATGTAACCATCCTTCAACTACTCCTTATGATGAGAAGATAGACAGCGCTTCTTCATCCTGTCATAATCGGAACTAGTCACTTCACGTACTCCATATTCTTCTTTAGAGGAAGATGATCCTGTTGTGCAAAGACAAGAGGACTACTAAATGCTAGCATCCCTGTTTTCTCGAAAAAAAGGAAATGAAATATTTAAAACAACACAGATGAAGCACTTCTCAAGGACAATACCACTTTTTCATGAAAGTATCTTAACAGTAGCACAACACCAATAGAGATGACAAAGCCCAATCATATGGATGAAATCAGTGGGCGAGTACCAACCTTTGCCAGGAGGCTTATTGTGTAGAGCATACGGATGAAGCACTTCTCCGGAACCATCTGTTGCTATCTATGGTGGTGGCCATGCTTACTATATACTCCTCGATTAGTTTAATGCTTCCAACATCTTCTTGTGCAGTTCTAGTAAAATATATGGTATCTTCAAAGAAGATCCATGTTTGCACAAGTAGAGATAATTACATATTACATTAAGAGTGGAAAAACAATTTCTCGTTCCAGCCATAGCAATAAATTAAGATGCAAAACTATATCATTACTTGTGTTGTCACAATTCCAGTGCTTCATTATAGCACCGGGAGTTGATTTTTGTTTTTCTTCCGCTTGTTCTTCCCCTTCATCACTTGGTTCAATAACAGACAAGCTTCACCTTCAATGTAAGATTTGGCATGTCAATTAGGGAGCACAAGTATAGTACTAAACTTAATTTTCTGATGAAAGTGGCAAAATACAGACCAACAATTGTGAAATGTCCTTATCTTACCTCAATGGGATATTATGGTGCACATACAGATTGGAAGTCTTGTCTCCATTTGTGTAGTTCACTAAAATCAAGCAACATTATCGTACAAGTAGCACAACATATGAAAGCACACTACAGAATCATGTGAAAGAAGGCTAATACTGACCTCTCATGATGCGGAATTCAAACAACTCACAAGAAGAACATCTGAACCAAATTCGCCTTAACGGATAGGAAGTAAGATCTCCTCTTGTGCAGTTCCAGTAAGATCAAGCAATCAGGCAACATTGTCGGTGTAACATTTTGGTTGAACTGCAAAAAACACTCTGAAAACAAAAGTGTTTTGTGCAGTGCAACAAAAGGTCACAATGGCAATGAGGGGAAGTAGATAACCCTATTTACACAAACGTGCAAAGGAAACAATTAGTGGTCAACAACGGTGGATGACACAGAAGCCAACAAAGAGAAGCATCTACCTTATCTAAATGGGAAAGAAAGCAAGACAGTAGCATTTCTCAAACGGTGGCATTGATTAATATTAACATAGATATTATATTAACAATAAAATTCGTTAAACATGTAATTTGCTTTTAACTGTGGCATTGCGTCAATTTTCCAGCGGCATTATTAGAGGGTGCTTGTTTACACGGACATTTTGGTGTAGGGACTAAAAAAACTCCGTGTCAGTCCCATCTAAACCAAACAGGAGGGACTTTTAGGGACTAAAAGTGGGCAGTTGGGTCTAAAGAAAGAAGACCCCTAGGGAGTCTTTTTGGGACTTTTTCCAACAGTTGCCGCTGCCACGCATCGCACCTTGTCTCTATTAGTTCATTACTAGGGGTAACATGGTCTTTTAGCATGTCATTTAATAACCCCTAGTCCATGTTTAGTCCCTGGAACCAAGCAGGAAGGGACTAGGGAGTTTTTAACCAAACAGGGCCTTAGATTAACAACAGCTAATGAGTTGCACGGGACAGTGGACGCACCAGCACCATGTGCATCTACCAATGTACTATGGTCATGCACAGTCTGTTGCAACAAAGAACAAACAACCAAGGAGCATATTTGTGTTGGTCCCAGTTTTGTTATCTTTAGACACCTTTACCTATGTGAGCGCAGCATATCTAGTCCTGCACAAACTCTATAGCCTTGTCCGTTCCTTTCCTTTTTGAACTAGTACTTTCGCCCCTTCCTTTCCTCTTTGAACCACGTCCTAGATTTATGCGATACAACTTTCCCCACTACTTTCCCCCATTCCTTTCCTCTTTGAACCACGTCCTAGATTCATTCTATACAACTTTCCCCCTTCATTTCCTCTTTGAACCACGTCCTAGATTCATGTTATATACAACTTTTCCCACTACTTTCCCCTACTCCTTTCCTCTTTGAACCACGTCCTAGATTCATGGTATACATGCAACTAGAGCAATGCATGTGGAGTAAGTAAATTATACCTTAAGGTTCATGGGGCGTGGTTCAGTGGGCGACGGGACGGCGGCGAAGAAGAAGGGGTCGGAGGCCCTCCCACGCCGCCGCTGGGTGGAAAGTGAACAGCCGCGCCGGTAGTCCCTCGTCGACGGCGACAGTGTTAAGCCTCGTTCCCTTCCCGGCGGACGGATCCTGCCGGCTCTTTGAGCAGCATTGAGGGGAGAGAGAGGCCAACGAAGTATTGTTTAGATCTGGAGAGGGCGAGAGAGTGTGAAGAGAGCAACTACAAGCGATGAGGCTCCAGCGGGAGAGGGCGAGAGATTGTGAAGAGAGCAACTACAAGCGCTGAGGCTCCAGCATGTATATATATACTAGAGAGAGTGTGAAGCGTGCAAACCCTAGAAAACATTTTGACCAGTCAAAGAATCCTCCTGGCACAAATTATGCTCAAGTGTAGTTATCGAACCCGAGACCTCAAGTTTGATGAGCGAACAGGCTAACCAGCTACACAACCCTCCCATTATGTTCAACAAGAGGGAAATAACCTTTTATACATTCCTGCATTCGTGTGCCAAGCACACAAATTTTGGGCACTTTATTCGACTTAAGTCAGTGTGCCACAGTATCTCGTATACTTACTACTCCCTCCGTCTAGGTGTAATAAGTAATGTTAGAAGGTGCAACGGGACCAAGGTGCGTGTGTGTGTGTGTGTTTAACAACATTTGTGTGTTAGAGAGAGCTACAGATCGACCTACTCCTACAGAGAGATGTTGTGTAGTGTATGATTTTAGCCGCGAGAGTTGGTGCATCCTCTCGTTTCCGGGCGTGTCCGGTAGGGACATGCGGACAGCTGCCATGCCCGCTCCTGACCAGCCTGGCCCACCCACAGCCCCTCCATCACCCGCGCACGCTTCCCGCCCGAAACGGTCAGCGCTGCTCCAAAGAATCGGTGCCGCATTCTTGCCCGGGCAGAGCAGACGCGACCTCTCACCGGCGCAAGAGTGATGGTTGCTTCGTCCGTCCAACTTACTGCTGGGTGTATGTGATTTGATGGCTCATTGGTCTTTATTACTGAGGTGGTAGGACTGCTGGATGTCCCACGCTTTCAGCAAAAGGAGGTACTACTACTAGATTATAATTTTCTCCATTCTTACAGCGGAGGCGTGCAAGAGCAGTGAAAACACACAGGCTCGGTGATTACATGGCCCACCTCACAGTATCACCGTGCGACACCTAACTCTTTACATAGTACTCCCACCGTTCCTAAATATTACTAGATGAGCCCCCGCGCGTTGCCGCGGAACTGCGGTATATCTCTCTGCGCAAAATTATCGATTTCATGGAACTAAAAAAAACTCTATAACCGCATGACAAATGTGGTAGCCAAACTAAATAAACTCCCATCATCATTTAGATCATCCCACATAAGGAAAAAAGATCAGCTAACTCCTACTGCATAATGGGATTATATATTTCTTTTTGACTTGTTAATGGGACTTAAAAGCTCACTTACATGCATGTTACCAGTGCATGCTTTCATGCAGACATGTTGATGTGATTTAAAACCCACTCACATGCATGTGCCACGATATTTCTGCATGCTTGCATGTGGCTTAGTCTGGAGCCTCTCAACGTCTAGATCAGACGGCTATTATGGACTGATTTACTTCATCTAACGGCTACATCAATTTTGATGATGTGGCTCAAGGAGAGGATAGAGAATTCCTAGTAGTGGGGGCTAGCTATTACTAGTAGATAAGTCTTTGTAGAGATTCCACTACATACGGAACAAAATGAATGAATCTACACTTAAAATGCATCTATATACATCCACATGTGGTTCATGGTGAAATCTCTACAAAGACTTATATTTAGGAACGGAGGAAGTACTAGTATAGTACGTACTGTAATTTATTAGTGAGATAAATTTGTACAATGCTATGAAGCTTCCAGCTTTGGTTACATGTATCTTGCGTCCAAGGTTGCCTGTTGCAACATTTCATCAAATACAAAGGAGACTAACATGCATGCTATTGCATCTCAATGATTGACAGATCATAGCAAATATGTACTCCCTCTGTTCCAAAATAAGTGTCTCAACTTTGTGCAAACTTTAGTACAAAGTTGTACTACTACTAAAGTTGACACTTATTTTGGAACAGAGGCAGCTAAAGAAAAAAAGATCCATGCAGTCCCTAGCCCTTGAACCGTGAACCCTGACCAGGCTTCAATTTTCTAGCAACGTTCGAGCTTCCTAATAAATGAAGTTTGCGACCTTTTGACCATCAGATCATTTTGTGCAATTTCACCAAAATCGAGATGAGCATCCATGTGGCAAAGAAATTGAAGAAGCGTGATTAGAATAAGATTACTTGTACTAGTTGACGAGACATAAACTCATCACAAATACAGTATGTAGAAGCCAGTAGAGGTATGTGCGAGGCAAAGAAGTAGAGAAATATCCACAGGGAGTTATGTGGGCCGCTGGAGGAGTGGTGCAAGCTGGCTGTAAAGGGTGTGGTACCTGAGGGACGTAGCTCAACCTTGAGGAAGGCGGCGGGAGGCGGCAACTGCCCACGTCGCGGCAGTGAGCAAGGTACGAAGTCAACCTCACCTGCTTTGTGAGAGAGAATGGCGGGGACCCCTGATCGGGACGTGCCGACAGTGGGTTTTCACCGTCGGCGATGGCCATCGCATCTACACTAAGCATCCACCCCTTCCCCAAGCGGACATGATCCGCCGGGATGTTAGAGATGTGGCCACAGTCGTTTTGTGCGAGAGAGTGTGAAGAGAGAAACCCCAGCAAGCAACCGTGTAGGCTGGCCCGTCCTGACTATGTATATAGTGGAGCGGTTTCCTTTTCTCTCCATATGAACCTATCATATTGCGTACGTGTCACTGAAGAAAAAAACTTTATTTATAAATGACGTGGCACCTACAACTCGTTCTCCTCTAACCTTGTGCTTGGCATCTCCAAAATATTAACCTTGCGATTGGCTCTTCGCCTCTTCGGGAAGTCGAGCAATAATGGTAGTGTAGTATATATCGTTCTGGCTATATGAGACCGAATGAATTACTGCACGTCCACCATGTGGGTGAGGGTCGAGGGGCAAGGGAGAGTGCTACATACAGAGCAAAATGAGTGAATCTACACTCTAAAATACGTCTATATACATCAGTGTTTGGAGTATGTACTAGTAGTTCATATTGAAATCTATGAAACGACATATATATATATTCCAAACAATATGATATAATCTCTATAACCAAGGTAGTAGGGACGAGGAGTAAATGGAGGGAGTAGTAAATTTTTCTCCTCGTCCTGCGAGCCACCACGTGCATGGGCGAGGGAGCGGGCGTAAGGCAGAGCAAGATTCACCTCATCCTATGAGCCACCGCGCCCATGGGCGGGGGAGACGGCGTACTAAGCAAGCTTCTCCTCATTCTGCGAGTTGACGGGACACATCAAAAGTACTCCATTGTATAGAGCCTTGCCTCTAAGGTAGGCCCCACATGGTTTGCCTCTTTTTTTAACATAACACGACAAGTCGCAATTTGTTTGTTCACCTGTGGTAGACAATCCTCCCTCCACCAAGTGGACAACCAGTACATGTGCCAAATTACCACGTGTGCTGCATTTTTCATACAGAAATGAGCTCCATCGTGTAAACGCGCGGGTGGGTTGGGAAAGAGACGGGAGTACGTGCACCGTGCATGCACCTCTTCTCTTCGTCCACGTCCCCCACCTACGTGGGTGTGTGTGAGATACAAACTGCATTCGTGAGTGTTTTGTTTTGGGGTGGGGGTGGGGTGGGGGTTGATTTCGTGAATTATTTGTGGGAGTATGTGTCGATGACATCTCAAACAAAATTTTGCATGCAATGTGTGTGAAATGGAGGCCTATCCATATCATACATAGAGGGTTGGGCAATCCACGAGAAGAGAGGGAGGGGACATAGCTATCAATAGAGTCGAAGAGAGGATCAAGTGGGTGGGTGCGAGATCGATGAAGAGATCCATCGAAATTGTGTGTGTGTGTGTGTGCAAGTCAAAGATATAGGGCGACTGGCCTACCGGAACGTTAGAGGGCACATGTCAAGTTTGTGTGTGGCAGGGAGACATGACTAGAGCGCTTGATGTATCAGTGTGTGTGGGGGCAGGGGGGTGGGGGAGGGGTAGGAAGAGGCCTAACTATAGAGGTAGAACGACTCGTATATGTGTTGAGAAGGAGAGACCCAGCTATGTCTTGAGGGAGATCGGTCGACATCCATACATAACTGAAGGATGGGAAATATGATGGGATAGAGAGATAGAGAGAGAGGAGAGAGAGAGGGAGGGAGAGGGAGGGAGAGGGGTAGAGTGCTAGATGGGTGATGGAGTTGCTTCTCGAAGATGGTGGGAGAGGCCTACTAGGCAAACTGAGGGTGGAACTGCAATGTTATCAATAAGAGTGGGGATGTGTTTCTGTGTGTGTCTGTGCGTGATAGATCTGTCGAGACGCATCCATGGATGATGATGGGGAACCATGTGTTTGGATTGTTGTTTGTCGGGGGAAGGGAGAGACACAACAAATGAGGTAGATCGATTGACGTGTGGGTAAAAACGAGTTATAAGGACCTAGCTAGCTATATGTATAGCGAGAGATCGATCGGTGTACATCCATTTGTTAGAGGCAAATAAGGCCCAGCAAGACGGATAGATAGAGAGAATGGAGCTAGGAGGTGGTGCGAGAGGCCCAACTACTAGCTAGATAGGGGGACGAGTTTGCGATTGTGAGATCAATGAAAAGAGGGGCGAGAGTTCACACGTGTGTCTGACCGTATGAGAGACACGAGGAAAGGATACATAAAGGAGGAGATTGAAGGTGTGTGTGTATGTTGTAGATAGGCATCACTGGAGAGGTTTATCGATCGGTGTGTGTCGGAAAGGAGTTGTGGAGACTTTGGGAGAACGACCTAAAGAAAAAAATGAATGTGCCCGGTGGATAGAATGCCGTGGGAGGGGGAGGGCGAGGAGGGCGTGTGCATGCATGAGAGAAAGTTAGTGGTAGCTACAAAGGTTAGAGGATTGTGTGGGTGTAAGAGACCAACAAAGATCATAATTTGATATGAAAGCGGATTCATATATTTGAATAGGAGATCATAGTGTTTTAAACACTGCATGCATGAACATAGCGGTGATACATGTGTTGTGCACATTTTATACCATAATGTGATAATGCATGGCGTTTGCAACTCACAGCTAAATGCCGAACAATCTAAACCATACTATACATCAAACAATCTCACATTTTATTTGAATTTGTGATAATGTGTGGCATTTGCAGCTTACAACTAAATATCGAACAATCTAAACAATACTATATATCGAACATTCTCACATTTTATTTGAATTTGAGGTAATGTGTGTTGTTTGCAACTCACATCTAAATATTTGTAGGCGTATGGGGCGGGGCACCATACATAATGTGATAAACACATTATACATATGAGACATGGTTTAGATTATGAAGATCTAGCTAGAGCTAGAAATGTAATGTGATTTGAAATCAAAATAAAGTGGATTCAAAAAATCTAGTTTGAGTTCATATAGTACACATAGTTCATATGTAACTCGAGACTAATCATGTGGTGTGTTATGAAGATAATAACCAAACGATGGTTTAACTTGACAATAATGATGATTGTAGATCTTATTCACACTACTAGGAAAAGACCTACTAATGGCGCACCAGTTTTGCTTACTAATGGCGCATCACTGGTGCGCCATTACTAGCACGCCACTAGTAATTTTTACTAATGGCGCACCACTGGTGCGCCATTAGTATCTGGTGTTGGGGAACGTTGCAGAAAACAAAAAATTTCCTACTCGTTTCACCAAGATCATCTAGGAGTTCATCTAGTAATGAGTCATTGGATGCATCTACATACCTTTGTAGATCGCGCACGGAAGCGTTCAAAAGAACGGTGATGATGTAGTCGAACACGACGTGATCCAAATCACCGATGACCAAGCGCCGAACGGACGGCACCTCCGCGTTCAACACACGTACGGGACGGGAGACGTCTCCTCCTTCTTGATCCAGCAAGGGGAAAGGAGAGGTTGACGAAGATCCAGTAGCACGACGGCGTGGTGGTGGATGCAGGGCGTCACAGTAGCAGGGCTTCGCCTATACTACGAGAGAGAGACGTAACGGGGAGAGAGGGAGGCACCAGGGGCTGGTGTATGAAATCCCTCCTCTCCCCCACTATATATAGGAGGGCCAAGGGGGGGTGGTGCGCAGCCTAGGAGATCTGATCTCCTAGGTGCGGCGGCCAGGGGAAGGATTCCCTCCCCCCCAAGGCACCTAGAGGTGCCTTCCACCACTTGGACTCCTCCCCCATGGAAACCCTAGGCGCATGGGCCTAGTGGGGTTGGTGCCCTTGGCCCATGTAGGCCAAGGCGCACCCCCTACAGCCCATGTGGCCCCCCGGGACAGGTGGCCCCACCCGATGGGCCCCCGGGACCCCTCCGGTGGTCCCGGTACAATACCGATAACCCCGAAACTTGTCCCGATGGCCGAAACAACATTTCCTATATATAATTCTTTACCTCCGAACCATTCCGGAACTCCTCATGATGTCCAGGATCTCATCCGGGACTCCGAACAACATTCGGGTTTCTGCATATACATATCTTCATAACCCTAGCGTCACCGAACCTTAAGTGTGTAGACCCTACGGGTTCGGGAGACAAGCAGACATGACCCAGACGACTCTCCGGTCAATAACCAACAGCGGGATCTGGATACCCATGTTGGCTCCCACATGCTCCATGATGATCTCATCGGATGAACCACGATGTCAAGGATTCAATCAACCCCGTATGCAATTCCCTTTGTCAATCGATATGTTACTTGCCCGAGATTCGATCATCGGTATCCCAATACCTCGTTCAACGTCGTTACCGGCAAGTCACTTTACTCGTACCGTAATGCATGATCCCGTGACCAGACACTTGGTCACTTTGAGCTCATTATGATGATGCATTACCGAGTGGGCCCAGTGATACCTCTCCGTCATACGGAGTGACAAATCCCAGTCTTGATCCGTGTCAACCCAACAGACACTTTCGGAGATACCCGTAGTCTATCTTTATAGTCACCCAGCTACGTTGTGACGTTTGGTAGACCCAAAGCACTCCTATGGTATCCGGGAGTTACACGATCTCATGGTCTAAGGAAAAGATACTTTGACATTGGAAAACTCTAGCAAACGAACTATACGATCTTGTGCTATGTTTAGGATTGGGTCTTGTCCATCACATCATTCTCCTAATGATGTGATCTCGTTATCAATGACATCCAATGTCCATAGTCAGGAAACCATGACTATCTGTTGATCAACGAGCTAGTCAACTAGAGGCTTACTAGGGACATGTTGGTGTCTGTTATTCACACATGTATTACGATTTCCGGATAACACAATTATAGCATGAATAAATACAATTATCATGAACAAGGAAATATAATAATAATGCTTTTATTATTGCCTCTAGGGAATATTTCCAACAGTCTCCCACTTGCACTAGAGTCAATAATCTAGTTACATAGTGATGAATCGAACACCCATGGAATTCTGGTGTTGATCATGTTTTGCTCTAGGGAGAGGTTTAGTCAACGGATCCGCTACATTCAGGTCCGTATGTACTTTACAAATCTCTATGTCTCCATCTTGAACATTTTCACGAATGGAGTTGAAGCGACGCTTGATGTGCCTTGTCTTCTTGTGAAACCTGGGCTCCTTGGCAAGTGCAATAGCTCCAGTGTTGTCACAGAAGAGCTTGATCGGCCCCGACGCATTGGGTATGACTCCTAGGTCGGTGATGAACTCCTTCACCCATATTGCTTCATGTGCTGCCTTCGAGGCTGCCATGTACTCTGCTTCACATGTAGATCCCACCACGACGCTCTGTTTGCAGCTGCACCAGCTCACTGCCCCACCATTCAAAATATACACGTATCCGGTTTATGACTTAGAGTCATCCAGATCAGTGTTGAAGCTAGCGTCGACGTAACCCTTTACGACGAGCTCTTCGTCACCTCCATAAACAAGAAACATTTCCTTAGTCCTTTTCAGGTACTTCAGGATATTCTTGACCGCTGTCCAGTGTTCCTTGCCGGGATTACTTTGGTACCTTCCTACCAAACTTACGGCAAGGTTTACATCAGGTCTGGTACACAGCATGGCATACATAATAGACCCTATGGCCGAGGCATAGGGGATGACACTCATCTCTTCTATATCTTCTGCCGTGGTCGGACATTGAGCTGAGCTCAATTTCACACCTTGTAATACAGGCAAGAACCCCTTCTTAGACTGATCCATATTGAACTTCTTTAATATCTTATCAAGGTATGTGCTTTGTGAAAGACCTATGAGGCGTCTTGATCTATCTCTATAGATCTTGATGCCTAATATATAAGCAGCTTCTCCAAGGTCCTTCATTGAAAAACTCTTATTCAAGTAGGCCTTGATGTTGTCCAAGAGTTCTATATCATTTCCCATCAAAAGTATGTCATCTACATATAATATGAGAAATGCTACAGAGCTCCCACTCACTTTCTTGTAAACGCAGGCTTCTCCATAAGTCTGTGTAAACCCAAACGCTTTGATCATCTCATCAAAGCGAATATTCCAACTCCGAGATGCTTGCACCAGCCCATAAATCAAGCGTTGGAGCTTGCACACTTTGTCAGCATTCTTAGGATCGACAAAACCTTCTGGCTGCATCATATACAATTCTTCCTTAAGGAAACCATTAAGGAATGCCGTTTTGACGTCCATTTGCCATATCTCATAATCGTAGAATGCGGCAATTACTAACATGATTCGGACGGACTTCAGCTTCGCTACCGGTGAGAAAGTCTCATCGTAGTCAACCCCTTGAACTTGTCGATAACCCTTAGCGACAAGTCGAGCTTTATAGATGGTCACATTACCATCCGCGTCTGTCTTCTTCTTAAAGATCCATTTATTCTCTATGGCTCGCCGTTCAACGGGCAAGTCAGTCAAAGTCCATACTTCATTTTCATACATGGATCCTATCTCGGATTTCATGGCTTCTAGCCATTTGTCGGAATCCGGGCCCGCCATCGCTTCTTCATAGTTCGAAGGTTCACTGTTGTCTAACAACATGATTTCCAAGACAGGGTTGCCGTACCACTCTGGTGCGGAACGTGTCCTTGTGGACCTTCGAATTTCAGTAGGATCTTGATCAGAAGTATCTTGATCATTATCATTAACTTCCTCTCTAGTCGGCGCAGGCACCTCAAGAACATTTTCTTGAGTTACGCCATTTACCGGTTCAAGAGGTAATACTTCATCAAGCTCTACTTTCCTCCCACTTACTTCTTTCGAGAGAAACTCTTTCTTTAGAAAGGACCCATTCTTGGCAACAAAGACCTTGCCTTCGGATCTGAGGTAGAAGGTGTACCCAATAGTTTCTTTTGGGTATCCTATGAAGATGCATTTTTCCGACTTGGGTTCGAGCTTCTCAGGTTGAAGTTTCTTCACATAAGCATCACATCCCCAAACTTTTAGAAACGACAGCTTAGGTTTCTTCCCAAACCATAATTCATACGGTGTCGTCTCAACGGATTTCGACGGAGCCCTATTTAAAGTGAATGCGGCAGTCTCTAAAGCATAGCCCCAAAAAGATAGCGGTAAATCGGTAAGAGACATCATAGATCGCACCATATCTAATAGAGTGTGATTACGACGTTCGGACACACCGTTACGCTGAGTTGTTCCAGGCGGCGTGAGTTGTGAAACTATTCCACATTTTCTTAAGTGTGTGCCAAATTCGTGACTCAAGTATTCTCCTCCACGATCTGATCGTAGAAACTTGATTTTCCTGTCACGTTGATTCTCAACCTCACTCTGAAATTCCTTGAACTTTTCAAAGGTTTCAGACTTTCGTTTCATTAAGTAGATATACCCATATCTACTCAAATCATCAGTGAGGGTCAGAACATAACGATAGCCACCGCGAGCCTCAACACTCATTGGACCGCACACATCAGTATGTATGATTTCCAACAAGTTGGTTGCTCGCTCCATTGTTCCTGAGAACGGAGTCTTGGTCATTTTACCCATGAGGCATGGTTCGCACGTGTCAAATGATTCATAATCAAGAGACTCTAAAAGTCCATCTGCATGGAGCTTCTTCATGCGTTTGACACCTATGTGACCAAGGTGGCAGTGCCACAAGTATGTGGGACTATCATTATCAACCTTACATCTTTTGGTACTCACATTATGAACATGTGTAGTAATACGCCCGAGATTCATTAAGAATAAACCATTCACCATAGGAGCATGACCATAAAACATATCTCTCATATAAATGGAACAACCATTATTCTCAGATTTAAATGAGTAGCCATCTCGAATTAAACGAGATCCTGATACAATGTTCATGCTCAAAGCTGGCACTAAATCACAGTTATTGAGGTTTAAAACTAATCCCGTAGGTAAATGCAGAGGCAGCGTGCTGATGGCGATCACATCAACCTTGGAACCATTCCCGACGCGCATCGTCACCTCGTCCTTTGCCAGTCTCCGTTTATTCCGCAGCTCCTACTGTGAGTTACAAATATGAGCAACGGCACCGGTATCAAATACCCAGGAGTCACTACGAGTACTGGTAAGGTACACATCAATTACATGTATATCAAATATACCTTTTGTTTTGCCGGCCTTCTTGTCTGCTAAGTATTTAGGGCAATTCCGCTTCCAGTGACCGCTTCCCTTGCAATAAAAGCACTCAGTCTCGGGCTTGGGTCCATTCTTTGGCTTCTTCCTGGTAGCTTGCTTGCCGGGCGCGGCAACCTCCTTGCCGTCCTTCTTGAAGTTCTTTTTACCCTTTCCTTTCTTAAACTTAGTGGTTTTATTGACCATCAACACTTGATGTTCCTTCTTGACTTCTACCTCCGCTGATTTCAGCATTGAGAACAACTCAGGAATGGTCTTTTGCATCCCCTGCATGTTGAAGTTCATCACAAAGCTCTTGTAGCTTGGTGGAAGCGACTGGAGGATTCTGTCAATGACCGCATCATCCGGGAGATTAACTCCCAGCTGAGACAAGCGGTTATGTAACCCAGACACAGTGAGTATGTGCTCACTGACAGAACTATTTTCCTCCATCTTACAGCTGAAGAACTTATCGGAGACTTCATATCTCTCGATCCGGGCATGAGCTTGAAAAACCATTTTCAGCTCTTCGAACATCTCATATGCTCCATGTCTCTCAAAATGCTTTTGGAGCCCCGGCTCTAAGCTGTAAAGCATGCCGCACTGAACGAGGGAGTAGTCGTCAACACGTGTCTGCCAAGCGTTCATAACATCTTGGTTCTGTGGGACGGGTGGATCACCTAGCGGTGCTTGTAGGACATAATCTTTCTTGGCAGCTATGAGGATGATCCTCAGGTTCCGGACCCAGTCCGTATAGTTGCTGCCATCGTCTTTCAGCTTGGTTTTCTCTAGGAACGCGTTGAAATTGAGGACTACGTTGGCCATTTGATCTACAAGACATATTGCAAAGATTTTAGACTAAGTTCATGATAATTAGGTTCATCTAATCAAATTATTAATGAACTCCCACTTAGATTAGACATCCCTCTAGTCATCTAAGTATTACATGATCCGAGTTAACTAGGCCGTGTCCGATCATCACGTGAGACGGACTAGTCAACGTCGGTGAACATCTTCATGTTGATCGTATCTTCTATACGACTCATGCTCGACCTTTCGGTCTTTTATGTTCCGAGGCCATGTCTGTACATGCTAGGCTCGTCAAGTTAACCCTAAGTGTTTTGCATGTGTTCCGAGGCCATGTCTGTACATGCTAGGCTCGTCAACACCCGTTGTATGTGAACGTAAGGATCCATCACACCCGATCATCACGGCGTTCTTAGAAACGACGAACTTTAGGAACGGTGCACAGTTAGGGGAGAACACTTCTTGAAATTGTTATGAGGGATCATCTTATTTACTACCGTCGTACTAAGTAAACAACAAAACATGATAAACATCACATGTAATCAAATAATTAACGTGACATGATATGGCCAATATCACATAGCTCCTTTGATCTCCATCTTGGGGCTCCATGATCATCTTGTCACCGGCTTGACACCATGATCTCCATCATCATGATCTCCATCATCGTGTCTCCATGAAGTTGCTCGCCAACTATTACTTCTACTACTAGGCTAACGCGTTTAGCAATAAAGTAAAGTAATTTACGTGGCGTTTCTCAATGACACGCAGGTCATATAAAAGAATAAAGACAACTCCTATGGCTCCTGCCGATTGTCATACTCATCGACATGCAAGTCGTGATTCCTATTACAATAGCATGAACATCTCATACATCACATATAGATCATTCATCATTCATCACAACTTTGGCAATATCATATCACAAACCACTTGCTGCAAAAACAAGTTAGACGTCCTCTAATTGTTGTTGCAAGTTTTACGTGGCTGAATTAGGGTTCTAGCAAGAACGTCTTCTTACCTATGTTAAAGCCACAACGTGATTTGTCAACTTCTATTTACCCTTCATAAGGACCCTGTTCATCGAATCCGCTCCAACTAAAGTGGGAGAGACAGACACCCGCCAGCCACCTTATGCAACTAGTGCATGTTAGTCGGTGGAACCGGTCTCACGTAAGCGTACGTGTAAGGTTGGTCCGGGCCGCTTCATCCCACAATACCGCTGAAGCAAGAAAAGACTAGTAACGGCAAGAAAGTTGACAAATCTACGCCCACAACTAATTGTGTTCTACTCGCCCAAGAAGAACTACGCATAGACCTAGCTCATGATGCCACTGTTGGGTAACGTTGCAGAAAACAAAAATTTTCCTACTCGCTTCACCAAGATCATCTAGGAGTTCATCTAGCAACGAGTCATTGGATGCATCTACATACCTTTGTAGATCGCGCACGGAAGCGTTCAAAAGAACGGTGATGATGTAGTCGAACACGACGTGATCCAAATCACCGATGACCAAGCGCCGAACGGACGGCACCTCCGCGTTCAACACACGTACGGGACGGGAGACGTCTCCTCCTTCTTGATCCAGCAAGGGGAAAGGAGAGGTTGACGAAGATCCAGCAGCACGACAGCGTGGTGGTGGATGCAGGGCGTCACAGTAGCAGGGCTTCGCCTATACTACGAGAGAGAGACGTAACAGGGAGAGAGGGAGGCGCCAGGGGCTGGTGTATGAAATCCCTCCTCTCCCCCACTATATATAGGAGGGCCAAGGGGGGGTGCGCAGCCTAGGAGATCTGATCTCCTAGGTGCGGCGGCCAGGGGAAGGATTCCCTCCCCCCCAAGGCACCTAGAGGTGCCTTCCACCACTTGGACTCCTCCCCCATGGAAACCCTAGGCGCATGGGCCTAGTGGGGTTGGTGCCCTTGGCCCATGTAGGCCAAGGCACAACCCCTACAGCCCATGTGGCCCCCCGGGACAGGTGGCCCCACCCGGTGGGCCCCCGGGACCCCTCCGGTGGTCCCGATACAATACTGATAACCCCGAAACTTGTCCCGATGGCCCAAACAGCATGTCCTATATATAATTCTTTACCTCCGGACCATTCCGGAACTCCTCGTGACGTCCAGGATCTCATCCGGGACTCCGAACAACATTCGGGTTTCTGCATATACATATCTTCATAACCCTAGCGTCACCGAACCTTAAGTGTGTAGACCCTACGGGTTCGGGAGACAAGCAGACATGACCCAGACGACTCTCCGGTCAATAACCAACAGTGGGATCTGGATACCCATGTTGGCTCCCACATGCTCCACGATGATCTCATCGGATGAACCACGATGTCAAGGATTCAATCAACCCCGTATGCAATTCCCTTTGTCAATCGATATGTTACTTGCCCGAGATTCGATCGTCGGTATCCCAATACCTCGTTCAACCTCGTTACCGGCAAGTCACTTTACTCGTACCGTAATGCATGATCCCGTGACCAGACACTTGGTCACTTTGAGCTCATTATGATGATGCATTACCGAGTGGGCCCAGTGATACCTCTCCGTCATACGGAGTGACAAATCCTAGTCTTGATCCGTGTCAACCCAATAGACACTTTCGGAGATACCCGCAGTCTATCTTTATAGTCACCCAGTTATGTTGTGACGTTTGGTAGACCCAAAGCACTCCTACGGTATCCGGGAGTTACACGATCTCATGGTCTAAGGAAAAGATACTTTGACATTGGAAAACTCTAGCAAACGAACTATACGATCTTGTGCTATGTTTAGGATTGGGTCTTGTCCATCACATCATTCTCCTAATGATGTGATCTCGTTATCAATGACATCCAATGTCCATAGTCAGGAAACCATGACTATCTGTTGATCAATGAGCTAGTCAACTAGAGGCTTACTAGGGACATGTTGGTGTCTGTTATTCACACAGGTATTACGATTTCCGGATAACACAATTATAGCATGAATAAAGACAATTATCATGAACAAGGAAATATAATAATAATGCTTTTATTATTGCCTCTAGGGCATATTTCCAACATCTAGTATACTAATGGCGCACCACCAAGTGCGCCATTAGTATATAACACCATGCGCCATTAGTGTGCTTCCTAGGGGCCATATTTAACCATGTGCTTTGGCACACTAATGGCGCACTGTGGATAGATGCGCCATTAGTATACTTGGCATACTAATGGCGCACTCTGTCTTGATGCGCCATTAGTATCCTTTGGCATACTAATGGCGCACTCTGTCTTGATGCGCCATTAGTATCCTTTGGCATACTAATGGCGCACCTTGTGGTGATGCGCCATTAGTATGAATATTTGGTTTTTTTTACTTTTCTGATTTTTGCACAGGTTACAAAATATATTATTTGACAGAATATAGACAGTAGCACACAACAACAGTAGATTCATCGAATACAATAGAAGATTAGTCTCCGAATACAATTCATCATATTAGTCTCCGAATTCAAAAGACCGAACAAAGATAAAACATTACAAGTCTCGAGACCACGAGTATCGAGTTTGTCTTCACATTACAAGTCGATATCAATCATCTAAACTACCATCACATAGAAGAGAGCTGCGGTCATCACGATGAGCATCATCGCGATCAAACTGGTCTTCATCCGGTTCCACCAACGCTCCCTCCTCTCTCCCGCTAGATAGCGGGCGTATCTAGATTCGGCCTCCGCCCTAGTGGTGTACCCTTTGTAACTATTACCGCTGAAACGGTGAACCTGTCTCCAACACTCCTCCTAGTCGTCGTAGACTCCGGGAACCTTACCCTTGTACACAACATACGCCGGCATCTCTATGCACAAGCCAAACAACAGACAATACATACATAAGCAATATATAAGTATGCAACAAAAGGGTCGGAAGAGAAAAGCAAGACATTAATAGCATGATTCATGGTCCTACTAATAAATAGCATCGATTACATCTAAGTTGAACGACTGTCCAAACCAAAGAGACCTACAATTCATTAAAGTTTAATTACAACATGAGCCAATCAATGTTTCAGAACTACACATCACTACTTTCGACTCGACTCATGGACAGGAGCGTGGATGAAGCCGCCGTCTGTCGTGATGGTCATGAAATCGCGGGCGTTGTCAGCCTGCATTTGTAGCATTCCGTCTATCTCAATGTTGGACGGTTGATATCTGAGGGAGAACTGCCCCGAGGTATGAAGGACATCTTGATGGATGATGTCCGCAAACTCCGACTGCATGCGAAAGAATTCTTGTCTGATGTTCGCGTCCTGGATTGCCGACAAGCTCGTGGCCCAATCTTTGAGATTATTTGGTAGCAGAAGGTGATGATGGTCCCTTACGATCGCCCGCATGTGATGGAGGGCGTAGTAGGCATCCTTCTGACCGCCAGGCGGCTGCTTGACGCAGCAGAACGTCGTATTGTGGGCGAACACGTGCTTGCCGTACTTACGAACTGCCCTGATGAAGGTGCCTCCAGATTTGGCGTAGCCAGGGAGAACATCATCAAGAACTTTCTTGATATTTGTGTAGTCTATCTTGGAGTAACGGTTCGGGTCGAAATACGTGGCCATGGAATATTTCGGGCATAAGAGGATGAGTGTGCAATGTGTGTCACTGCACAGAACATGGAATGTTAGAAAAAAAAGAACGATCGAAATCTAAGAAATCATATGTTACGGGGCGGTTAAGGGATGACTTACTCGGGAAAGTAAGCCACAAGGAAGTTATCCTTATCTGGGTTTGCCAGAATGACGTCTTCGAGGTGTGAACTCGCGACTTGGCGGTCCCCAGCGCTGCTCAAGAGCTTGGCACGCATGTAGAAGGGGTCGACGATCACGATGTCGGGGGTCTTGTCTCTAATGATCCGCATCTCCATACTCAGCGAAAACAGCCGAACGAAGGTGTAGTGCAGCGGATGAAGGTTGAACATAGCAAAGATGTCATCAAACCGCAGGACGATCGTACCCCCGATGGCGCCATCCACAAAGCCCTTGCCCTCTGGCACCTTGGCCACGAAAACCGGGTATGCCATATCATTCTCTCTGAGACGCCGCTTCTCCAAATAAAGAACACTGTCGTGCAGACTCCGCATAGCACCGGTTGCAGCATTGAGCATATTTGTTGGTAGCATCGCCCTGCTCGCCACATGCACCCTCCTCGAGATATCCTTAGGTGAAGGTGGCCCGTCCTGAGCACGGATCGTACTCGGTGCCGGCTGGCTCGCACCGGCGCCCTTTTTAGTCGGCCTTTTCAGTGTTTCTGGTCAATAGTTCAATATATTTTTATCTCTTTAGAAACTACAAAAGCAGTCTTGTAATCTCTGACTTCAGTGTTTCTGGTCAATAGTTCAATATACTTTTATACAATATATGACCCACTGTCCATAAAAAATGTTAATGTCCATCAAAACAACTCAATAAATGTGTTCCCAAATATCACAAAAATGCACTGCAACTCTTTTTGAAACATACACTAATAAGATGAAAGTTTCCCTTACGGATTATCTTGACACTTTACTTTAAACACTTCTTTACATGCAACATTTGTCATAACTACTGGAACAGAGATATACATAGCTGTTTCTTTACATACAGTCAGACTAAATAAAAATCTGGCTACTGAATGAACAGGAGGATAGTGAGCCCAATTTGTTAGTCCATTATCAAAGCATATGACACCAAAAGCAGGATAAGTTAAGCTCCAGAATTCTAGTTTCCATGATTACTGCTTGATTGCATGAAGAAATAATTCAAAAAAATAATACAATGCGTAAATTGGATCCCGTGTTACTAATTAAGACTGATTTCGTCACTGATCAATATCCTGTAGTCCCCGTCTCGAAAAAAATTAAACCATTTCAAAAAAAAACCTGCGGTCCTACTCCAAACCTTACTATGAGAACAAAACCTCAGTATCCCTCTAGGATGTGAAGATTAGCACTCCCGAGTGCCCTATAGCTCAATCACATAACGATGTGACTGCTACCAAATATATTAAACTGAAAAAATATGAACATGTCTATTCCTAATTGATTGAATTGGAATAACATCTGATTCAGTAGTAAGTAGAACACAACAAGCCATGTCCAATTTCACAGGGACATACAAAGAACAATGAGACCAAGACATGAAACCACTAATCTAAAATGTATTTGCAGGGCATCTATTTGGTTGATTATTCAAGATAATTAAAACAATGTGCAGTACACCAAACACGAAAATGTGCGGCAGCAAACTGAGGGCACATCTCCATTGATTTATTGCTGATTGGTCCCGCAAAAAAAGATTTATTGCTGATTGGATAAAATGCCTAGCACGAGCACTGACAGATTTGCATCTAATAAACAATCCCTAGCAGAAGATAATCACAGAATCCCTAGCACGAGCTACCCCATTTCCTTCACCACTACGTACTGGGGTCGGGTCGGGTCGGGTGCCAGCTAGACCTAGACCTAGACCTAGCTACCAGATGGAAGGGAAGAATTGTAGAGCAACCTTGGGGTGGGCGGGGAGAGGAGAAGCGGAGAGAGGGAGCACCTTGGTTGGGGCGGAGCGGCGAGGGCGACGGGGCGACGGAGCGGCGAGGGCGACGGGGCGACGGAGCGGCGAAGGCGACGGACAGGAGGATGAGGCGCGGCGGACGGCGGCGGTCGAAACCCTAGGCGGTCGCTCGCTCGCTTCTGGGTTGGGTTGGGGGTGGGTCGATCGATCGATGGGGATCTGGTGGCGAGGGAGAGAGGGTCGAAGGGGATCTGGCGAGGGAGAGGGAGATACCTAGGGGGAAGCTTACTAATGGCGCACCACACCTCGGTGCGCCATTAGAAATCTTTTTTTAGATAGCAATGGTGCACCCCGTAGTGGTGCGCCATTAGAAATCTTTTTTTAGATAGCAATGGCGCACCCCGCAGCGGTGCGCCATTAGAATTTTTTTATTACAGTTCGAGCATAGGTTATATTGCACCTAACCCAATCCACATCAAAACCTGCCCAGTAGCCCGACATGTCAGCACGTAGCACACACACCAAGAGCTCCTAGGTTTGATTCCCAGGCTCCGCAATATTTTTTTTGCATTTTAAATGTTGTTTGATATTTATTTGTGTTTAAATATGTTCAAATTTGTTTAAATCATAACAGTAATATTTTTTATAAAAATAGTAATAAATTTTTAACAAATATATTCAAATTTGTTACTTGAAAATATCATCGGCGGCGGCGGTGGAGCGGGGGAGGGTGCGGGGGGTGCCCGTTGGCGGCGGTGGAGCGGGGGAGGGTGCGGGGGGCCGGGTGCTCGTCGGCGGTGGTGGAGGGGGATCGAGATCGAGTGTCCTCATGAATTCAAAAAGTGCCCGTGAAATTTAAAAATATTCATGATATCAAAAGTGCCCATGAAATACAATCGAGAAATGAAGACTACGATTTAAATACAATCGATCTTAGCTAGCTATCTGTTCACAATCTTCTTGCCCTTCTTTTTTGCAAATGGAGTTCTTCTGTGGAACAGACGTCCTTTAGGTAGGGTGGTCCTGCTTCTTCTTGTGGTGTGTGCTGCTACTTCATCGTCGTCGTCATGTTCGATCTTCAGGTCACCGTACTTGTCGAAGTCTTGCTCATTGGCTACTCCATCCATTCCGATGATCTTCCTTTTGCCTCTCCTCATGACAACACGACTGGGCTTTGACGGGTCGGTAATGAAGAAGCATTGGTCCACTTGGGAAGCCAGTACCCATGGATCATTTTTCGCGGTGACGTTTGCGCCCGCGGTCTTGGATTTGGCTTCGGGTATAACCATGGTGGTGAAATATCGGTCTTCTTCTAGAATGCTCTTGGCCCATCTGACACGGAACATCGGGACCTTCTCTCCAGCGTAGCTCAGCTCCCAGATCTCCTTGATCCTTCCATAGTATCTGTCCTTGTCATTACCGGTGTAGGATTCCATCGTTACCCCGGAGTTCTGATAACCATCGCTCTTCATGCCCTTGTTCTCGGTGTAGAATGTGTAGCCGTTGATATCGTACGCCTCATAGGTCATCAGGTTGTGCTCGGCGCCCTCTGACAAGGCGAATATGAGTTGTTCTTCCGCGGAAGAATCCTCATGTAAAGGGTACGACAGAAGCTTCTGCTTGAACCAACGCGTGAAACATGAGTTGTGCTCTTTGATTATATCTCCGTCCGTCCTCTGTTGGCCTCGGTCATTGTACGTCTTCTCAATAAAGGTTTTGTGCTCTACCACCCAAGGATCGACCACGTCTATGTGTTGTAGTGCGACTAGGTTTGCTCTTTCAAAGTCGGCGAGTCGACCCTCGAAGTCGACATGCATTTCGCGGAGACCCTCACGGTGACCCCATCCAGCGAGCCTGCCAAGGTGCATGTTGACGGCAGACCAACGGGGTTCTTGATGCCTAGATAATTCGTGCAGTAGGAGATGCACTCTTCGGTCAGAAAGCCCCTGGCTATACTTCCCTCTGGACGTGACATGTTGCGAATGTATCCTTTGATGACACCATTCATCCTTTCGAACGGCATCATGCTGTGCAGGAACGTCGGCCCAAGTTGGATGATATCCTCCACGATATGGACCAGCAGATGCACCATAACGTCGAAGAATGCGGACGGGAAGTACATCTCAAGCTCGCATAGTATCACCACGATCTCTTCCTGTAGCCTTCTGAGTTGCCTCACGCAAATCGACTTCCAAGAGATGACGTCGAAAAAGTTGCATAGGCCAAATAGCGTTTCACGGACGTGCGCGTCCATGATCCCACGGATTGCAACTGGAAGTATCTGCGTCATCAGCACGTGACAGTCGTGAGACTTCATCCCGCTGAACTTCTGCTTCGCTAGGTCTAGGTATCTTCTTATCTTCCCCGCGTAACCGTAAGGAAGTTTTACTCCTACGAGGCAGGTGAAACACTGCTCGATCTCCTCCTGACTTAGAGTGAAGCACGCACGAGGGTAGTCACTTCCGGTCTTCTTGGCCTTTTTGCCTTTGCGACGAGTTTCTGTGTCCTGCTTCGCCTCATCATCATCATCATCATCATCATCATCATCATTAGCGTGAAGCTCCTGCCTGATGCCCATTGATTTCAAGTCTGCCCTTGCTTTCGGCCCATCTTTGGTCCTCTTTGGCATGTTGAGCAGGGTACCAAGCAGACTCTCGCACACGTTCTTCGTGATATGCATGGCATCAAGGCTGTGAGGCACACGGTTGATCTTCCAGTATGGCAAGTCCCAGAAAACAGACCACGTTTTCCATACCTTCAGCAGCGGCTCTGGCGCCTTTCGCTTCTTTCCCGGCTCTGGCGCCTTTTGCTTCATTCCCGGCAGTGGGCAATCTTTCCAATTTTTCAACAGCTCGTCTATTTCCTCGCCGCTCCTCGTACGTGGGTGTTTTCGGGGTTCGGTTTCACCATCGAACAGATCCTTGCGTTTCCTCCACGGGTCATCGTCGCGAAGCCACCTTCGATGTCCCATGAACACAGTTTTCGAAGATCCGGGATCTCTATCTATCTGGCGATACGTTGTGTCATCCATGCACCTTACGCATCCAGAAAATCCGTGGACTACCTGCCCCGCGAGATATCCGTAACCGAGATAGTCGTGCACCATCATGAGCAGTGCGGCTCTCATAGGGAAATATTCTTTCTCTGCAGCGTCCCACGTATTGGCTGGCGTTTTTCACAGCATGTCTAGCTCCTCTTTCAGCAGCCCCAGATGCAGATTGATGTCGTTCCCTGGTTGTTTCGGCCCTTCAATTAGCATACTCATGTGAATGTACTTCCTCTTCATGCACAACCAGGGGGAAGGTTGTACATCCACACAAACACAGGTCACGTGCTATGTGTGCTTCTCTGGCTGCCAAACGGATTGACTCCATCGGTGCTCGCACCCAGCACGATGTTCCTTGGATCCTTCCCAAATTCTGGGTATTCGAAGTTCAACGCTTGCCACTGGCTCGCATCCTTAGGGTGACTCAGCATCTTGTCTTTTTTATTTATCTCCAGATCATTTCCGTCATCTTCCCGCTTCTTCTCCTCCCTATCCGCGTGCCAATGCAGGAGCTTTGCTACCTTAGGGTCCGCGAAATACCGCTGCAGACGAGGAGTGATCGGAAAGTACCACACCGATTTTCAAGGAGCTTTCTTCCTCTTCTTGTATCGAGTGACGCCGCACACCGGACATATGGTAGACTCTGCGTGCTCGTCCCGATAAATGATGCAATTTTTCATGCACACATGGTATTTCACGTGCGGTAAATCCAGTGGACACACGATTTTCTTCGCCTCCTCTAAACTAGTCGGGAACTTGTTCCCCTTGGGAAGACGTTCGTGCTAGAATGACATGTTCTCATCGAAGCATGCGTCGGTCATTCTGTGTTTTACCTTCATCTCCAGAGCCATGAGCGTTACTTTCAGGCGGGTATCCTCGGGCCTGCATCCTTCATACAATGGAGTAACCGCGTCTATCTCCAATTGATCTAGCTTCGCTTTCTCTCTTGCGGCAGCTCTTGCGTTATCCTCTGCTTGAGAAGCAGCTCTTGAATATGAGGGTACTGCACCCAGCCTCCATCGTCGTCTGCTCCGGCATCTTCATATTCATGATCATGCCCTTCGTCTTGATCTTCCTCATCATCATGTACGACATCTTCTACATGATGACTGTCAGCATCACCGTCGTGATCATGTCCTGGAGATTCTTCGTCTTCTCGCCCGCCCTCTCCGCGGTGGTACTTGTCTTGTTGCCCTTCCTCATTTCTTGCCCGGCCCCCATGGACGACTTCATAGTCATCTTCATCACCTTGCCACCGATAGCCATCCATGAAACCACGCAAGAGCAGGTGGTCCCGCACCTGCCCGGAATCCGGGTCCGCAATAAGGCTCTTCAGCTTGCATCTTCGACACAGACATCTTATCTCCGTCTCATTCTTTTGAAGCATCTCGGCCTTCGCGGAGCTCAAAAACCTATTCATGATGCCTTCGGTCATCGTGCGGACCATGGTCGCCTGCGGGGTAGAGCAAAACGATACTTTAGAACCAAGAAAAAATTTGGCATGACCTTCCCTAAAAGTAGGACCAAAAAGAATGCATAGTGCCAAAATTCTCGCCGAAACGGAAATGAACCAACATTCTGGCAAAATATTGGCAACTATCGCATTTCAAATACCGGTACCTACAAACACAAACATATATGCAACACCACAAACACATGCAACACCACAAACATACATAGATCTAGCTAGGCCACAAAAAGTGCATGTGCACATTGTTGGAGCGAGCTAGGGAGAAAAAAAGTAAATCTACATCATGAAGATAGCTTTCCCCTTACTTACCTATCAAAAAAAGGTAATTTCACCACTTAATTTTGATGAATCTATGGTGGAAATGAGGTGAGGAGGAGGAGGCAGTCGAAAGCTTGGAGAAGGAGGCGGAGGGAATGAAGTGGGGAAAGTGAGTGGGTAGGTGTGGGGCTGTCCAAAATATCTTGTTGGGGTCCCAGGTTACTAATGGCGCACCACCTACACATGCGCCATTAGTAACCCTGGTTTCTAATGGTGCACCTATAGGTGGTGCGCCATTAGTTGTTTTGCAGAAAAGTAAAAAAAAATGTACTAATGGCGCACTTTTACAGGGTGCGCCATTAGTAGTTTAAACTACTAATGGCGCATGGTGAGGCGATGCGCCATTAGTAGTTTTGCAAAAAAAAAGAATAAAAAAATCAGTACTGGCGCACTCCTTGTATGGTGCGCCATTACTAGTTAGAACCAGTAATGGCGCACCAGACATAGGATGCGCCATTAGTATGTATGTAAAAAAAATTATCACTAGTGGCGCACCTGTTTCTGGTGCGCCATTAGTGTCTTCCACACTAATGGCGCATCACCAACTGGTGCTCCATTAGTATATAGTAGTGGCGCACTACTTCCCTGGTGCGCCATTAGTGTCAATCCTATCTATAGCCCTTTTCCTAGTAGTGTAAAACAGATAAATGAATTCAAATGCTTTGACTTCACAACAATCATTACTTTAGATCTTATTCAAATAGAGAAACGAATTGAAATTTAGTTCATATCGAAGCGGTAGTATATACGTTTGGAATGCACTAAAACGTTCATTTGAGTAGTAGGTTGCATGCATTATACACGTAGCGAAATATTTTAATTGAACATAACATGGATTCAAAGTTTTGAATGACATTTGTAGTGCGCATTGATTTGGTACAGTACACGTTAGGCTTGTCCGGAAATTTCAACCTGCGCCTTGTTATCCCGAAATATTTAAGATATATCTTTGTCTCGTTGAGCTTCGACAACTCCCTCCATCTCAACCCGTGCCTTGCTATTCCGGAATTACAACGCGTGCAAAAACTCCCACCTCCTGTGAAATCCCGACACGCGAAATGCCTGTGGTACCCCTAAACCAAAAGAACCGCCTCGAATCAGTGGGGGTACTTTCATAACTTACCCCATCTATCAGACAAGGGCGTCTCTAAGCCATGGTTCCCCATTGCCATCCCATCCGCCCACCCCTTCGTACACCGAGGCCGCGAAAACCCGCAATGAAACCCCACACCCTGCTCCGTCCGCCACCCAGCCGGAGCCACTTCCCCGACGACGTCGTCCATAGCAACACCTCGATGTCCCTCATCCACCATACCGGATGAGGATCCGTCGTCGATCTCATCGTCCCGCCGGTTCAGCCACACCGTCCTCCACCTCCAAGGAGCTGCCCCGTAGTTCCCCTCGTCTTTCGCGCCACCTCCATTCCCGCACCGCCGTCTTCACCTGCACCACCGGAAGAGCATCATCATCACCGTTTGAAGCTGCGGCCTAATCGGCAGAACCAAAGAGGTTGTACACTAATCACCACATTTTCTCCTTGATTCGATCTCACGGTGCTGCCGGCGCTCGGTCCCAAGCCGACATGACACGGCTCCATCCATGGCGGCGTCGCCGGCCACTTCCTCCATGGGGTTGCTCCCTTGGCAGCGACGTCCACATCAGTAGGACCTGATGTTGCTTTAACTCTTGCTCGCGCTGCTGCTCTTCTCTTACTCTCGGTCCCCTGCCTGGTCTGCTCTTGCTATTGCCCTTGCTCGCACTACTGCTCTCGCTCTTGCTCTTGCTTGCGATGTTGCTCCGATTTAGCTACACTTCAGTCTACTGAATCGACTTTTGGGTCAGTCGATTTTCAGGGGGTGGGGTGGGGCTCTCCGGGGTGAAGGAAGAACCAGTCGCAGCGGGGACGGGGCTCGCCGGAGAGGTACCCCACTATCTATCTTAGGGTGCAGGATGGGGGCGATGGTCGCCGGCGGTGGCGGGGCGTTGGCGGGAAAGTGGCGTGGGGGCTAGAGAGATGGCCGGGGCGGTGGCGGACCGGTGGTGGGGAGTGTTTTCGGGGCGGACGAGGCGGTGCACCGCCGGCCACGGGCGACGAGGGGCTGCTGTTTGGCCGGTGGTGGCTGGCGGCTCAAGGGGTGGAGGTTGAAGATGAATCACAGGCCCTTGATTTCGTATCCAACGGCTGCAAAATCGAGTGACCAGAGATGAAAAAGTAAGTCGACCGACGTGTAGCATCACCTTGCTAGTGCGTTCAGTTTCGACAGCAAAATTCAGTTTCTACAGCAAAAATTCAGTTTCGACAGTTAAGTTCAGTTTCGACAGTTAAGTTCAGAGATGAGCGGCGGATGTATTTTACATCTAGCACTTTGTGGTTATGTATTTTACGTCATGTATTGGAGATGCTATTAGAATTCCACTCAGGTTAACATTGTTCGTTGTCTCTCTTGTTCTGCTTTAGCCTCGGCGTCGTACAACTCACCGGAGCTTCTCCAACGATGAAACCCTCCATCACAGCGGAGTAGTACCTCGGACTCCATCTCCAGACGCCTAAGATCTTCTTCCCCTCCTCCGACAACAAAGTCAGCCGGAGCATCCTCACCGGCCAACCCAATCACGCTGAGATCGACATGGCTTCGCCAAAGAGGTTGTACACTTGTTGCATCTCTTTTTTACTCTACATGTTATATATATTGTCCACTGAGCACACGGATTTGTTCCTTTAGTGTCTCCTTGAAAGCAAAAACGTAGGAATTTTAATTTTCACTTGTCCTCCTTTTCAAATTCCTATTTGTGAAGCACAAGACTAAGAGAGAGTAGCATAATAGCATTATAACTGTACATTTTCTTGTGGTTTGACTTAATCTCATCATGCTTCTTTGCATCCTGTGATCTTCCAATTTTGTGAATCAAACACCCAGATTGGCAGAAATCCTGTATTTTTAAATTCTCTGTTTTGCACGTGCATTCCTATCCTATTCCTGTCTATTTCCTATCCCTGCATTGTTGGAATCCTCCAATTGAGACGAGCCCTTACAGAATTACTTCTCTTACAAATAGTTGTCAAAGAAAACCTTGCGTGGTTTCTCCCGCTCCTGCTGCACCGTCGTCCACCCCAGCTCAGCTGCTCCAACGACAGAAGGGTCCAGCACAGCAGGGATCCGGCCTACAGACTATCTTTCGCCGCCTCAGGTCTTCTTCCCCGCCGTTGGCAGCCATGAAAACTGCATTACCATCATCAACCGAGCAGATGACCTCGAGGACTACACGGGTCCGCAAGAGAGGTCGCACACTTTCGTGTCTGCTTATGTTATGCATCGCTTAATATTACATGCTACATTATCGTCCTGCTCACCGATTAGACTCTGAGTCTGCTCCAAACTAATAGTCAAACTTGAGTTTTTAAATGGTTGTGGGGTACATATCGAGGCCGCTATCAATAGTATCAATCTACTATCTGGTTAATCTCCGGTGTCTACTACGAGTTTCATGTTGGGTGGGAAACAAACAGTAAAGAATCCATTATTTGTATTTTTTAACTGAAGCCATTATCTACCTGCTATTATTGGTTTTGGGTCTATCCACAGGTTGCTACCATCACTCTGGATTTCTGCATGCACTCCTTACATAATCTCACTTTGTTTATTCCTATGCATGACAGTTATTGTAAACAATGGAACTGAACATGAAGAGAAAAAAAGACGAGCCTTGCGTGGCAATAAAATTTCATGCAGACGTCGCTCCATGGTAGGCGCAAAGGCAGCCCCCCTCCACGCATTTCAGATTGTAATCGAGAGAAATATATCTGTTCTAAGGGGGATTCAGAAGGAGAAGACAACTCCTATTTACCCCCTGAGGTCTTCGCTCTAACTTGGCATGCTGATGTTGGTTATATCATGCATATGGTTTCTTGCATTGCTTATTTTATACATCAAATATGTCATCTGCTTAGTTTAGACATCCTTTGTGCGAATGCCATCTGTTTAGTTTATTCATCCTTTATGTAAATTATGCAACACCATCTTGTTTAGCCAGGCATCATATATGTGAATTTTGCAATGCCATCCTGCTTAGCCAGTCATCTTATATGTAAATTATATCAGGCCATCCTTTTTTTCGTTACATATTACATTTGTCAACAATGTTAGTGCATTCAACTGCTCTTCGTGTGCATCAGCCATTTGACACGGTGATGGGAAATTCTGGAGTGAAAACAAGGTCTTCAGAGCAGACTATGCTATCTGACGAAGCGCATATCTTGCTGGTTATGGATAGCTCCTCAGAGGAGGATCCAGAGATAGATGACCAGTCCTATTCCCCCCCCCCTCGAGGTGTATGCTCTAACTTGGCAGGGTTATGTTTCTCATATCATGCGTATGGTGTCTCGCATTGCTATGTCATTTGATTAGTTTGGACATGCTTTGTGTGAATGCCACCTGTTCAGTGTCTAATTACCATATATGTGAATTATGCATTGCCATCTTGTTGCAAGACATTATATATGTGAATTATACAATACTATCTTGTTGCAAAGGCATTATATATGTGAATTATGCAATGCCATGTTGTTTAGCCAATCATCATGTATGTGAATTATATCATGCTATCATTTTTTTGTATTACGTATTCCATTTGTACTACTCTTCTTGTGCATCAGCCATTTGAAGCGGTGATGGAAGTATCTGGAGTGAAAACAAGGTATTCAGAGCAGACAATGCTACCTGCTGAAGCAGACATCTTGCTGGTTACAGAGAGCTCCTCGGAGGAGGATTCAGAGACTGATGACCGGTGCTATTTCCCCCTTGAGGTCTACGCTCAAACTTGGCAGGGTTATATTACCCATGTCATGCATGTTGTCTTGCATTGCTTAGTTTTTACATCATATATGGATTGCCATCTGCTTACTTGCTTACTATATAAATCATATATTTGAATTATATCATGCCATCATGTTTACATAGTACATACACATCATCTATCTGAATTACGGCATGGCAACCCATTTAATAAAGACATCATATAGTTATATCATCTCATCCTGTTTAGTGTTTACAGTCATCATATTTTGGATTATGGCATTCTATCCGTGAATGTATGTGAATTATGGCATGCCAACCTATTTAATAAACACATTATATAGTTATGTCATGTCATCCAGTTTACATAGTCTCATATTTTGAACTATGTCTTTCCATCTTTTTTAGTTAGCCATCACAATGTGAAATTGTGTCATGCTATCCTGTTTAGTTAGCCATCATATATGTGAAATTGTGTCATGCTATCCTGTTTGGTTAGACAACATAAATATGAATTATTTCATGCCCTCTTTTATTCCCCACTATCCATTGCACCTGTCTATCATACAATGTCTATAATTTCAATTACTTTTCTTGTTTATCAGTCATTTGAATTGGAGAGCGTGATGGCAGTATCTAAGGGAGTAACAACACGGTCTTCAGAAAAGATAGTGCTACCAGTTGATGCAGATAGAACCACGGTTGTACTTTCCCAAGGACCAGATCCACCACACATAACCCAGACTCTCGCAGATTGTACCCCTACCCAGTTGGACAGATAACTAGCTACACCCCTTCTAACCCCAACCCCGGCAGATAGTAACCCAGTTCCAGTTGACACAGCACCGTCTCCACCACAGAGCACCCAAATACGAGCAATTAGTAAGGGAACTGCAGTGCCCAAAGCACGAGGACCACCACTCCGAATCCCAACTCAACGCTTAAGGAGAAGTAGATTTGTTCTCAGGTCAGGTTCTGTAGCTATGGTTCATACTCCTTTGCTCTTGCATTACTGTATTTACTCATGCCAACTATTTTCAAATTTGAAGGATGGAATTGAAACTCCAATGGCGCAATAGGTATGTTTTAAACCTATTTCTTTAACTGGTTTTCTATTGTAACCTCCTCTATGTTGATTTCAGTATCAATTGAATAAACAGTTATGTTCTCATGTCATGCACATTACAAGTGTTGTTATTGCTCTATAGTTACCCACACTTATATTCTGTCTATTCTTCTTTGTCTTGAACAAATATTATTTGAACTGTGTCTCTATCTTGATTTGGCAACAAAAACTAGAATGATATAGACCATAAAGTGACCATGGTACATAGATATATGTTTGTTTCATGTTATTATCCTGTCCACTTTACTACTGAACTCATTTACCAAAATGAGTTTCATATACAACATGGTAAACATGTGATATGTCTGCTTGTTTCTCTCTTAGAATCCGGACAAAATATTGGAGAACAGTACCGTGTTATCCAATGGTAAAGGAAGTAATGCAGATAAGGTTCAAGATAGTGAGATATCCCTGTTGGTCTCCAACAAAGCTGATAAAAATTATCTTGACGACAGTGAGGGAACCCAAAAGTCTTGTCTTGATATAGTGTTCGAGTTACTGGCCACTACTGCTGGCACAAGCTCTTCGAACTCGCTGCCTGAATCAGTTCGTCTTCTTGAGTCTCAACTTCAAGTTGAAAGACATCGATCAGATGTGCTACGACAGGAAGCTGAAGGACTTAGGAAGTCCCTGCAGAATTCAGATGCATATTTTCTGGTGCAACAGCAAGCGCTGGAGGATTTAAGCGCCAAACAAGAGAAAGTTAATAAGCTTGCTAAGCATATTTCTAGCTTTATGGGTACCCAGGATATTGTTTCTTGAGATCTTCTGAAGTGGTTTCAGTTATGGATTTGTTTTGCTGCGACGTTTATTTGCGCTGGTCGCCAAATTTGACAACCAGTGTATATGATATGTTGCTTTATTCCCTATATTTGCACTGGTGGCGAACTTTGATGCCCAGTGGATGTAATGTGTGTAATAGCCATGATAGCCTAGCGTTAGTTGCTTGTTTATTTATTTCCTTGTTGTCTTGTTTATTTGTTTGCTTGTAGTCATTGCAGTTCTTTTTCCACGGTTAGCTAGTGGCTGCAATAACCTATTTTTCAAAACGAGGCCACAATAACCATGGGCTAATATTTACTGTAGTGACACTAGGCCTCCTACTGGCCGTAGAAACAGTGGGTCTTCTACGGGCCATAAAACAATGGGTCTTCCACGAGCCGTAGAAACAATGGGCCTTCTGCGGGCCGTATCATCAATGAGCCTTATACGGGCCGTATGATCGATTGGCCAAACATGGGCCAAACAGACCGCATTATGGTCGTAAACGGGATAGAGTTGGAATCGTCCGTTCATGGGCCTACCATAACGGGCCATCGTTAATAGGCCGTATTTGATGACGCTATGAAAACGGCCCAACGTATAAATGGACCACAAATGGGCCGACTGTAACCACGGGCTGAATTTGGCCCACAAGCAGAAAATGACAGTAGTGGGCCGTAAGTAAATGAATGTTAGAAATGAGCCCAAGAAGAAATGGGCTCTAAGAAGGCCGAAAGATAACATGGACTGGAAACGGCCCAACGGAATAACGGGCCGTTAATGGGTATAAAGTGATACACTATTCATTACGGGCCAGTTTCACCATGGGTCGTTAATGGGTGTAAAGTGATACACTATTCATTATGGGCCAGTTTCACCACGGGCCGTTAATAGGCCAAGAGTTACATAGGGCCTCATATGGGCCGAAAGACGTCATGGCCCATACATGCAGCATAAGTGAAAATGGGCTGGAATCATATTGGATGGCCCAGATGACGTTGCTGGGCCTAATTTGGATAGGGCGTAATGGGCCTTGGGTTAGCGGGCTGTAAATGGGCTATATGCGAACAGGCCGTTAACAGGCTTTCCATGGGCCGGCCCGCCACCTTTTGACCAAGTCAAACGGGCCGGCCTTTTCACGGAAATGGGCCTCTATTTCGCCGTGCCACATGTCGACGTATCATAGGCGCCTTCCGTCCAATGAGTGGATGACATCCGTCCCAATGATGAGCCGACACGTGTTTCCTCCAGCCAATGATGACTTTACACGTGGAAAATCCCCATTGGTCGGGGCTGTTAACGGGTTATCGGATCCAAAACCCGACCCGATAGCTTAACGGCGTTCCGTTACGGTGGATGCCACGTGTCGGTCACCCTTGACGAAAGCACTTCTGTGACGCGCGATTTATCGTCATGGAAGTGGACACTTCTGTGATGATAATTTTGGTAATGTCATGGAACACTTCTATGACACCACAGGTACGACTATCTCGATTCTGTCATAAAATCGTTGTGGATGTACATGCATGACAAAAAACACGACCTACTATGACAAACACGTATCATCACGGAAGTGTATTTTTTTGTAGTGTGATCATCATGGCTCACGTCATTGGAACCTCGCGAGGTTTGCCTTGCCTTGATCTCTCCGCCCCTGGCGAGCCGGCCTGGTGAGTCTGTTCCCGAGGAGGTCTTGTGTCGTCCGCCTTGCGAGGCTTGGCCCCTCACGAGGGTCTTGAATGCTTGTTGCTGAAGATGGGTCGTACGGGCCCGCTCGCAGAGCCACGTCATCGGCCACAGGCAGGCAAGTCTGGGGACCCCCGTTCCCAGAACGCCGACAAACATGAACCAAAATAATGTTCATAGCAAATAACAAATCAGAAAAAACCAAGGCCTTCATAGGCCGCCAAGCCTCAATATCAAGTGCTATTCAAGGGCCGCACATCCACCGAGTTAATCCATTATTCAAACCTGTAAACCGGGCCTCACATGACCAACCGCTGTTTTAACTTTGACAAGTTCAGGGTGTTTATAAGATTCACTATCAAGAGTATGGCGGGTCATTCCAAGATTACCTGGGCGGAGTGGCAGACATACGAAGGCAGGATAACCGGAATTTTTGGTGAATACACCTGGCGTCCAAGCCGATCAAAAGGGTAAATAAAGCTATGCTCATTGAACAGGAAGCCCCCAAGTGATATATAATGAGCCCTCGAGGCAGGATACCTATGTTTGAACTGTGCACTGGAACAAGTTCTCTTTGGTAGCTTTGGGCAATAAGCCCCCAAGTGATTTGCAATCAAGGCATACAAGCCAGATTAGTAGGGTAGTCATAGCTATGCTCAAGGAGCAGGAAGCCCACAATTAATTTTTAACAAGGCGTGCAAGCCGGATCAAGAGGGTAGTTACAGCTATGCTCAGTGAGCAGGAAGCCCCCAAGTCACCATAATAAGATAAGCCCATAAGGCAGGATACCCATGTTTGAACTGCGCACTATAGCAAGTTCTCTTTGGCAACCTTTAATTTTTCCGAGAACTCGAACTTGCGAGAGATGAGTCCGGCTCAAGGGAAATATCTCTCCTACAAAGTTTTGAGCTATTAATATCTGATTCAACATCCAGTTCAAGAGGAATTGAACCAGAATCCTTCTTTTTAAGCCGGAAATTTTCTAACGACCCTTAAATTTTCATCAATATGGCAGTAGCCTCCGGGACCGGGTTATCTTTCCCTCCAATGACCCGGGGTTCTTGAACCTCACAATACTTGTTAAGTCATGTCATCGTAGCCCCTGAGTCTCAAGACAACTCGAGGAGTTGGCTTGAGATTCTGCATACTTGGCCATGATATAAACCGGCATATAGCTGAACAGCAGAATGCTATCATATGTTGAAGCTGGAAGCAAGGTGGCGAGTTAATGATCTTCGCTACACTCATTGTATATCCTTGGCGTTGATAAGACAATGTGAATCCACGGAAACTTGAGGTCGACCGTGGCGGGTTATAAATGAACCCATATGATTTGTGTTAGTAATACGGCTAGCGGTTCATCCCAGCTGGTTGTTGAATTTAAACACACCACAGTGGCAGCGACTTGCGCGCCTATCCATCGAATCATCTGGTGCTGCCGGAGGCCGATAACATATTATGATTTGCTCCAGAGTTGTTGGAATAAACCGGGCTACAAGAGCAGCGACTTGCATGCGCTCACTTAAACAACTCGTGCAAACATGTGCAACTCTAGTGTGCTCATGTGGACCAGACCACGGAAGCGGGTGGTAAAGACGACTACGTCATCAGAGACAACACAGACACGGGCGAGTCGACCGCGGGTAGGGACAGATGAGTCGGCCGTGGCATTGTAAGCCGGTGCGGACGGGCTAGTCGATCGCATTGTGTTGATGTAAATTCGGCCACAGAAGCCGCGCTTGCACATACATTCATTCAGCTTTATGGCATAGTTATATGCTAGAGCACGACGATTTTGGCGCGAGCTGTATATCCACGACCATCACTCTTGCAAAGAAAAATTATCCCACATCAAAAAATATTAGAAGCCAGAGTACTTGTTCCTTCAAAAATAAAAACATATCAACAAAAATTGACTCGACAGATTTCACCTGATGTTAGTCACATCACCAAAACAAAACACTTTAATTTTCACACACTTGGAGCTTGATGCGACTGAATCCAAGCTTTTCTCAGATGCATGTGGTGAAAGTCAGCATTTTGCTTGATCTTATTGAGCAATGCTATGCACACGACACCATATAGACGATTTGTGCACGACAATCAAATCTGGCCGTGCATGAATTGCAAGAGACACCAGTACATGGCTAGATTGGTCTTCGTGCAATAGTCGTCCACAGCATTTGTCGTGTGCACAGCATTTTCCGATCTTATTTGCCCCTGCCAGGTGAATCTTTACTCCCACCACTTGCATTAAGTGTAACCTTCTGTTGATCGTTGCTTATGAGCTCATCACTTAGCGTTGCCCGACCGAGGTCTCTTGTAGTCTTCTGAAAACACGATCTCTTTCCTCTGGATATGAGAAACACTCAATTCCATCCCAATCTTCTTTCCGGCAGAGGCGACTCGACAGGTGGCAACATGTTGACGGGTCGACGAAGGCGAGCTGAGGTCCGTGGCCTAGGCGGCCCAACCGCCCATGTCAATGGCAGGTCGCAGCGGTGATTTGGGGCCGCACAGGCTGGAGCGACGGAGGAGGCGAGTTGAGGCCAGCGATTTTTTTTCCGAGCGGCAGCGACTCAATAGGGCCGGAAGCTTGGAGATGGAAACCACGGGAAGCGTTTGGAGGTGGCCCAAGGCGCAGCGGCTTGGTGGTGATTCGCAGGAGAACCGCTGCCGAGGAGACACACAAAAACCGGCCGAGACTGCACAGGGCACGGTCGTGGAAACATATGCGGGCGGGTCATCTTCAGGTGCGGTGAGGCAAGCCATTTGCGCAGGTAGAAGTGACTAAGGCCACCGGCGGTTTGACGGGGCAGAGCCCCTGTGGCAAGGAGCTGAAGCCGGCGAAGGCGGCTCCGCTCAGAGCCCCTGTGGCAAGGTGCTGCAGCCGGCGACGGCGGCTCAGCGGCAGAAACACCGAGATAGCCCAGAGCGGAGACGGCGGCTTGCGGCAAAGGTGAGTCAGGACAGCGGCGACTCAGAGCGGAGATTTGCGCGAGGCTCAGAAGGCGGAAAGGACTACGGTGCGACTGCCGGGCGGTTCAACGATAATTGTCCTCGTACAGTAGCTCGCTTGTTGTAGTAGTACTAATGAACTACTCCCTCCGTCCCATAATATAAGAACATTTTTGACACTACACTAGTGTTAAAAACTTTTTTATATTATGGGACAGAGAGAGTAGTACTGAAGCTTGACGTGAGCAATGAGCGGCCATACTGCAGCTTCATGTGACAAACAGTAGTACGAAAGTAGTACCTTAGTTGATCTTGACATGAGCACTTAACTAGTACTTGGTGGAGGAAACAGCAGAAGCGGTACAGTAGCTTGATTCTCGGGAATTGGAGTTTGTACGTAAACAGCAACGGCCAGTCCGGTCTTGTGTCCATCTCGGATACAACTTGGACTTCTGCTTGGGATAGGTATCACGGACTCCGGCCTAGATACAAGCAACGGGCTTGGATTAAATCCGCGATGAAAACTTCCGGACTTGGCAACTTGCGACGGCGTACGGACACGCCACCCTAACTCTCGCCTCAATCTTGCTTGCGCCGCTCCGACTGCCCATTGATTATGTGCCTGTTCGAAATTACTCAAATCTGCTAACTCCGCTCCGCGGGAGGTGCTCTGTCTGACCCGCTCCCAGCAATTGTGCTGGCCCTCCTCCCTCCACTCCGGGAGCTACATTGGCGGAGCCGAGAGGAGCCGAACAGGGCCTATATATCCGGATTTTGACACGCCGGCTAAACAGGCAGCAGTGAAAAACAATGTTACCGGCGACTTGTGATCTGATCACTCGCTCAGACGAGCAGGGGTTGACTTACCTTAAACACAAATATTGCACTGCCAGATCCAAAGTTGACCAACGAATTTAATTAGGCGGACGCTACAAATCAGCCGGATGATCTCCACGAGAAATCAACCGCCTGATCAGCCATGCGATCTAGCACTCGTCGTCATCCGATCCACACTAGCGCAACGGTGTCCTCCTCCCCCGTCCCGTCTCGCATCCACCTGTCCCCATCATGCGCACCAACGCGACGCTGTACACTGAGAACTGCACGGCTACGGCACCGACGCCCTGCTGCTGCACCAACACCGATGTACTCGTAGCAAACGGCAATGTTGGGACACCCCGACGAGCGCAGCGCCACTGAGGTGCGAGAACGGCTATTATGCATTTTATCCACCGCCACACAGCAGGCTCGATTGCTGCAAAAAAAGCAAGAATGCAACGCCAGCCACCACCCCCATCGTTGATACCTCCATGAATGTTGATCTTCAGCTTCGCCGCCGTTGCTTTGAAGCATGTGTTGTCGCGAGATCTTTGGGTTGCAGCACCGCGCTCGTAGCTTTGCAGCGCCCGCCGCCGGTGGAGTCCGTTGTCCGTCGAGAAATGCTGCGTTGCAGCATCTGTCATCACCGGCGAAGTCTTCAGGTTCCAGCACCACGGTGACCACCACGAGCGATGTTGCGTTGCAGCGCCGGCCAGCGGGGCGATCCAGCTATTGCAGCGTTGGCTGCCGAGCGACGCTGCATTGCACATCTGCCGCCGTCGGCGAGAGCTGTCGGTTGTAGCCTCGCAGTTACTACCACGCTGCCTTGTAGCGTCCTCATAGGGGCAGCCCATGCCCCATCTCGCCGCATACGAGCATGCCCTGTAGCAAGAGAGAACACCTTGTAGCGCGTGGTGAGTGGCTGCCTCGTCTGCAACCCCGCGCCCGAGCCACCGACGGTGGGGTTCCCTCGTAGCATAGTGTGCTCCCTCGAACTCCCTCTCTTGTGTTAGCAGACGAGAAAGATAGGAAAGGGGAAAGCGACGGGGAGAGGAAGAGTGGGAAGGGAGGAGATAAGGTCGGGGATTGAAGCGGTGGCGGGCCCCACATGGCACATCTCGCTCGGGAGAGGAGGTTTACGTGAGGAGAAATCATCCGGGTAATTTTTAACGTTTTCCATTTAATTTACCCGACTGTGATTCTGTCCAAAATTTGTCCAACTCTGAGCTATTGACCATATCAGCTCTTCTTTATTTAACCAAAAACGCAAGCTTCTTGATCCCTGAAGAATTCCCTCCGAAAACTTAAAACCACCATGCGTGGGCCCCACGGTGGGCGCCAACTGTCGTGGATTTGTCACGACATATGTTCTTAGTGTGAGGACTTAGTCGTGAGGCCGACGCATCTATGTGGTAGGTTTAAAGGGTTGAGTGGGACGAGAGATGTGAGATTTTTTACCCGGGTTAGGCTCCTCGCGGTGGAGGTAAAAACCTACATCCTGCTTCATTGATATTGATCATGGTGATGGTCACGATTACAATGGTGCTCTTTGGCTACCTCTATCTCGAGAGCTATTGATTTGTCTGTCTCAACTTGAGAAACTTTTCTCTCTTGGGGTGCCCCGCCCCTCCTTATATAAGTTGAAGGGGCGAGTCACATGAGTAGTCCTAGTAGGATTAGAATTACTCTATTACAAGTAGAGTCCTAGTCTTGCTTCCTTTGTAAGGGAATATTCCTTATGCCTTTCCTCTTAAACCGGCCCACCATAGCATCAGCCAGCCTTGTAGACCTTGGGCCTTGTCCTCTATCTGACCCGTCGTCGGGGCCATCAGTGTGTCGCTAGCTAGTGAGTCACCAGACCAGTGAGCGGCCAGACCATGAGTCGTTAATCCTCCGGCGGGTTACCGATGAAGCGCCAAGTCCCAGCCAGGTCATATATCTGGCCGGGTCATACCTCGGGGTATATCCCCGAAAGTACCCCCTACTCGAGATCCTCCGGTTTTGACACCGACATTGGTGCTTTCATTGAGAGTTCCATTGTGTTGTCGATAGATGGATCGATGGCTCTCCTTGTCATCAACGATGATATCACTTCTCGTGGCCCTCCAGCTGGGCGGTT
>NC_041380.1:391314459-391358891 GCF_002162155.2 Triticum dicoccoides
TGAAAGAGATGGATCTGGCAGACATCACATCCTTAAACGAGTTGTTAATTCGCATCATCGCCCTGGGGCTTTCAACGAATTATGATCGGGTCAGGCTTAAACCTAACCAGAGGGAAATCAATCTCCCGCCGATCACCCACCTAATAGCGGTCGTCGAGGAATGAGACAAGAATACTTCTTCCCCTAATTTAAAAAGCAGCTATGTTCGGATCTCCAAACCCATTGCACCGGATACTCCTCCTTCGGAGGAGACCCCGCGTCCCCCAAACTAAGGGTCGGACTTAGGGTCCGGAGAGCACTTGGATCTTCTCGGACCCGAGCCGGTGACCTCGGAGATCGGCAAAATAGTGGAAGCGTATGTGGACGACGTGGTCATCAAGACTAAACATGTTGAATCATTGATGGGCGATCTCCGCCTCACATTTGACAACCTCTGAACATATGACATACGACTTAATCCGGAAAAATGTGTTTTTGGTGTTCCAGCCGGAAAGCTACTAGGGTTCATTGTCTCCAATAGAGGAATTGAAGCAAACCCAGCCAAAGTCCGAGCGTTATCACAACTGGCCATACCAACAGACTTAAAGCAGATCCAGAAAGTAGTAGGGTGCGAGGCAGCGTTAAGCCGCTTCATCTCCAGATTAGGAGAAAAAACATTACCACTTTATAGATTGCTTAGACGCACCGACAACTTCGAGTGGACGGATGCGGCTACAGCCGGATTGGAGGAAATAAAAACCTTATTATCAGGCAACCCAATCCTAGCCGCCCCAAGTGTTGGCGAGCCTACGTTGCTTTACATATCCGCAACTCATCAGGTAGTGAGAGTTGTACTAGTCATCGAGCGAGGGGAAGAAGGACATAAATTCCTCATCTAGAAACGATTGTATTACATATCGAAGGTCCTTACACCATGCAAATCCCGATACCCTCACTACCAAAAGATAGCTTACGCCGTCTTTATGGCATCCCGAAAACTCCGACACTATTTTGAAGAGTGTTCGATCACGCACTACTGCATGATGCTGCTAACGCGACACTACGATCAGAGACCCTTCGAGGACACTGTGTGCGATGCCATAATCACAAATGGTGGTGTAAAAAACCATCAAAAAAGGTGTAAAACTTTGTGATGGAGGATGTATCAAACACGGTTCCGATTTCAGGTCATACGGTTCAGTTCAATTAACCGTTTTTGATGAGGAGGAACAAAAGAAACGGGAAGCCAGATGAAGGCATGTGTGATGCAAAGCATACGGTTCACTCTGATGAACTGTTTGTGATTAGGAAACACAAAAGAAACGGGCAGCCAGATGAAGGTGTGTGCGATATACAGCATACGGTTCACCCGGATGAACTGTTTGTGATTAGGCAACACAAAAGAAACGGTTAGCCAGATCAAGGTGTGTGTGATTGAGGGCATACACTTTAGAACGATTAACTGTTTGCGATTAGACAATAGAACATAAACAGGTAAGCCAGATCAAAGTGTCTGCGATTGATGGCATACACTTCACATGGATGAATTGTTTGCGATTAGCCATAACAAACTGAAAAAGTTAAATAGATCAACGTGTGTGCGCTAGACGGGCACACCCATTATAATTAAAAGAAGCATGTGCGATGGTAATAACGAGCGCGCACGGTCGTTGGAACAAGACGTCTGCTAACATTGCCTATTGCGGTGCACCCTATGGTGCAAACGCCACGTACGCGGTCGAGAAGGCGTATGTGCCCACGTTACGCCTTCTGGGAATAGTGCCGCACTTATAACCATCAGTAAATTTTGAGCATGCGTCCCATCACAATTTTTTAGAAGAACAGGGAGGCCACGTCCCATCACATTCCGAATTGCAAACCTGTTCACACCAATCAAAACCTAAACAGTTTCCCACTTAGGAGCGTATTACTACACGGTTATAAATACTACTACTCCAAGATGACCGCACATCCCTCCTCAACTCCTCATCCACAAAAAGTCAAAAACAAACAAGTCATTCATTATCGTTCCCTTGCGTCCGCCATGGCCAGCGTGAGTTCTGGGTCGAGAGATTGCCACCTAGGAGAGGCGAGCCTGGAAGCGGAAGCATGAGAGATGTCCCGCCTCGCCGCGAAAGCAGCCAACATGTGTCGCTACACGACCGTAGTAGCAGAGAGGTCCCGTCGCGCCGCTAAAGCAGAAGAGATGTCCCGCCGTGCCACGAATGCAGCAGAGATGTCCTTCCGCGCCACGGCGGCTTGGGAAAATGTTTCGCGGGCAGGTGACGACTCTTACAGGCGCATGCGTGCCCTCGTCCTTAGGTAGATGGATCAGATCTCTAGGTGGGCGAGGTTGCAGGATGACCTGAAAGCCTCGTTTGAACAGTCTACCGACGTCATCCGGCAACTAAATGAGAGCAATGCGAAGCTCCGGGCCGAGCGCGACTTGCTGAGGGCGAAGATCATCGGAAGTGCGGAGCGGCAGGAGCAGATCACTACCTTGTTGAAGAGGACCGGCGTCATCGTCGAGAAACTTATGAACGAGAATGCCATGCTGCGCATCAAGGGCAGATGGCTGGTGGAGGAATCTTTGGATGCTCTCAAGCAGCATCTTGAGGACAAGAAAGAGCTCGTCGCTGCTCGCCGCGGAGACCAGTTCCCGCGGCCTGCAGCAACGCATCAAGAAAGTAGAGATCAGCAAGCCAGATTGTTGTCTTCCTTCTTCTTTTGCCCTTGTGTATTTCGGGCGTTGCTGCATGTGGCTTTTTTTTAATTATGTTTCTAAATATGTAAGACAATTATTATCCAATGTCATCGTCCTTATATTCATCATGCTTGCTATAAGTCATAGTCGATGCTATATAGGTCCGTCAAATCTTACATCAAGATCCGTGCAAAACTTTCTTTTCAGATTTTCATTTTTCTCTCTTAAATCTCAGTCTAGTGAGACATATAGCCACGCCATAGAACAGGTGCTCGGGCACCATTAATGGAGACATTCGGAGGGAGGTGCGCGGTGGGTAGCGTTCAAAGGGCTCTCCTCCCGATGAGCACGCACAGGGGTTTGATCGCATGCCTCCCGTACTCAAATAGCTACCCCGCACGGCACCTCCAAGCCAATAAAAAAGGGGACGCGTGGCCGCATGTAATTGGTAAGTCGAACACCCACGAATTCTATAATACTTGTGTTTCCGATTTGTAACATGACAGCACTTGTTCCAAAATGACTTTGTTGATTATTAATGTGTGCGCCTTTGCAAATCAGACAGAAAAATAACCACAACATGTTGGTGCCATGTCATGAGACCATGCTATGTTTCATGATTTTAGGCGTGTTTTGGAACTACAGGAATTAAAAAACCAAGTTTCTCAATCTTTTCGGCCAAGCCATGACGCCCAGATGTTTGAACTTTACTCACATCTCTTGCATGGGACCTAGAAATTCACCCACGGACACACATGTGATTTTTGAAACAACTTTGGTGCACTGGAGCATGTGCTTGTATTTCTAATTTGAATTATGCATATTAAATGCCTAGAAACTCAACTAATATATAAAAAAGGTCAAACGAACCCGGAATAATTCCAAAATTTAGCACGTTACTTCTATTTGGTCTAATATGGCTGTGTAAAACAATTCAAGTGGGAGAAGCCAGTGTACGTATGTCATTTCGCACACGGAGGTGACACGTTCCCTCTCGGAACCATGAGCCTTCTTGAGGGAAGCTCCGGTTTGCAAGAAGCTTACACCAAAGCTTGTCCCAATTCGGCCAAAAAAATTACCGCGGCATGTTTGTGCCATGTCATGATACCATGCCAAGTTTCATGATTTTCAGGCGTGTTTTGGAATTACCGGAATTAAAAAACCAAGTTTCTCAATCTTTCTGGCCGAGCCATGATGCCCAGATGTTTGAATTTCACTCACATCTCTTGCATGGGACATAGAAATTCACCCAAGGACACACATGTGATTTTTCAAACAACTTTGGTGCACTGGAGCCTATGCTTGTAGTTCAAATTTGAATTATTTACATTAAATGGCAAGAAACTCAATTAACGTATAAAAAAGCCAAACGAACCCGCAATAATTCCAATTTAGCACGGCACTTCTATTTGGTCTAATCTGGCTGTGTAAAAAATTTAAGGCGGGAGAAGGCAGTGTACGTATGTCGTTTCGCACACAGAGGTGACACGTTCCCTCTCGGAACCACGAGCCTTCTTGAGGGAAGCTCCGGTTTGTAAGAAGCTTACACCAAAACTTGTCATAATTCGGCCAAAGAAATTACCGCAGCATGTTGGTGCCATGTCATGACACCATGCCAAGTTTCATGATTTTCATGCGTGTTTTGGATTTACAGGAATTAAAAAGCAAGTTTCTCAATCTTTTCGGACGAGCCACGTCGCCCAGATGTTTGAATTTCACTCCCATCTCTTGCATGGGACCTAGAAATTCACCCGAGGACACACATGTAATTTTTCAAACAACTTTGGTGCACTGGAGAACCTGCTCGTAGTTCAAATTTGAATTATGCACATTAAATGTGCAGAAACTCAATTAATGTATAAAAGGGCCTAACGAACACGAAATAATTTCAAAATTTAGCATGATACTTCTATTTTGTCAAATCTGTCAGTGTACAAAAATTAAGGGGGGAGAAGGCAGTGTACGTTTGTCGCTTCACACACAGAGGTGACACGTTCCGTCTCGAAACCACGAGTCTTCTTGAGGGAAGCTCCGGTTTGCAAGAACCTAGACCAAAACTTGTCCCAATTCGTCCAAAGAAATTACCGCAACATGTTGGTGCCATGTCATGACACAATGCCAAATTTCATGATTTTCAGACGTGTTTTGGAATTACAGGAATTAAAAAACCAGGTTTCTCAATCTTTCCGGCTGAGGCACGATGCCTAGATCTTGCATGGGACCTAGAAACTCACCCAAGGACACACATGTTATTTTTCAAACAACTTTGGTGCACTGGAGCCTGTGCTTGTAGTTCAAATTTGAATTATGCACATTAAATGAATAGAAACTCAATTAATGTATAAAAAAGCCAAACGAACCCGGAATAATTCCAAAATTTAGCACGGTACTTCTATTTGGCCCAATATGGCTGTGTAAAAAATTAAGGCGGGAGAAGGCAGTGTACGTACGACGTTTTGCACCGGAGGTGAGACGTTCCCTCTCGGAACCACGAGCCTTCTTGAGGGAAGCTCTGGTTTGCAAGAAGCTTACACCAAATCTGGTCCCAATTCGGCCAAATAAATTACCGCAGCATTTTGGTGCGATGTCGTGACACCATGCCAAGCTTCATGATTTTCAGCCATGTTTTGGTATTAAAGGAATTAAAAAACCAAGTTTCTCAATCTTTCGGTCAAGCCACGACGCCCAGATGTTTGAATTTCACACCCATCTCTTGCATGGGACCTACAAATTCACCCAAGGACACACATGTGATTTTTCAAGCAACTTTGGTGCATTGGAGCATGTGCTTGTAGTTCAAATTTGAATTTTGCACATTAAATGCGCAGAAACTCAATTAATATATAAAAAGGCCAAACGAAACTGGAATAATTCCAAAATTTAGCACTATACTTCTATTTGGTCTAATCTAGCTGTGTCTGGAGAAGGCAGTGTACGTATGTCGCTTCACACACAGAGGTGACACGTTCTCTCTCGAAACCACGAGTCTTCTTGAGGGAAGCTCCGGTTTGCAAGAAGCTTAGACCAAAACTTGTCCCAATTCGGCCAAAAAATTACCGCAACATGTTGGTGCCATGTCATGACACAATGCCAAATTTCATGATTTTCAGACGTGTTTTGGAATTACAGGAATTAAAAAACCAAGTTTCTCAATCTTTTCGGCTGAGGCACGACGCCTAGATGTTTGAATTTCACTCCCATCTCTTGCATGGGACCTAGAAACTCACCCAAGGACACACATGTGATTTTTCAAACAACTTTGGTGCACTGGAGCTTGTGCTTGTAATTCAAATTTGAATTATGCACATTAAATGAACAGAAACTTAATTAATGTATAAAAAAGGCCAAACGAACCCGGAATAATTCCAAAATTTAGCATGGTACTTCTATTTGGCCTAATCTGGCTGTCTAAAAAAATTAAGGCGGGAGAAGGCAGTGTGCGTATGACGTTTTGCACCGGAGGTGAGACGTTCTCTCTCGGAACCACGAGCCTTCTTGAGGGATGCTCTGGTTTCCAAGAAGCTTACACCAAATCTTGTCCCAATTTGACCAAAGAAATTACCGCAGCATGTTGGTGCGATGTCGTGACACCATGTCAAGTTTCATGATTTTCAGGCATGTTTAGGAATTACGGGAATTAAAAAACCAAGTTTCTCAATCTTTTGGTCAAGCCACGATGCCTAGATGTTTGAATTTCACTCCGATCTCTTGCATGGGACCTAGAAATTCACCCAAGGACACACATGTGATTTTTCAAACAACTTTGGTGCATTGGAGCATGTGCTTGTAGTTCAAATTTGAATTATGCACATTAAATGCGTAGAAACTCAATTAATATATAAAAAGGCCAAACGAAACCGGAATAATTCCAAAATTTAGCTCTGTACTTCTATTTGGTCTAATCTAGCTGTGTCGGGAGAAGGCAGTGTACATATGTCATTTCACATAGGAGATGACACGTTCCCTCTTGGAACCACGAGCTTTCTTGAGGGAAGCTCCGGTTTTCAAGCAGCTTACACCAAAGCTTGTCCCAATTCGACAAAGAAATTACCGCAGCATGTTGGTGCAATGTCATGACACCATGCCAAGTTTCATGACTTTTAGGCGTGTTTTGGATTTACAGGAACTAAAAAACCAATTTTCGCAACCTTTCCGGCCGAGCCACGATGCCCAGATGTTTGAATTTCACTCCCATCTCTTGCATGGGACATAGATATTCACCCAATGACACACATGTAATTTTTCAAACAACTTTGGTGTACTGGAGCATGTGCTTGTAGTTCAAATTTGAATTATGCACATTAAATGCGCAGAAACTCAATTAATGTAAAAAAGGCCTAACAAACACGAAATAATTCCAAAATTTAGCATGATACTTATATTTGGTCTAATCTACCAGTGTACAGAAATTAAGGTGGGAGAAGGCAGTATACGTATGGCCTTTCACACACGGAGGTGACACGTTCCCTCTTGAAACCAAGAGCCTTCTTGACGGAAGCTTTGGTTTGCAAGAAGGCTTACACCATAGCTTGTCCCAATTCGGCCAAAAAATTACCGAAGCTTGTTGGTGCCATGTCATGACACCATGCCGGGTTTCATGATTTTTAGCCGTGTTCTGCATTTACAGGAATTAAAAAACCAAGTTTCTCAATCATTCCGGCCGAGCCACGACGCCCAGATGTTTGAATTTTATTCCCATTTCTTGCATGGGACCTATAAATTCACCCAAAGACATACATGTGATTTTTCAGCAAACTTTGGTGCATTGGAGCATGTGCTTTTAGTTCAAATTTGAATTATGCACATTAAATGCCCAGAAACTCAATTAATGCATAAAAATGCCAAACGAACCCGGAATAATTCCAAATTTAAACACGACACTCATGTACTAGTTGCATGTTCACTGTACGTAAATGTTCTAGCAATTCAAACACCATCCTTTCCCTCCGTGACACCATTTTGTTTTCCAAAACATAATGAAAAAATTAGGTATACCACAAACAATTTATTAGAGAGAATCTTGTGGGATGCGATATAAAATATCTTGGGGCACCGTCTTGTCTGGCTTACGCAGGAAGCTTCGTCGTCTACAGTCCATCGCCCCCACTTGAACCACACTTGCGCGCCAGTTTCTCGTGGCACCGAGCGAATTATTTTTGCCACCGTGGAAATATCTATCTTCCCGCCCCCTCCCTCCTACCAAAAGCCACATTTCCACTATTCCTCTATGCTTTCCAAGTTCAAACATTCACTGCTGCTTATTGCCAGCTCAGCCTCCTCGCCGGCGACCCTTATTCTTGCAGCGCCGCCTCCTCGGCGGATACCCTTTTTCTTGCAGTGCCGCCTCCTCACCGGCGACCCTTCTTCTTGCAGCACCGCCTCCTCGCCGCCGACCCTTCTTCTTGCTTCGTGGCCTCGTCGATATGGCCAGGTAATCCACGCCCCACCCACATCATCCTCCTCATTTATTGTCCCACATGCCCCGACTAACGGAGAGACACCTTCCACCAAAATCACTTCCCCCCTCCTCCAATTAAGCGCCGCCCACAGCCATTTTACACGAAGTATAACATGGAGCTGAGTAGCATGTGGCCACACGCACGAACGAGGTCGCTATGGCTGCCATGCGGGTCGACAGTCAGATCTTGGAGGAGCACCTCGTCTTCGAGGCCACCGTCGACACCGCCACGCGGTTGTTTACTTTAAAATACAGTTCGTGATGTTTTCTCGAGGCCACCGCCAGTGCCTTCTAGTGATTTGTCATCTATAATGTTAATATGCAATCTGATGTTCAGTGAACAGTTTGGTCCTCTAAAATGTAATGTTCACTTAACACTTTGGTCCAACAATTGCTACATTTCGTTGTACTATTCTCAAGCATTCTTTGTTATGTTAACTGTCTTATCTTCTAGTACATGTTTCTATTCTACAATGTTGTGCTCATTTAACTTTTTTGGTTCATTTGTTCTGATGTCCATTTAACTGTTTGCTTCAGTTCTGCAATTTGATTTTCATTTGTTGTGGGTACAATTTTGTATTGTTATCCATGTGACACCATTCGAATTTGGATGTACTCAATACATATTCTACTGATAGTATGGCAACTCTCAGTTAACCTAATCAAGATCTTCCTTATGTGTGTTGCAGGGAAACAATGGGAGACACTGCGGTTTACCATCGAGGTTTGTTCAAGCAGGGTCCTTTGGCTAATAGAACATTATTGTGCAGTTGCATGAATCATTCTAATATTTAGGTTTCTTACAATTTGGTCTTGCACATGTAGGTCCTGCCGTGAGAGGCTTAGACCCACTGTTCGACCCATTTTGCATATGGGGAAATGAGATGTCCATGAAGATCAGTCAAGTCAAGAAACTCAGAAAGATTGTTAGGATGAAGAAACTTGCGACGAATAACAACAAGATCTTTGTTTGCACAATGAAGAAGACATCAGTCAACTATAGGATGGTACCAACTCTTTTACCTTGTTTTTACCCCTTGCCGCATTTCAAAATTTACAACAACGATTTATGCATAGCTTTGTTTTCAGGACCTTTCAAAGCAGTTCACCGATGATTACCTCTCAAACCACCTGCATGGTCAAGAGGCGAGGACGGTATTAATTCAACACCCACGGTACACTATTGATGTCTTGCTGAAGAGGACGAAGGTTGCGCTGGCAATTATCCATAGCCACTAGCCTAAAGTTGCAAGGACATTCAACATCACTGAAGGCTCAATATTTGCCTTTCGCTTCTACAGTTTCCCAGATGAGATTCATCTGTCTATTTACCATGTATGATGCTACTTTCCAAAGGTTTTTGATGCTGCATGTGAAACTTGGTGCTATTGTGTAATGGCGTAACTGAGTGCCAAAGCTATCTAATGTAATTCAATTATGAAATCTTGGATGCTTTTATATAGATATGAAATATCTGGCGTGTTTTATAAGAAATATCATTTTGATTAGTACATGGATTATCAATAATAAGCTAATTACCCTGCTTATTGGGGTTTTCTATTGCAAACGTTTACTCAAACAACACCGTGGGCGATGAACTCAAACAACCCGCACGGTTTCTAGAAAGTAGGCCTGTTCGATCAACTAACAATCACACACAACTTTCGACAGCGAACTGTTTGCGTTAGGCCACCTTGCACAAATGTTTCCACACAAAGAACTATGTGTGATATACATACCTACGGAAATGTTTTTCTAGGATTCATCGTGTGGGATGTACATACCTACAGAAATGATTTTCTGGGATTCACCGTGTGGGATGTACATACCTACGAAAATGATTTTCTAGAATTCACCGTGTGGGATGTACATACCTACAGAAATGATTTTCTCGGATTACCGTGTGGGATGTACATACCTACATAAATGATTGGGTTTCGATGCCTCGCCCAATCGCACACGGCCCCAGCCTGGGTCCCAGGAGGGCCTATCCTCGACGATTTCTGGCTCGTGTGGGAAGGACACCCTATCACACACACTCACTTGGCGAGGGTTCCAAATGCCGTCGCGGAAAGGGGTTAAAACCGTTTGTTTAGGACGTCGTTGTACCAGTTATGGTGGCATCTGAAGTACCACTCAATGACATTATAAACAACAGGGATGCTACCGGCGGCATAACTAAATGGGCCATTGAGCTCTTACCATTTGAAATAACATACAAGCCGCACTAAGCTATCAAATCTCAGGTGCTAGCTGACTTCGACGCCGAGTGGATGGAAGTCGAGCTCCCTAAAGAGTACAGTTCATACTCCAACTGGATCATGTAGTTAGACGGCTCTAAAATGCTAGCCAGACTGGGGGCCGGTGTCATCTTGACATCCCCTATGGGGGATACAGTCCACTACATGCTGCAAATAATGTATAGAGACTCCAATAACGTAGCGGAATACTAGGCACTTTTACATGGTATCCGAATGGCTACCTCTATGGGTATACAATGCCTAGAGGTGTGCAGTGATTCAAACCTCGCAATATCCTAGATAAATGAAGAGTTCGATGCAAAAGATCCAAAAATGGCGGCATATCGAAATGCTATATTAAAAATATCGGCTTGTTTCGAGGGGCTTGAGTTTCATCACGTCGCTCGGGAAAGTAACCAGGCAACGGACATACTTGCTCGAATGGGGGCCAAGCGTGACCGCGTCCCGCCTAATACGTTTGTAGAGAGGCTCTTCAAGCCATCCGTTGTGTGGCAGGACGAGAGCGGCAACACCAGTCCAGATCTGATAACACCCCCAATAGCCGAGCAAGATACAGACATCGTCGGGGGTTCGGATACCGAAATTGTTGGGGAATGCGGTATTTCAAAAAATTTACCTAATATCACGCAAGATCTATCTAGGAGATGCATAGCAACAAGAGGGGGAGCATCTTCATACCCTTGAAGATCGCAAATTGGAAGCATTTATCAATGCGGTTAATGTAGTCGTACACCTTCATGATCCGTCCTGATCAGGTATCGAACGTACGGCACCTCCATGTTTAGCACATGTTCAGCTCGATGACGTCCTCGCCTTCTTGATCCAGCAAGACGGGCGAAGTAGTAGACGAGTTCCGGCAGCATGACAATGTGTTGACGGTGTTGGTGAGGAACAATCTCCGCAGGGCTTCGGCCAGCACTACGATAAACTATGATGGAGGATAAACTAGAGGGGACGGGGTTGCCAGCACATGGCTTGGTGATTCTTGATGTGTTCCACGTGCTAGCTCTGCCCCTCTATTTATATGTTGAGCCCTGGAGTCAAAACTTGGAGTAAAAGCCTCCTCAAAGTTGGTTTTCCCCGCAAGGAAGAGTCCTTCTCGGACTTCCAGGACCAGACGCCACGGTCCTTGGCCTCTGGCCCAGACACCAGGGTCTTCGGTGTTTGGCCCCCTGACCTCCGCAAAACTCCTTTTGCACCGATCTAAAGCACCATTGGCTTCACCCCTTGGTCGAACCATATCATCCTATATATCAATATTTACCCCTGGACCAATCCGGAGGTCCTCGTCATGTCCGTGATCTCATACGGGACTCCGAACAACATTCGGTCACCAACATACATAACTCATATAGTACTATATCGTCAACGAACGTTAAGCATGCGGACCCTACGGGTTCGAGAACTATGTAGACATGACCGAGACACCTCTCTGGTCAATAACCAATAGCGGAACCTAGATGCCCATATTGGCTCCTACATATTCTATGAAGATCTTTATCGGTCGAACCTTATGACAACATACGTATTTCCCTTTGTCATCGGTATGTTACTTGCCCGATATTTGATCGTCGGTATCTCCATACCTAGTTCAATCTCGTTACCGCCAAGTCTCTTTACTCATTCCGTAATGTATCATCCCGCAACTAACTCATTAGTCACATTGCTTGCAAGGCTTATTATGATGTGCATTACCGAGAGGGCCCAGAGACACCTCTCTGATACTCGGAGTGAAAAATCCTAATATCAATCTATGCCAACCCAAGAAACACCTTCGAAGATACATGTAGAGCATCTTTATAATCACCTAGTTACGTTGTGACGTTTGATAGCACACAAGGTATTCCTCCGGTATCCGGGAGCTGCATAATCCCATAGTCAAAGGAATATGTATAAGTCATGAAGAAAGCAATAGCAATAAAACATAACGATCATAATGCTAAGCAACTGGATGGGTCTTTTCCATCACATCATTCTCTAATGATGTGACCCCGTTCATCAAATGATAACACATGTCCCTGGTCAGGAAACTTAACCATCTTTGATTAACGAGCTAGTCAAGTAGAGACACACTAGGGACACTCTGTTTGTCAATGTATTCACACATGTACTAAGTTTCCGGTTAATACAATTCGAGCATGAATAATAAACATTTATCATGATATAAGGAAATATAAATAACAACTTTATTATTGCCTCTAGGGCATATTTCGTTTAGTCTCCCACTTGCACTAGAGTCAATAATCTAGTTCACATCGTCATGTGATTTAACACCAATAGTTTATATCTTTATGTGATTAGTTCACATCTCCATGTGACTAACACCCAAAGGGTTTACTGGAGTCAATAATCGAGTTCACATCTATAATGACCAAACCTCGAAGGATTTGAGTCTCTGTGCTTACCGTGCTAGTCCCTGAATCGAACTCACTAGCACACACAGTATAGATGAATACCAGAATAGCAAGTGCATCATTTATTACAACGTATGATCCAGAATGTATAAACTAAAACAATCTGCATAGCACATGGCTAGCTTTATTCAATCAAACAGTGGCAATGTAGCAGAAAATAACGATGAGTCCCATCATAGCCCACTGGCGATGCTGAGTGCAGACTCGCGACCCTAATGGTACCTTACTCTTCGTCTGAATATCCTGCAACATGAGATGTTGCAACCATATAGGTCAATACCTGGAATGTATTGGCAAGTTACACATAAGTAATAATAAAGCAGACCTACATGTATATGCATAGTATATCAAAAGGAAGGCTTGAGGGTTTAGTTTTGCAGAAAGTTGATGTTGTCCTCATAACTACCTAATAGTCATATTTTAATATAGTTCTTTTATTAGTACAATTATATACACAAGGTTGAGTTGGCAAAATCAACTCCAACCTACCCTTTGTTAAATTGCCCACAAATATTATTAAGTGTCACGTCTGTCAAGATTGTCCAACAACTGTAATGCCATAGTTGTCGGGTGGTAGGTGCGACATATGCCAACGGGTGGCTTATCATTGTGGGAGCCAGTAAGACGTCGCCGGTGCCTGGAAACGGGATGAGGCGAAGACATGCACGCCGGTGAATCTTACCCAGCTTCGGCGCTCTCCATGGAGATAACACCCCTACTGCTGCTCTGCGGGGTCTCCGCATGATCACTAGATGGACAAGTAGCTACACAATGCTCCTTGAGCTGTTCGGTGGGAGGAGGAAGAAGGGCACGACTAGCTTTCTTCTTCTCCTTGTGTGGTGTCTAAAACTAGCTGGGGGTCCAACCCTTTGCATGGGTGCCCCGGGGGGTTTATATAGGCCTACCCCCCGGGGGTACAATGGTAATCCGACTGGGCGCGGGGCCCAGCCGTCTATGACTGCGCTCGCCGGCTTCTGCGCCGGCTGCTGGGGCCCGCCGACTAGTGGGTCCCGCCGGCTGCCGGCCCCTTGGTTGACAGGCAGGCCCCACTATCCAGGACCTGGTCGGCGGCTGGTTACTGTTGCTCCATCTTGGTGACGCGGGCTTCATCGTGGTAGGCGTGGCTACAGTGCCGCCGCCCGGCGGGCGATCGCTGTAGCCTCACCGCGTCTTGTCTCCTTAATGGGGCATCTCCTTCGAGGGAGGCGGCAAGCCGGCTGCGGGGAGCCGGCTCTGTCTTGGGCCGACTGGGGGAGGCGTGGCCGCCTTCGGGTGTCTCTCTGCCCGAAGGGACCCACCGCCCGTGGGCCGCGCTGGTAGTCCGTCGTGGATGGCGTCAGGGTCGGCATGGCAACAGTGTTGCGCCGGGCGGGTCATGGTCACCCGTACGGCGCACTGTGCCGATCGTGCTCCGGGATTTGGGGGTGGCAGGCTTTACTGTAGCCACGCCTCGTCTCATCGCCGCTAGGTGGATGCAAACTTTGAGGGTACGATCTCGACTGCTTTATGGGAGCCAGCTTCTTGGAGTCGGCCTCCTCGCGGCCGGCTTCTCGAAGTCGGCCCTCCCATGGCTTTCTTCATGAGGGCTAAAGTCGGGCCACCTTTCGAAAGCCGGCCTGGGTGACAGCCAGCAAGGGGAAGGCGGCCCCATGTCTTGGATTCTTGAGAGCCGGACGGGCTCGTAATTTTTTCAGAAGGGCCAGGGGAAGCCGGCTAGGCTACCCATGGCTATTTACTCCGACAGTAGTCCCCGAAGCTGATCGAGCTTCGAGGCGGACAAAGGGACGAGAAGCTTGGTCAGCTTCCTACCCTGAAGAGCCGGCTTTGCTGGTGTATGCCGATTTCAGGGAGCCCTGCGTCTTGCAGGCGGGAAAGTGGTCGACCCGCATGCTGACCGCGGGCCCTCCCGCGGGCCACGTGGCAGCGAGACCCTGCCAGCGCACGCGCGCGATGGGACGCCGCCACAGGCTTGGGCCCGCCACTCCTAGGCCTCGGCCCGAGCGCTGATCTTCTGCGGCCCAGGTGGACCGCTCGCCTTCCCGTGGCGATTTTATTTCGCTGTTAGGGCGCAATAAACGCGGGACGTGGGGGAGTGGGCACGATCGATCCCCACGTTTCCCCACGCCGTGCCTCCTCGGCTCCGCCATGTAAGCCTATAAGTAGGGGGAGGGGGGGAGAGACAGAGGTTCGCACGCTCTCTCTCGCTCCGCCCCTTCTCGTCCTCCTTTCTTCCTCTCGTTGCCGGCGCAGCCTCCCGTCTCAGCGCCGCCGCGCCGCCACATCGTATTGCTCCCATGGCGCTGTCGAGCTCGTGGGATGGCTCCAACGTCCATGAGAACCATGTTGAGTTCCTCCGCCAGACTCGGCGCCTGCCCGACGCCAACCTCGTGCGGGTCCGCCTGGCGCCAGAGATGTAGATCTCGCCGGCACCGGAGGAGGGCGAGCGGGTCGTCTTCCGCTCGCACTTCCTGCGCGGCTTCAGCCTTCCGGCGAGCGGATTCCCGCGCTCCTTCCTCGAGTTCTACAATCTTCAGCCGCATCACCTCACGCCCAACGCGGTGATGCTGCTGTCGACCTTCGTCTCTCTCTGCGAAGGTTTCTTGAGGCTGCTCCCCACGCTGGTGCTCTGGGGGGAATTCTTCCAGAGCAAACTTGGCACCGTCGTCGCAGGCGTGCCCGCCCCCTGCGGGGCCTACATCGCCATGAGGAGGTCGGGAGAGAACAACCCATTCCCGTCCATCCCCCTGATCCAGTCGGTGAAGATCTGGCAGAAGTCGTACTTCTACGTGAAGGACGTCGCCCAGCAAGGAGACCACGTCAACCTGCCAGCTTACATAGCCGGCCCGCCGGCTGGGAGGTAGCCCTCATGGAGTTTCCGGTCCAGGTCACTGTCTCAGGTCGGGAACGCTGCCGTCTCCCGGCTTCGGTTGATGATCCAGTCGGAAGGCCTGAGCGGGGCCGACTTGGTGGCCGCCTTCGTGGAGCGCCGGATACTTCCTCTCCAAATCCGGCCCCACATGATGTGTCAGATGAGCGGCCGCTTCGACCCAAGCCGGCTGAGCACCAGGGAGATGCCTCATGCGGAGGTGTCGTACATGGTAAATCATATCTCCAATTGCAAGCTCGCTCAGGACTGGTGATACGGCAAGGTGCCGTATTCTCACGCCAACCCTCCGCCCGTGGTAAGCTTTCCTCTCTTTCTTCTTTTTGTTGGTAGACGGCTTTATGATGGCCGGCTTCTGATCGGTTGGTTCTTCTTAGCAGAACCCCCTTCTTCTGCCGACGACCGGGGCAGTAGGGATAGAATGCCAGTACGTCCCCGACCGCACGGTGGACGACGTCGACGACCCAGATTTGGGGGCGGCCGCCATGGAAGACGCCGTCGTGGGGGACGACGCCGAGCCCAGAGGCACAGGGCTTACCGCCAGCTTCGAGGACTGGCTGGATGATGCCGAAGCCGAAGTCGCCCCGCGTCGCCAGCCAGTGGCCGACCATCAGGGCGCGGGCTTGTCCACCGCGCCGGTTGCCACCGGTGGCGCACAGAAGCGTCGGGCCGCGTCAACCCTCTTCGGCAGTCGGCCGAAGAAGTCCAAAGCCTCCACCGCGGCGACCAAACGAGATGAGGCGGCCGCGAAAGCGGCCCGCTTCCGCAAGGCGGTGAAGCAGCCTCAGGCGGTCTCAGCGTAATTCGTCGATTGCCCGGTCGCATGCTTTTCATCATTCTCTCCTGTTCGAACATTCTTCCTAACCTTTTCCCGCTCGCTGGACAGGGCACCGCTTTCCCTTGAGCGGGGTCCGAGCGGCTCCGTAGTTGGGCCGACTGGAGGGTCTTTGGGCTCCCGCCGCATGGACCCCCGCGCCAACCTCAGGGAGGCCACGGAGCGGAACGCTCATGAGGCGCGGGAGGAGCGTGAGGCGGCGGAAAAAGCGGCCGCCCAGGCGGCAAGGGAGCAGGCCGACGCGGCAGCCAAGGCCCAGGCGGAGGCGGCGACCGCAGAAACGGAGGCGGAGGGTTCGCGTAACCAGCCTCTGCTGTTCGCCATTCCCCTCCGAGCCGTGGCCCCTGACACCCCATTGCCCCTGGCGGAGGAAATCGTCCAAGACGCGCTGCTGATGGAGAGGAGGGAGGACCTCGTGGTCTTCACGGGGAGAGCGCCGCTGGCAGCGCCAACCGGAGCGGGCCAAGGCGGCCAATCGTCAGCGGCACTAGAGGAGCCGGCCGGGGGTGAGCCGGAGGACGGAGCCGGCTTCGAGGTGCAGCCGGTGACGCGTCGGCGCGCAGGGGGAGGCGCCGCTCCGCCGGAGTCGCGCCGAGTTGCGGGCGCCGACCAGTCGGCGGAGGCTCTGGAGGTGGTCAGCACCGCCACATCCGAGTGGACTCCCAGCGGGGGGACTGGCGAGCTGAATGTGGCAGCCCAAGAGGTCCGGAGCCGGCTTCGAGCTCATGCTGCCCTGCTACAGCAGTACACCCAGGAGTTCCTGTCGACGCGGGCCGCCATCCGGGTGAGTCTTTCATTCTTGGCCGCTTTGGTCTCTTGATTTCTTTTGTGGGGGCGTGTCAGCGCACCAACTGGGTGTAGTCCCCGAGATTCGGGCCGACTGCTGAGCAGTTGGGTCGGATCTTTCTTGACGACTACCTTATTTTTGCTTCCTGTCTGAACTTCCAGGAATATCATAACTCCCGTGCTGCCGCCTACAACTCTCAGGCTCAGGAGTTGGGTCGGAAGACCGATGACCTGGCCAACAGCCGAAGTAAGTGCTTGATCTTGTCTGTCTCTTGTGGGGGTGCGTCAGCGCACCCACTGGGTGTAGTCCCCGAGATTCAGGCCGACTGCTGAGCAGTCGGGTCGGATCTTCCTCGACGACTTTTTCCTTATTGTTTTTTTCCTGTCGTCTTTCGTGCTTTCAGGGGCCAACGCCGACTTGAGGAGGGAGCTCGGTGAAGCGCAGGCCGCCCTTCGTACCAAGGATGCTGAGTACGCTGCCTTGGTCCAGGAGCGTGACCGCCTGGCCAAGAAGCTGGCTGACCAAGAGTAAAGCCACAAGGCAGCCCTGTAGAAAGCGCAGGATAGCGAGGCCACCCTGAAGGCAGAGTTTGAGACCGAGGCGGCGAGCTGGGCTAAGACCCGGCGAGCGCTGGATGAAGGCTTCGGCCGCATCAGGACTTGATCGACGGTAAGCCGCCCTCCTCGCTCCTCTCCTGCCCCTTGCCGCCTGGTTTTTGGCCTGACTTGTGCTGCTGCCTATGTTCTTGTGCAGACTACTTTCCCGGCTACTCCGCCTTCGCCGCCCAAACCATCGAGGCCCATCACGAGGCGCGCCGTTAGGCGGGGGTCAACATCGCGCCAGACGCGAATCGGACGCTTGAGGAGCAGCTCTTGGCTGTCCAAGCGCGGCTACAGCCGGCTCACCGGATACTTCGCCGGCTCCAATGTGCCGGGGCGCAGGTGTTGGCCGCCCTCTGGCCCGGCGAGACGATCCCCCGCACCCCAAGCCGGACTGCCGACTGGCAAGAGGTCGCAGTCGGTCGCTTTGAAGCTTGGAAGGCGTCGGCGGCCCGTCTTGGAGCCGGGCGGGCGTTGGAGTTCGTTCGAGCTTGGTACCCAGGGCTGAACCTGGACCAGCTGCGCACTTGGCGGCTGGAGGCCGATGCGGAGCTGTTGGAGGTGCGGCCGGCTATCGCCCAGCGTGCTTTGACGATCGCCGAGTGCACCGACATCAGCGTTTTTGCACCTGAAATCAATGATGACGGCATTGCCCAGCCGGAGGAGTGGTTCAGGCTGAACCCGGCGGTGGGCGAGGACTCGGCAGAGGAGATCGCCTCCAGCGACGAGGGCGAGGATGACGAAGAAGAGGACGGTGAAGACGTCGAGCCGGCTAGTGGAACAACCGGCCGGCCTCAGGCTGACCGTGCCTCCAGCAACGAGGCGCGTGGAAGCGCGCCCTTTGCGGGAGGCGGTGATCAAGCCGAGGTTCGCCAGTCGGCCACTCCTTTAGCCGGCACAACCGTCTCCGCCGACCAGCACGGCTCGTTGGTCGCTCCGCCAGCTTGACATGCCGTCCTTATTTTTTCCTGCTTGTTGCCTTTTGAACAATCTTTATTAAGCTTTCGCAGTTCCACCCACTGGGGGTGTATCCAAACTATGTTAAATGCTGGCCTCTTGGAGGTCTTTTATGTAAATATTATTATGTGCATGTTTGGTTTCCATTCGCGTATGCTTTTTATCCTTAGGCTTTTTCCTTTGCCGCCTTCCCTCTTTGGGGAGGCAAGTACTCGAGCTTTCTTGGATTGAAGTGAAGTGAATGGAAACCGGCCGACTGGCTACTTTGGTAGTCGGTCGGTGGTAGGCAGCAAACCGGCTTTCGTTATATTAGTCCGTTGGTCCCTGGCCATTTTTCGTGTGGGCATCCTTTCCTGCTTTTGACTCTTGCCAGCCGGACAGCCGGTTCTTCGAACTGCGACTTTGGCAAGAGCTAAGCCTGGGTGTCGGCACACTACTTGTCTGACCACGGGTAGGACTTCTAATATAACTCCAGTCGGCCAGTCCCCGGGCCGACTAGTCGAACCCGGTGCCGGACGGAACAAGTAAATGAAATGACAAGGTCATAAGCATGATACTTTTCATTCATAGATAAAAGATGGCAGTCCCCGAGCCCTCCTCGGGGGGCCTATTGTATCGTATTTAGTACAAAAGTTAGCGTGATACATACTGCATTTCAACTGTAAAATCTTCGAAGGAGGTTGGCGTTCCATGGTCGTTCCGACTCCTTGCCGGAGTCGTCTCTCTTGCGTGCGTTGGGCTTCTGCGCGTCGATTAGGTAGTAGGAGTCGTTGCCTAGAGCTCTGATGATGACGAAGGGGCCCTCCCAAGGGGCCGAGAGCTTGTGCTGGCCGGCTGTTCGCTGGATCAGCCGGAGCACAAGATCGCCCTCTTGGAAAGATCTTGGCCTGACCTTCCGACTGTGGTAGCGGCGCAAACCCTGCTGGTAGATGGCAGACCGGCTGAGGGCTAACAGCTGGCCTTCTTCCAGCAGGTCGACGCCGTCTTCCCGTGCTTCCTTGGCCTCCGCCTCCGTATACATGGTTACCCGGGGCGAGTCGAACTCGATGTCGGTTGGGATGATCGCCTCGGCACCGTACACGAGGAAGAAAGGAGTGAAGCCGGTTGACTTGTTTGGGATAGTGCGCAGAATCCAGAGGACAGCCGGCAGCTCATCGAGCCAACAGCCGGCTGAACGCTCTAGTGGTACGACCAGTCGGGGCTTGATGCCGGAGAGGATGAGGCCGTTGGCTCGCTCGACCTGGCCGTTTGACTGCGGGTGGGCGACGGACCCTAAGTCCAGCCGGATACCTTGGGCTGCGCAGAAACGTGCCAAGGCTCCTTTGGCAAAATTCGTGCCATTGTCGGTGATGATGCTGTGTGGCACTCCGTACCGAGTTGTTATGTCTGCGATGAATGTCACAGCAGTCGGTCCATTCAGCTTCTTGATCGGCGTTGCCTCAATCCACTTGGTGAATTTGTCGACGGCGACGAGCAAATGCGTCATGCTGCCGCGCGCGTCTTGAATGGTCCCACCATGTCCAGTCCCCAAACGGCGAAGGGCCAGGTGAGGGGAATGGTCTTGAGTGCCGAAGCCGGCATGTGTTGCTTGGAGATGAAGAGTTGGCACCCTTTGCAATATTTAACTAATTCTTTGGCATCATCCAAAGCAGTCGGCCGGAAGAAACCATGGCGGAAAGCTTTGACGACGAGTGATCTTGAAGCCGCATGGTGGCCGCATTCTCCTTGGTGAATGTCTCTGAGGATTGCAATGCCCTTCTCTTGCTCAACGCACCGTTGGAGGACTCCAGTGAAGCTGCGCTTCACGAGTGCTCTGTTGACGATTGTGTATGCTCCGGCTCGACGTTGGACTTGTCTTGCTCTGTTTCGTCAGCCGGCAGATCTTGGTTTACTAGGAAGTTGAGGATGGACTGAGCCCATGACGGAGCCGCGACTTCTCCTACTGCCAATGTGGCTACTGCCACCAGGGTGGGCGGGCTGGGTGGTGAAATGCTGGAGCCGGCCGCCGGCTGTTGTGTTGGTGTAGTCCCCAGGCTGGCTACTGCAGTCCCCGAGCCGGTTGCCGAAGTCCCCGGGCCGACTACTGAAGTCCCGGGGTCGCCTGCTTGGTTCTTCGAGCCGGACCCGTCCACGTCGGGGTCAGGCGGTACGAAGATGGAATCGGACTCTGGAGACGGCTTGATGGACGGCTTGAGGAGGCGTTGTAGAGAGACGCCGGTTGGTATTGCTTGACGAGTGGAGCCTATTCGAGCCAGGGCATCGGCTGGCTCGTTGGCGGCTCACGGTATGTGGAGGAACTCGAATCCTTCAAAGTATCCGCTGAGTTGTTGAACCAGGAAGCGGTAGCTTGCCATATTGGCGTCCTTAGCATCCCAGTCGCCGGATGATTGCTGAACCACCAAGTCTGAGTCACCATAACATAGGATCCGGTGGATGCCGAGTTCCTTGGCAAGCCGGAGCCCGTGTATGAGTGCCTCGTACTCGGCTACATTGTTGGAGGCGGCAAAGTGAATCTGTAGCGTGTATCTGAGCTTGTCTCCTTTGGGAGAGGTAAGGACGATGCCGGCTCCCAAGCCGGTGCGCATCTTGGACCCGTCAAAGTGCATGCGCCAATGGGTGGAGTCGGGAGCCGGCGGCAGGTACTGGGTCTCGGCCCAGTCGACGAGGAAGTCGGCCAGTGCTTGGGACTTGATGGCGGTGCGGGGCTGGTAGAAGATTGTGTAAGGGGCCAGCTCGATGGCCCATTTTGCCACCAGGCCGGATGCGTCCCGGCTGCCTATGATCTCGGCCAGCAGGGCGGTGCATACGACCGTGACGGGATGCTCTTGAAAGTAGGGCTTCAGCTTCTTGGCGGTGAAGTACACGCCGTAACACATCTTCTGGTAGTGTGGGTAGTTCTGCTTTCAAGCGGACAGCACCTCGCTCAAATAATACACCGGCCTCTGGACCGGCTGGGCTCGGCCTTCTTCTGGGCGTTGGACTACGATGACGGTGCTGACCACCCGGCTGGTTGCGGCAATGTAAAGGAGCATGGGCTCTTTCTCAGTCGGCGCCGCTAGGACGGGCGGCGTGGCCAGCATCTTCTTCAGCTCGTGAAAAGCTTGGTCGGCCTGGTCGTTCCACTCGAAGTGAGTGCTCTTCTTCATGAGGCGGTAGAGGGGGAGAGCTTTCTCTTCGAGCCGGCTGATGAAGCGGTTCAAGGAGGCCAAGCATCCGGTGAACTTTTGGATGTCTCGAAGCTTGGTGGGGATCGCCATTCTCTCGATGACCTTGATCTTCACCGGGTTGCATTCGATGCCGCGTTCGGAGACTAGGAAGACTAGGAGCTGGCCGGCTGGCACTCCGAACACGCATTTCTCGGGGTTGAGCTTGATTTGGAACCGGCGTAGGTTCTCAAACATTTCTTTGAGGTCTTCCAGCAAGGTCCCGCGCTTCTCCATCTTCACCACAATGTCGTCCATGTAGACGTGAGCGTTTCTGCCGACTTGCTTGAGGAGGCACTTCCGCATGCAACGCTGAAAAGTGGCACCGGCATTTCTTAAGCCGAATGTCATAGTCAGGTAGCAGAAGGCTCCAAATGGCGTGATGAAGGCGGTCTTCAGGCGGTCGTCCGGGTCTAACTTTATCTGGTGATATCCTGAGTAAGCATCCAAGAAACTCAACAGCTCACATCCGGCCGTGGAGTCTATCACTTGGTCAATCCTTGGTAGGGAAAAGGGATCTTTAGGGCAGGCCTTGTTGAGGCTTGTGTAGTCTATACACATACACCACTTGTTGTTCTTCTTTAACACGAGGACCGGGTTGGCAAGCCACTCTGGAAAGAAGATTTCCATAATGAAGCCGGCTGCCAGAAGCCGGGCTATCTCCTCCCCTACAATCCTTCTCTTTTCCTCTGATAGTCGGCGGAGGGGCTGCTTGACTGGTTTCGCGTCTTTTCGGATGTGTAGTTTGTGCTCGGCGAATTCCTTCGGAACACCCGGCATGTCCTTGGGGGACCATGCAAAGATGTCCCGATTCTCACGGAGGAAATCGGCGAGCTCGCCTTCCTATTTGCTGTTCAGGCTTGCCCCGATGACGGCAAACCTCTCGGGGTGCTCGGGGTCAAGGGGTATCTTCTTGGTTTCTTTGGCCGGCTGGAAAGATCCTTGGGCATCATACTCCTTGGGGTCGGGGGGCTGGTTCGGCTGATTGCTAGCCATGGCCACGACCCGGTCCAACATCTTCTTCTCTTCGGCAATCACAAGGGACTCGGCCAGCCGGCTGCTGGCGGCAGCGCACTCGGAAGACTTCTTGTAATCGCCGGCTACGGTGATGGCGCCCTTGGAACTTGGTATCTTCATCTTGAGGTATGCATAGTGGGGAACTGCCATGAACCTGGGCAAGGCGGGTCGGCCAAGCAACGCGTGGTAGGGGCTCTCTAGGTCCACCACTTCAAACCAGATTGCTTCCCGACGGAAATGCTCCTTGTCCCCAAAGAGTACATCAATCTTGATCTTGCCAATGGGGGCGCATGACAAGCCGGGTACGATGCCATGAAACACTGTCCGAGTAGGCATGAGCTGCTTCGTCTTGACATTTAGCTTCTCCAAGGTGTCACGGTACAGGATGTTGATGCTGCTCCCGCCGTCTATCAGCACGCTGGAGAAGCGGGCAGCGCGTCTGTCCGTCGCGAGGGTGGCTTCCAGGACCAACGCATAAGAGCCGGGAGACGGCATCACCTCTAGATGGTCGGCCCGGCTCTAGCTGATGGGTTTTTCTGACCAATGCATGTGTCCGGCGGGGTTGGCAGCGACCACGCTGACTTCCTGGTGCTCTCGGCGTTTGTCGCGCCGGTCTTCGAGCTGGCTTGTAAATACGATGTAGGTTGCTTGCTCGTCGGGGAATTCGTCGTGCATGGCTCCGACTGCGGGTCGAGCGGCCGGAGGCGGCGGAGCCGGAGGCGGCGGGCCGGCAGGCGGAGGCGGCGCGAGCCCCTCCCCTTTAGAGATTCGGGTGAGCCAATGGCACTTCTGGGTTGTGTGGTTGGACGGCTTCGCGCCACTATGGAATTTGCACGGGGCGTCGAGAGTTTGCTTGTAGGAGAAAGCCGGCTGCCAAGCCGGCCGGCCGCCCTTGGTCTTCTTGGGCGCGGGTCGCCCTTCAGGCAGCGCGTCTTCGACCGTGGCCACCTGCTGACTGGCGGGAGGCGGCGCAGAGCCCTTGCGCTTGTGGTCGTTCGGGTGTGGGCGTCGGACGGAATCCCCTGCCGGCGTCTTGGGCGCCAGGTTTAGTACTTTCCCGGACGCGTCTACCCGGAGCTCGGTCTTCATCGAAGAGTCGGCGGTGGCGTATTTGTCTGCTATGTCCAGAAGCTCGTCGAGGGTAGTCGGCTCGTCGCAGAGGAGCTTGTGCTTGAGGAGGGTACCTTCTCGGCACCCGGCAGTGAAGTATTCGATGGCTTGCACCTCGTGCACCCCCTCGCAAGAATTGCGGAGCTCGGCCCAACGCGTGAGGTAGTCGCGAGTGGACTCGGCTGGGCCCTGTACGCACAGGGAGAGCTGCCTGGGCTTGGGGGCCCTCTTGTAGGTGCTGGTGAAGTTGCGGATGAAAGCTTCGGTGAAATCTAGCCAGCTGTTGATGCTGAGAGGCTTGAGGCTGTTGAGCCAGGTCCGTGCCGTGCCTTGCAGCATGAGGGGCACGTACTTCACGGCAACGCGCCGGTTGCCGTTGTCTATGCTGACCGCCGTGGAGTAGTCGATCAACCAATCTTCTGGCTTCACGGAGCCGTTGTACTTGGGCGTGTCTCCTGGGAGCAAGAACCCTTCGGGGAAAGGCTCGTCGCGGATGCGGGGGCCGAAACAAGGCGGGCCGACATCATCTTCTTCTTCCAGCGCCACGGATCACATAAGGTGGTCGATCCGATGGCGGGCGTCGTTCTCGCCGACTCCTTCGCGGCGACCTAGTCGGCCGCTGAGAGTCGGGTGCGCCACTGTTGGCGGGGTGGGATATCTCTCTCTACGGGGTGGAGGCGGAGGCGGGTTGCCCCGCCATTCCATGGCTTGGGGATGGCTGTCCGCGTCTTGCTCGATGGAGATTCGGGTCCGGCTTCGGCTGGCCGCCGGCTCTTTCTCGCGCCGCGCGTGGGCGTTGCTCGTAGTCGGTGTCCGGGACGTCGCGCCGTGATCTTGGCGCGGGGGAGGGCTTCCCGCGCGGGCGTCGGCTTCGTGCCGCCATGCGGCCGCGTCAATCAGTTGCTGGATGCGCCGGGTCATGTGGGGGAGTTCTTCGGCCTCCAAGCCGTCCAACTCGTCCATGGCCGCCTGGGCGGCACGCAAGTTCTCGAGCGGAGTGGCATAGACCGGGTGGTCGACTCCCAGCATGTCGGCGATGACGGCACTGCGTTGCTTGACAATGCCGGCCCAGCTTGGCCCGCCCGGGGCCGGCGTGCCGAAGGCGGCGCGGTCAGCTTCGCGCTGGTAGGCCTCAGTGAGGCGTCTCACGGAAGCCAGCCTCCGGCCCTCTGCGAGGAGGGCGAGGCGGCGTGCCTCCAGTGCTTCATCATTGGCATCAGTCGGGAGGGGGGTGGACAAGTCGTGGGCTGCCGCGTGCGGGGCGTCGTGGGCGCTCTCGTCGGCCGGGCCGCCGTGGCCGACGACCATCACTTCGGTGGTGACAGTATCGCGGCCGTCGGTCCGAGGAAGCGGGTCGTTGTAGATCGCGACGTTGGTGGGGAAGGTGTCGAAGGAGGCCGTGTCGGAGTCGACAGGCATCGGGTCGGTGGAGCCAACCGACTCCAGATCCACAGCGGGCTCGCTGGAGACATGGAGCTGGCCGAGGAGGTTGGCGAGGTGGTCAGTGCCCGCATCGGAGGCGAGCTCATCAGAGATGAGGGTTTCGTCGAGGAGATTGGCGAGGCTGCTCGCCGCGCAGATGCTGGTGACGCCTTGCAGCGGGTCGTGGCAAGCGCCATCGGGCGTGCCGGGCTGGCTACGCTCATTGGGGAGGAAGAGGGTTCCCGTCCAGAACAGGTCTCCGGACGACGGTGCACTTCGCCCCACGTTGGGCGCCAAATGTCAGGTGGTAGGTGCGACATATGCCAATGGGTGGCTTATCATTGTGGGAGCCAGTAAGACGTCGCCGGTGCCTGGAAACGGGATGAGGCGAAGACATGCACGCCGGCGAATCTTACCCAGCTTCGGGGCTCTCCGTGGAGATAACACCCCAACTGCTGCTCTGCGGGGTCTCTGCATGATCACTAGATGGACAAGTAGCTACACAATGCTCCTTGAGCTGTTCGGTGGGAGGAGGAAGAAGGGCACGGCTAGCTTGCTTCTTCTCCTTGTGTGGTGTCTAAAACTAGCTGGGGGTCCAACCCTTTGCATGGGTGCCCCGGGGGGTTTATATAGGCCTACCCCCCGGGGGTACAATGGTAATCTGACTGGGCGTGGGGCCCAGCCGTCTATGACTGCGCTCGCCGGCTTCTGCGCCGGCTGCTAGGGCCCGCCGACTGGTGGGTCCTGCCGGCTGTCGGCCCCTTGGTCGACAGGCAGGCCCCACTGTCCAGGACCTGGTCGGCGGCTGGTTACTGTTGCTCCATCTTGGTGACGTGAGCTTCGTCGTGGTAGGCATGGCTACAGTGCCGCCGCGCGGCGGGCGATCGCTGTAGCCTCACCGCGTCTTGTCTCCTTAATGGGGCGTCTCCTTCGAGGGAGGCGGCAAGCCGGCTGCGGGGAGCCGGCTCTGTCTTGGGCCGACTGGGGGAGGCGTGGCCGCCTTCGGGTGTCTCTCTGCCCGAAGGGACCCACCTCCCATGGGCCGCGCTGGTAGTCCATCGTGGATGGCGTCAGGGTCGGCATGGCAACAGTGTTGCGCCGGGCGGGTCATGGTCACCCGTACGGCACACTGTGCCGATCATGCTCCGGGATTTGGGGGTGGCAGGCTTTACTGTAGCCACGCCCCGTCTCATCGCCGCTAGGTGGATGCAAACTTTGAGGGTACGGTCTCGACCGCTTTATGGGAGCCGGCTTCTTGGAGTCGGCCTCCTCGCGGCCGGCTTCTCGAAGTTGGCCCTCCCATGGCTTTCTTCATGAGGGCTAAAGTCGGGCCACCTTCCGAAAGCCGGCCTGGGTGACAGCCAGCAAGGGGAAGGTGGCCCCATGTCTTGGATTCTTGAGAGCCGGACGGGCTCGTAATTTTTTCAGAAGGGCCAGGGGAAGACGGCTAGGCTACCCAAGGCTATTTACTCCGACAACAGTCGCTCAAATTTTTCTCATAACCGGGGGCTCGGCTAATCATGATTAGTTTTAATACTTGTTGGGGAACGTTGCAGAAAACAAAAATTTTCCTACTCGTCTCACCAAGATCCATCTAGGAGTTCATCTAGCAACGAGTCATCGGATGCATCTACATACCTTTGTAGATCGCGCACGGAAGCGTTCAAAGAACGGTGATGATGTAGTCGAACACGACTGATCCAAATCACCGATGACCAAGCGCCGAACGGACGGCACCTCCGCGTTCAACACACGTACGGTACGGGAACGTCTCCTCCTTCTTGATCCATCAAGGGGGAAGGAGAGGCTGATGAAGATCCAGCAGCACGACGGCGTGGTGGTGGATGCAGGGCGTCACAGTAGCAGGGCTTCGCCTATACTACGAGAGAGAGAGACGTAACGGGGAGAGAGGGAGGCGCCAAGGGCTGGTGTATGAAGTCCCTCCTCTCCCCCACTATATATAGGGGTGCTAGTGGGGGCGCCGGCCCTAGTAGATGGAATCTACTAGGGGGGGCGGCGGCCTAGGGTGGGGGGCTTGCCCCCAAAGCAAGGGGGCGCCCCCTTTAGGGTTTCCCCTCAACCCTAGCCGCATGGGCCCTAGGGGGGTGGCGCCCCAGCCCACTATGGGCTGGGTTCCCTCCCACTTCAGCCCATGGGGCCCTACGGGATAGGTGGCCCCACCCGGTGGACCCCCGAGACCCTTCCGGTGGTCCCGGTACAATACCGGTGACCCCGAAACTTGTCTCGATGGCTGAAACAGCACTTCCTATATATAATTATTTACCTCCGGACCATTCCGGAACTCCTCGTGACGTCTGGGATCTCATCCGGGACTCCGAACAACATTCGGGTTACTGCATATACATATCTTCACAACCCTAGCGTCACCGAACCTTAAGTGTGTAGACCCTGCGGGTTCGGGAGACAAGCAGACATGACCGAGACGACTCTTCGGTCAATAACCAACAACGGGATCTGGATACCCATGTTGGCACCCACATGCTCCACGATGAACTCATCGGATGAACCACGATGTCGAGGATTCAATCAACCCCGTATGCAATTCCCTTTGTCAATCGATATGTTACTTGCCCGAGATTCGATCGTCGGTATCCCAATACCTCGTTCAATCTCGTTATCTGCAAGTCACTTTACTCGTACCATAATGCATGATCCCGTGACTAGACACTTGGTCACTTTGAGCTCATTATGATGATGCATTACCGAGTGGGCCCAGCGATACCTCTCCGTCATACGGAGTGACAAATCCCAGTCTTGATCCATGTCAACCCAACAGACACTTTCGGAGATACCCGTAGTCTACCTTTATAGTCACCCAGTTACGTTGTGACGTTTGGTATACCCAAAGCACTCCTACGGTATCCGGGAGTTACACGATCTCATGGTCTAAGGAAAAGATACTTGACATTGGAAAACTCTAGCAAACGAACTACACGATCTCATGCTATGTTTAGGATTGGGTCTTTTCCATCACATCATTCTCCTAATGATGTGATCTCGTTATCAATGACATCCAATGTCCATAGTCAGGAAACCATGACTATCTGTTGATCAACGAGCTAGTCAACTAGAGGCTTACTAGGGACATGTTGGTGTCTGTTATTCACACATGTATTACGATTTCCAGATAACACAATTATAGCATGAATAAAGACAATTATCATGAACAAGGAAATATAATAATAATGCTTTTATTATTGCCTCTAGGGCATATTTCCAACAGTCTCCCACTTGCACTAGAGTCAATAATCTAGTTGCATTATGATGAATCGAACACCCATGGAATTCTAGTGTTGATCATGTTTTGCTCTAGGGAGAGGTTTAGTCAACGGATCCGCTACATTCAGGTCCATATGTACTTTACAAATCTCTATGTCTCCATCTTGAACATTTTCACGAATGGAGTTGAAGCGACGGTTGATGTGCCTTGTCTTCTTGTGAAACCTGGGTTCCTTGCCAAGAGCAATAGCTCCAGTGTTGTCACAGAAGAGCTTGATCGGCCCCGACGCATTGGGTATGACTCCTAGGTCGGTGATGAACTCCTTCACCCATATTGCTTCATGTGCTGCCTCCGAGGCTGCCATGTACTCCGCTTCACATGTAGATCCCGCCACGACGCTTTGCTTGCAACTGCACCAGCTTACTGCCCCACCATTCAAAATATACACGTATCCGGTTTGTGACTTTGAGTCATCCAGATCTATGTCGAAGCTAGCGTCGACGTAACCCTTTACGACGAGCTCTTCGTCACCTCCATAAACGAGAAACATTTCCTTAGTCCTTTTCAGGTACTTCAGGATATTCTTGACCGCTGTCCAGCGTTCCTTGCCGGGATTACTTTGATACCTTCCTACCAAACTTACGGCAAGGTTTACATCAGGTCTGGTACACAGCATGGCATACATAATAGAACCTATGGCTGATGCATAGGGGATGACGCTCATCTCTTCTATATCTTCTGCCGTGGTCGGACATTGAGCTGAGCTCAATTTCATACCTTGTAACACAGGCAAGAACCCCTTCTTAGATTGATCCATATTGAACTTCTTCAATATCTTATCAAGGTATGTGCTTTGTGAAAGACCTATGAGGCGTCTCGATCTATCCCTATAGATCTTGATGCCTAATATATAAGCAGCTTCTCCAAGGTCCTTCATTGAAAAACTCTTATTCAAGTAGGCCTTGATGCTGTCCAAGAGTTCTATATCATTTCCCATCAATAGTATGTCATCTACATATAATATGAGAAATGCTACAGAGCTCCCACTCACTTTCTTGTAAACGCAGGCTTCTCCATAAGTCTGCGTAAACCCAAACGCTTTGATCATCTCATCAAAGCGAATGTTCCAACTCTGAGATGCTTGCACCAGCCCATAAATTGAGCGTTGGAGCTTGCACACCTTGTCAGCATTCTTAGGATCGACAAAACCTTCCGGCTGCATCATATACAATTCTTCCTTAAGGAAACCATTAAGGAATGCCGTTTTGACGTCCATTTGCCATATCTCATAATCGTAGAATGCGGCAATTGCTAACATGATTCAGACGGACTTTAGCTTCGCTACCGGTGAGAAAGTCGCATCGTAGTCAACCCCTTGAACTTGTCGATAACCCTTAGAGACAAGTCGAGCTTTATAGATGGTCACATTACCATCCGCGTCTGTCTTCTTCTTAAAGATCCATTTATTTTCTATGGCTCGCCGTTCAACGGGCAAGCCAGTCAAAGTCCATACTTCATTTTCATACATGGATCCTATCTCGGATTTCATGGCTTCTAGCCATTTGTCGGAATCCGGGCCCGCCATCGCTTCTTCATAGTTCGAAGGTTCACCGTTGTCTAACAACATTATTTCCAAGACAGGGTTGCCGTACCACTCTGGTGCGGAACGTGTCCTTGTGGACCTTCAAATTTCAGTAGGAGCTTGATCAGAAGTATCTTGATCATTACCATTAACTTCCTCTCTAGTCGGTGCAGGCACCTCAGGAACATTTTCTTGAGTTGCGCCATTTTCCGGTTCAAGAGGTAATACTTCATCAAGCTCTACTTTCCTCCCACTTACTTCTTTCGAGAGAAACTCTTTCTCTAGAAAGGACCCATTCTTGGCAACAAAGATCTTGCCTTCGGATCTGAGGTAGAAGGTGTACCCAATAGTTTCTTTTGGGTATCCTATGAAGACGCATTTTTCCGACTTGGGTTCGAGCTTTTCAGGTTGAAGTTTCTTGACATAAGCATCGCATCCCCAGACTTTTAGAAACGACAGCTTAGGTTTCTTCCCAAACCATAATTCATACGGTGTCATCTCAACGGATTTCGACGGAGCCCTATTTAAAGTGAATGCGGCAATCTCTAAAGCATAGCCCCAAAAAGATAGTGGTAAATCGGTAAGGGACATCATAGATCGCACCATATCTAATAAAGTGCGATTACAATGTTCAGACACACCATTACGCTGAGGTGTTCCAGGCGGCGTGAGTTGTGAAACTATTCCACATTTTCTTAAGTGTGTGCCAAATTCGTGACTCAAGTATTCTCCTCCACGATCTGATCGTAGAAACTTGATCTTCCTGTCACGTTGATTCTCAACCTCACTCTGAAATTCCTTGAACTTTTCAAAGGTTTCAGACTTGTGTTTCATTAAGTAGATATACCCATATCTACTTAAATCATCAGTGAGCGTGAGAACATAACGATAGCCACCGCGAGCCTCAACACTCATTGGACCGCACACATCAGTATGTATGATTTCCAATAAGTTGGTTGCTCGCTCCATTGTTCCTGAGAACGGAGTCTTGGTCATCTTACCCATGAGGCATGGTTCGCATGTGTCAAATGATTCATAATCAAGAGACTCTAAAAGTCCATCTGCATGGAGCTTCTTCATGCGTTTGACACCTATGTGACCAAGGCGGCAGTGCCACAAGTATGTGGAGCTATCATTATCAACCTTACATCTTTTGGTACTCACATTATGAACATGTGTAGTATCACGTTCTAGATTCATAAAGAATAAACCATTCACCATAGGAGCATGACCATAAAACATATCTCTCATATAAATAGAACAACCATTATTCTCGGATTTAAATGAGTAGCCATCTCGAATTAAACGAGATCCCGATACAATGTTCATGCTCAAAGCTGGCACTAAATAACAATTATTAAGGTTTAAAACTAATCCCGAAGGTAGATATAGAGGTAGCGTGCCGACGGCGATCACATTGACCTTGGAACCATTCCCGACGCGCATCGTCACCTCGTCCTTTGCCAGTTTCCGCTTATTCTGCAGCCCCTGCTTTGAGTTACAAATGTGAGCAACTGCACCGGTATCAAATACCCAGGAGCTACTACGGACACTAGTAAGGTACACATCAATTACATGTATATCACATATACCTTTTGTTTTGCCGGCCTTCTTGTCTGCTAAGTATTTAGGGCAGTTCTGCTTCCAGTGACCGCTTCCCTTGCAATAAAAGCACTCAGTCTCGGGCTTGGGTCCATTCTTTGGCTTCTTCCCGCAGCTTGCTTGCCGGGCGCGGCAACCTCCTTGCCGTCCTTCTTTAAGTTCTTTTTACCCTTGCCTTTCTTGAACTTAGTGGTTTTATTGACCATCAACACTTGATGTTCCTTCTTGACTTCTACCTCCACTGATTTCAGCATTGAGAACAACTCAGGAATGGTCTTTTGCATCCCCTGCATGTTGAAGTTCATCACAAAGCTCTTGTAGCTTGGTGGAAGCGACTAGAGGATTCTGTCAATGACCGCATCATCCGGGAGATTAACTCCCAGCTGAGACAAGCGGTTATGTAACCCAGACATAGTGAGTATGTGCTCACTGATAGAACTATTTTCCTCCATCTTACAGCTGAAGAACTTATCGGAGACTTCATATCTCTCGATCCGGGCATGAGCTTGAAAAACCATTTTCAGCTCTTCGAACATCTCATATGCTCCATGTCTCTCAAAACGCTTTTGGAGCCCCGGCTCTAAGCTGTAAAGCATGCCACACTGAACGAGGGAGTAGTCGTCAACACGTGTCTGCCAAGCGTTCATAACGTCTTGGTTCTGTGGGACGGGAGCTTCACCTAGCGGTGCTTGTAGGACATAATCTTTCTTGGCAGCTATGAGGATGATCCTCAGATTCCGGACCCAGTCCGTATAGTTGCTGCCATCGTCTTTCAGCTTGGTTTTCTCTAGGAACGCGTTGAAGTTAAGGACTACGTTGGCCATTTGATCTACAAGACATATTGTAAAATATTTTAGACTAAGTTCATGATAATTAAGTTCATCTAATCAAATAATTAATGAACTCCCACTTAGATTAGACATCCCTCTAGTCATCTAAGTATTACATGATCCGAGTTAACTAGGCCGTGTCCGATCATCACGTGAGACGGACTAGTCAACATCGGTGAACATCTTCATGTTGATCGTATCTTCTATACGACTCATGCTCGACCTTTCGGTCTTCTGTGTTCCGAGGCCATGTCTATACATGCTAGGCTCGTCAAGTCAACCTAAGTGTTTGCATGTGTAAATCTATCTTACACCCGTTGTATGTGAATGTTTGAATAAAACACCCGATCATCACGTGGTGTTTTGAAACAGCGAACTGTCGCAACGGTGCACAGTTAGGGGGAACACTTCTTCAAATTATTATGAGGGATCATCTTATTTACTACCGTCGTTCTAAGTAAACAAGATGCAAAACATGATAAACATCACATGCAATCAAATAATAAACGTGACATGATATGGCCAATATCACATAGCTCCTTTGATCTCCATCTTGGGGCTCCATGATCATCTTGTCACTGGCTTGACACCATGATCTCCATCATCATGATCTCCATCATCGTGTCTCCATGAAGTTGCTCGCCAACTATTACTTCTACTACTATGGCTAACGCGTTTAGCAATAAAGTAAAGTAATTTACATGGCGTTTCTCAATGACACGCAGGTCATATAAAAGAATAAAGACAACTCCTATGGCTCCTGCCGGTTGTCATACTCATCGACATGCAAGTCGTGATTCCTATTACAATAGCAAGAGCATCTCATACATCACATATAGATCATTCATCATTCATCACAACTTTGGCCATATCATATCACAAACCACTTGCTGCAAAAACAAGTTAGACGTCCTCTAATTGTTGTTGCAAGTTTTACGTGGCTGAATTAGGGTTCTAGCAAGAACGTCTTCTTACCTACGTTAAAGCCACAACGTGATTTGTCAACTTCTATTTACCCTTCATAAGGACCCTGTTCATCGAATCCGCTCCAACTAAAGTGGGAGAGACAGACACCCGCCAGCCACCTTATGCAACTAGTGCATGTTAGTCGGTGGAACCGGTCTCACGTAAGCGTACGTGTAAGGTTGGTCCGGGCCGCTTCATCCCACAATGCCGTTGAAGCAAGAAAATACTAGTAGCGGCAAGAAAGTTGACAAATCTACGCCCACAACAAATTGTGTTCTACTCGCGCAAGAAGAACTACGCATAGACCTAGCTCATGATGCCACTGCTGGGGAACGTTGCAGAAAAGTAAAATTTTCCTACTCGTCTCACCAAGATCCATCTAGGAGTTCATCTAGCAACGAGTCATCGGATGCATCTACATACCTTTGTAGATCGCGCACGGAAGCGTTCAAAGAATGGTGATGATGTAGTCGAACACGACGTGATCCAAATCACCGATGACCAAGCGCCGAACGGACGGCACCTCCGCATTCAACACACGTACGGGACGGGAACGTCTCCTCCTTCTTGAACCAGTAAGGGGGATGGAGAGGTTGATGAAGATCCAGCAGCACGACGGCGTGGTGGTGGATGCAGGGCGTCACAGTAGCAGGGCTTCGCCTATACTACGAGAGAGAGAGACGTAACGGGGAGAGAGGGAGGTGCCAAGGGCTGGTGTATGAAATCCCTCCTCTCCGCCACTATATATAGGGGTGCTAGGGGGGCGCGCCGGCCCTAGTAGATGGAATCTACTAGGGGGGCGGCGGCCTAGGGTGGGGGACTTGCCCCCAAAGCAAGGGGCGCCCCCTTTAGGGTTTCCCCTCAACCCTAGCCGCATGGGCCCTAGGGGGGTGGCGCCCCAGCCCACTATGGGCTGGGTTCCCTCCCACTTCAGCCCATGGGGCCCTCCGGGATAGGTGGCCCCACCCGGTGGACCCCCGGGACCCTTCCGGTGGTCCAGGTACAATACCGGTGACCCCGAAACTTGTCCCGATGGCCGAAACAGCACTTCCTATATATAATTCTTTACCTTCGGACCATTCCGGAACTCCTCGTGACGTCCGGGATCTCATCCGGGACTCCGAACAACATTCGGGTTACTGCATATACATAACTTCACAACCCTAGCGTCATCAAACCTTAAGTGTGTAGACCCTACGGGTTCGGGAGACAAGCAGACATGACCGAGACGACTCTCCGGTCAATAACCAACAGCGGGATCTGGATACCCATGTTGGCTCCCACATGCTCCACGATGATCTCATCGGATGAACCACGATGTCGAGGATTCAATCAACCCCATATGCAATTCCCTTTGTCAATCGATATGTTACTTGCCCGAGATTCGATCGTCGGTATCCCAATACCTCGTTCAATCTCGTTACCGGCAAGTCACTTTACTCATACCGTAATGCATGATCCCGTGACCAGACACTTGGTCACTTTGAGCTCATTATGATGATGCATTACCGATTGGGCCCAGCGATACCTCTCCGTCATACGGAGTGACAAATCCCAGTCTTGATCCATGTCAACCCAACAGACACTTTCGGAGATACCCGTAGTCTACCTTTATAGTCACCCAGTTACGTTGTGATGTTTGGTATACCCAAAGCACTCCTACGGTATTCGGGAGATACACGATCTCATGGTCTAAGGAAAAGATACTTGACATTGGAAAACTCTAGCAAACGAACTACACGATCTCATGCTATGTTTAGGATTGGGTCTTGTCCATCACATCATTCTCCTAATGATGTGATCTCTTTATCAATGACATCCAATGTCCATAGTCAGGAAACCATGACTATCTGTTGATCAACGAGCTAGTCAACTAGAGGCTTACTAGGGACATGTTGGTGTCTGTTATTCACACATGTATTACGATTTCTGGATAACACAATTATAGCATGGATAAAGACAATTATCATGAACAAGGAAATATAATAATAATGCTTTTATTATTGCCTCTAGGGCATATTTCCAACAATACTCTGCAGAGTTTAGTACGGTTTACCCACAAGACCCAATCCGAAGATTGAGATGAAGTCTTTCTTAACCACCTGACGGCCACATCCCACCTACATATGCTACATCTGTCGACACTGTCTGGGCCAGGGTTCCAACAACTGATCAACTAAGCCAGAGCCCATATAGCCAGGGGCCACACATGGAAGCTACTAGTCATGAAGTCTGTATGATCTTTTTGAACTTGGGCTGCTTTCCACTTAGGGTGCACTCTCATGGGCGCATGGCCTTAGAAAAGGTGCAAGACCCCATGATGCCTTCCCTCAAAACCAAGTAATACCACTTCCATCCAGAGGTGAGTTAAATCCTGAGTTACTACTCAATTTGTTAAATATATAATCATCACATAAGCTCAATGAATACTTGAACCACCCCCGTCTACAAAGCATAGCAAAACTACAACTACGACGATCTGCAATGACGGGAGATAGCTCAACAATGTAGCAAAATAATAAAGTAATCCTATACATGCATATATTCACAGTGTGATATAACTACATGCATAGAAAACAATAGGTAAAGGATGATCAACATGTAACTTTCCTTGGTTCTGGTTCACAAAGTCACACTCCTAACAATAGCTCGCGTAGCACTCCGGACAATGTACACGTTTCACACAATTCAACAAATCAATCATCGGAACACAAATAGAACAAAAACAAAACCAACAGCAAGAAAACCATTACCAAAACCCAACAATGGTAGCTTAACAGCACCTAAATTGCACTACAGTCACAACACAAAAAGAATCACTCGAATCCGATAAACGGTTTGAGAGTTACGGCCTCCGGAAGGTTTAATTTCAATTCAAACGAATTCAAATTTGAATTGTGCAAACATGTGCAAAGTTGGTACTGAGCTAAAGAGATGATTTTTGTGAGTGCACAGGAAAAAAGAATTACCTAAATTGGACTTATATAATAAAAGATATAGCTGGTTGAATTTTTGGATGAAAATCCGTGAAAAACAAAAAGAAACAGAAATCTCCTCGGCACTGTAGCAACTCCTGTGTGTCTTGTAGCAAAGTGACACTTGTCAGCGGCCTATTGGCTGGGCACTTGTGGTGTGCGTGTGTGCTCACCAGAACAGGGGAAAACGGCGGCGGTGGTCGGGCGTTGGCGGCGACGGCTCTCCGGTGAGTCTCCGGTGAAGGGGAAGTGGCGGATGGTGGCGGCTTTGAGTGGCGGAGGTGGTGGTGGTGTTCAACGGCGGCGGGGCGTCCTCTGCGGGCGACGGTGACAATGTGAACAGGGGCTGCTCCAGTGGCGTCGGGTTCATTCGGGCGGCTCGCTCTGTTGCGCTTCCGGCGAAGAAATGGTGTCAGACAAGCTCACTGTGGAGAGGGGAAACGCAGAGAGCAAGCGGTGCGGCTGCGGGTGCTCTTACTGCGACAGGAAACGACGGCGAACTCCGGCGGACTGCGGAGCTCCAGCAAGATCGGTTCTGCCGAAGCGGCGCGGGCAGGTGGCGAGGGGCGGGGAAAAGGCTGTGGTAGGTTTTGCTAGGGCTTTCTCCTCACGCGTGACGTCTCCGGGGTGCACGGGGTCGAACCAGGCGCTAGATCGATCCGGATCGGCCTCGGCGTGCGCGGGGTCCATGGTCAATGGCTGAACGCGGCAGCGGGTCGGGTGCGGGTCGGATGATGCAGTTTACCGCTTCGGCGGCTGGAGGCGCGGGAGACTGGGGCTGCGGTTGTTCGGGCGCTTGTTGGGCCACGGTGCAACGCTGCGTGATGGCTACTGGGCCGCGCTGTGGCTGGCTGCTGCCTTCTCTTTTTTTTAAAGATAGCAGTAGAACAAAATAGTAAATAAAAAAACACAATATAAAATCTAAATAAAAATACCTAGACACACAGTAAAAATAGCCCTATCAATATAAACTATAGGAACACTAGTTCCACAACTAATGCAATTTTGTTAAATTATTTTGATGCAATAGGCCACTCAAACAGCAATAAAACTATCAAATAAAATATTTTGAAGATTGGAAAAATTACCAGAACATATCAAATAACTGGAAATAATATTCTGGACATTATGAACATTTTTAAAATAGGGCAGAAGTCATATTATCTCGACTCCAAATAAATTGCCTTTTGTTGCATAATGATTTGAATATTCAAAAATCAAATAATGCATGATATGCATATGAATGATCTATTAACATCTGAATTTAGGAAAATTGTGATGTTACAAACCTACCCCCCCTTAAGATGAATCTCGCCCTCGAGATTTGGGTTGGCTAGCAAATAGGTGTGGGTGATCCTGCCTAAGATCTTCCTCTCGTTCCCAGGTAGCTTCCTCCTTGGTGTGATGATCCCATTGAACCTTGCATAACTTAATTGTCTTGGTGCGACTAATTCTCTCTGCTGTCTCCAAAATCTTAACAGGCTTCTCCTCATATGCCAAATCACTCTCCAACTGAATTGGCTCAAGTGGCACTGTGTCCCTCAATGGAACATCCATCATCCCTGCATGACACTTCTTTTACTGAGATACATGAAACACATTATGAACTCCACACAAAGATTCTGGCAACTCCAGCTATATTGATGTTACTTTGTCTTATCTTTCCTTGCATACAATTTGATTGGGACCTTTTGTAGCTTCCACGAGGATGGTCAGAGGTAGCATTGTAGCGACCTAGAGCATACACGTTTTTTATACATATTAAGACATCAACTAGTTAGTTCATCTTAGTATTCACCATGTGCTGATATTTGCATTTCACTATTGTTCATTTCTGTGTAGTGAAAAGGATTAGTGTCATCTGGGCATACGATGATGTAGGCAAGCTCCAGCGAGGCCTGCGTGCATTATTTTCCTTATTCAGAAGAAGGCGATATCCCTTTATATGCTGGCTCTCTACATTGTTAGTAATTCGAGCCTCTCTTGCCCATACCTCATATTATTGCATGTGTTGCATTGTATAGAAATAGCCTCTTTATAGAAATGAGATTCTCTTTAGGGAACATAAACATTAGGATTGATTTATTTCCTGTATATTACATTGTGCATGATATATTATATCTCCCTTTTGGATGTTTTGGTACATGATATTTTGAACCGTACGATCTTTGCTTTCTGTTGTGACAGCTCAACATTTCTCAAACAATTCTATTGTCACTCTTTTTAAGATGGACGGGAGCGGCAACGTGCGCCTATATGGTCTAGTTGTGATGCGGTGGCCATTATGGTTGTGGCCATTCCCTCCATGATGATTATGATCATTACCTCCATGGTGATTATGATGCCAATACCTCCATTGCCATGATATGAAGTGTGTGGCTTCTGCTGTGGTCCTGAATTATACCTGTTATTGTTGTTGTACTTCCTCTTGCGATTCTCTATGGTCTGTTGCTTTCCCTCCAGCACAATAGCCTTATCAGTCAGGACCTGACAATTCCTAAAAGTGGCCACTGTCAACTGAAGGCTCAAGTCATCATTTAGGCCCTCCAAGAATTTCTCCTGCCTAGCTGCATTAGTATTAACATCATTTTTTTACCAATCAAACAGTAGGAAAGTCTCCTACTGCATTGTGTATTTTCATATAGGTCCCCATTGGGGGGAAGCATTACATTTTACATGTGTACAAATGTGGGGAAGCAGAAAACTCCCTCCAAAAAAGGCTAAAGAAAATAAAAGTTCACAATGAGGTTTACACAAAGTAGTTCACAATGGCAGTAATAAACTGCTTTTTCCTATCTTTTGCTCTATACCATAGGTTACCAAAGTCTGTTTTGAATCTTTGTTTCCAGGATGCCAACGTGGGGGGGGGGATCTTATGAAAATGGTTGTTATTTCTCTCTTTCCACAGTCCCCACGCTGCCACTAGAAAGATGTCCACGAACATAGGCCCATTGTAATTGTTTTTTGCATCTTCAAGGATTTTCATCCTGTCCCTATGGGGGGTCCAGTTAATGCTCAGCAAAGCCCAGCACCTTCGGCTAAATGTGCAATGAAAAAAGCAGTGCTCGACCGTTTCTTCAACGCGGGTGCCACAAAGAAGGCAATCAAACTTATGTCCAATGTTATAGTGCCTCCTTTTTAACATGTTGCGAGTGTTGAGTCGGTTCACCAGGAGGAGCCAGCCGAACACTTTGATTTTGGGGACACTGGTGGCTTTCCAAAGCCAAGTAAAAGCAGGATGTGCCTGAACATCTCTAAAGTAGAAGTCATAAAATGCTTTGGTGCTGAATCCCCTCCCCCCAGATGCATCTCCATTCATCATGGGTCAACCCAGAGATATTCGTATCTAAGGTTTCAAGTTGCATTGCCCTCACCTCATCATGGGCTTGTATCGACAAAGGAATATGGAAGACTGCTTGTAGACTTGTGGTCATCAGGAATTCCTTGACCGAAATGTCCTCTTGCGAGGTGAAGGAGAACGCTCTAGGAAGGACTCGGCTAGAATGTTTGGCATCCAGCAATCCTTCCAGAATAAGGCCGTGTTAACCACTCTAATTTTAATCATAGTGATTCCTCTGAAGATTGGGCAGAGTTGATAACATCGCGCCACCAGAAAGAGCCACATGGTTGAACTGCATGCGGGATTACGCCGGTGTAGTGATTATTCCATATCAAGTTCACCCAGGGTATATCATGGTGGTTATAGAATTTGTGCAAAAAAATTAACAGCATGGCGTCATTCTGGATACGTAGATTCAACACTCCTGGCCCTCCATGTTTTTTAGGGCGACAGATCATGTCCCAAGCTGCCAATGAGTTACACTTGACCCCGGTATCAATTTTCTTGCGCCATAAACATTGGCGTCTGGTCTTGTCCAATTGTTCCACGATCTTGGGGGCAATCTGATTGTCCCCATAGCAAAGATGGCCAGCGAAGTGATGAGTGAATTGGCAAGGGCCAGTTTCCCCGTGTCGGTGTCAAAACCGGCGGAACTCAGGTAGGGGGTCCCGAACTGTGCGTCTAGGATCGATGGTAACAGGAGGCAGGGGACACAATGTTTACCCAGGTCCGGGCCCTCTCTATGGAGGTAATACCCTACGTCCTGCTTGATTGATATTGATGAATATGGGTGTTACAAGAGATGATCTACCACGAGATCGTGATGGCTAAGCCCTAGAAGCCTAGCCTATATGACTATGGTAATGAATGTGTCCTTTCTGGACCATCCCCTCCGGTTTATATAGACACCAAGGGGATCTAGGGTTTACATAGAGTTGGTTACATGAGAAGGAATCTTCATAGTCGGTCGCCAAGCTTGCCTTCCACACCAAGGAGAGTCCAATCCGGACACGGGTATGGCCTTCGGTCTTCATGTCTTCACAGCCCATCAATCTGGCCCAATAGATAACAGGCCGGACGCCTGAGAACCCCTTAGTCCAGGACTCCCTCACCCCGCGTGTGACATAAGCAACATAGCCGCTATGATTTTGCGCTCCGCCCTACATACAATTGGGGTGAGGTCTTGTACCGATGGTCTGGTGGTTCCAAGTGGCAACCCTAGGTAAATAAAAGGCATGGTCTGTATATTGCATCCGAAGATGGATGCAAGCCTGTGAGTTAGGTCAGGAGATGTATTAATGGGAACAATCATGGACTTCTGAAAGTTGATGCAGAGACCAATAGAGTTTGAGCCGCCTGCAGGGGACATGCTAGCATGATTATTAGGGTATCATCCGCACATTGGATCACAGGATAGTGCGTGGTGCTGTTGTCATTGGTCGGGTGCTTTATCAACTGTTTGCTTGCTGCATCATTGATGATAGTATGAAGAAGTTCTACCGCAAACACAAAGAACAGAGGGAACAGAGGGTCCCCTTGACAAACACCACAATTGCAGGGGAATTGGCGTCCCGGAGTTCCATTCAGTAGGATTGATGATTTCCCAGATGAAAGGATGCATCTAATCCATTTTATCCATTTGGCATCGAATCCCATTTGTTGCATGATTTGGATCATGGCCTCATGATCAATAGTATCAAACACTTTGGCGAAGTCAAGTTTAAGTAGGATGATTTCTTTTTTGAATTTCTGGCACTGGTGAATAAACTCGAAGGCGCAAGCCAGACAGTCATGGATGGATCGTCCTTTGAGGAATCCATATTGATTGTGGTGAACTAGCCATAGGATAACTCTTTGAAGACGGTTGGCGAGTATCTTAGTAATCAATTTGAGACTGCAATTAAGAAGAGTAATAGGCCTATAGTCATGCACTTCCTTGGGAGAGTTAGTTTTTGGGATCAGAGTGATGTGTCCATAGTTCAGACTCTCCAAGTTTAGTGATCAATCATGAAATTTAGCACAAAGTTGGTAAAAATTGTCTTTAATAATTGGCCAACAAGGCTTGAGAAAGGCAGCACTAAACCCATCTGGACCGGGGGCTTTGTCCGGGGGCATTTCTTTCACCACACCATCTATTTCATCATGAGTGAATGGTGCCATGAGTTGATACAGATCATTATTAGGCTAGATCAGGGAGCCCAAATCAAAGCGCATTTGATGGTGGTTGGATTTTCCCAATCGTTCTCGAAATGATTCAAACATGATAGATTCCTTGCCGTTATGATCATCCACAATAGTGCCATCTGAAGCTTTTAGCCTGACCAAGTAGTTTCTCCTATATCTTTCTGTTGCCGCTGCTAGAAAAAATTTGGTGTTCTCATCACCGAACTTGATCCATCGGATTGTGCAGCGTTTCTTCCAGTATTCCTATTGATATGTGAGAGAAGAGGTAGCAGGTGCTTCTTGAGAATGTTTCTGAAGTTTGTTTTGGGTCGTCTCAGAAGTCTTTTCTCTTCCAACGTATCCATTTCTAGGAGTGCTTTGTTAGTGTTCTCTATCGCGACCGATAGGCGTGAGATATTTTTGCTCTAATGGCGCAGTGTTTGACGGACAACCTTGAGCTTTTGACAAAGAGTAGAAGCAACATTGGATCCTTTCCCACGTCTGATTGGTTTTGCCCAAGCCATTGCTACCACCTCCATAAATCCCGGGTGCGCTATAGAGTAAAGCTCAAACTGGAATAATTTGTTCTTAGGAATTTTTGTCTGGATAACAACATTGCAGGGTACATGATCAGATATAGGGCACCCTAGAGGTTGAACCAAGGTATTAGGAAATGGAAGTGTTCAATTTAGGGTGGTGAAGAACCAATCAAGTTGTTCCAAGAGCGGATCACGCTGCATATTTCTCCATGTGAAAGAGCGGCCTTTGATCGGTAATTTAGTCAGTTCCTATGCCCTGATGAAATCATTAAAGGTGAACATGTCCACAATATCACCCCCCGGATTGATACGATCATCTGGCGCTCTAATATAGTTAAAATCCCCTAGAATAAGTCAATCTTCAGTTGATGGGAGGTGTAAATCAAATAACCATTTGGTACATGCACCTCAGCTAGGGCCTTGGCAAGGGGCGTAAACGTTGATTAAACCCCATGAGTGGTTAGATTGTTTTGAGATGAAAGAGATGCCCAAGGAAAAAGGTTCTGTGAACGTCACTATACCCGAGAAAATGGAGCTATTCCAAATTGTGACTATGCCTCCAGACGCGCCTTGCAAAGGAATATAAGAAAATTGATCAAAACACCTAGGGCAAATACAACGGAGCACTTGCATATCAAAAGTGGGCATTTTCGTCTCTTGTAAGCATATGTAGCACAACCACTTGACGTAATCACATTCTCCAGAGCTAAGTGTTTGTCCGGCGCATTAAGACCATGGACATTCCAACATAACGCATTCCATGTTTGCAAAAGTGCCATAAGTTTTAACCACGCAAAAGAAAATGAAGCGGAAAAGGAGGATGATTAAGCAAAAAAGGAGGTAGACTCCTCAGGCTCCATGTTGAGGGCGTCCTCCGTGATTTCTTCTTCAGGAATAGCACAAAGCTGGATGCCAACCGTTTGCATGGTGGAGATCGGTGTTGGTGGAGGGATGTCATCGTCCTCAGCCGATGCATTTGTAGCTTCAGTTATCTTTAGAGCAGAAGGAACCACCCTAGGCTTCACCTTGGACTTGTAGGCACACCCATCACACTACAAAAAAAAGACACATCCGTGACATTTTGGGCCGAACGAATTTTTTTCCTGTCATACATATGACACTTCTATGACGATAATTGTGACAAAACCCGGTATCATCATAGATGTGGTGGGTTCCTACTTCTTTGACAAAAAATCATGACAGAAAATGGGCTTTTCGTCCTGGGCGGGCCGGAGACGCAACTGCATGACATTCTTTGGGCCGTCCATGACGGCAAAAACCGTGGTAGAAGCAAGGGGGAGGAAAATTTCAGGGAGTTCCCGGTTACGGTGGGAGGTCGGGGGCCGAGCGATGCGCGTTTCTCTCGTACACGTACGCGCGTGTGTGTGAGGCATTGGCTCTAACTGAACCCGAGCGAGGCGTTGGGCTCTAACTGAACCCGAGCAATTGCACTGCAGGCTACACGTTACTGAACCCGAGCAATCGATTGATGGCTGTTAACTGAACCCGATCGAGCGATTACTTCGCTACTGCTGCTAACTGAAGCTGATCGATGGGATGAACA
>NC_041380.1:391359227-391394631 GCF_002162155.2 Triticum dicoccoides
GAACAGGACCCCGTGGTGTGGAGGGCTGGAAGAACAGTAGACGGTGGAGAGGTGGTTGAACAGGACCCCGTGGTGTGGAGGGCTGGACGAACAGTAGACAGTGGAGGGGTGCCCGTGGAGGGGTGGTTGAAGAGGACCCCGTGGTGTGGAGGGCTGGATGAACAGTAGACGGTGGAGGGGTGGTTCAACAGTAGCCGGTGGAGTAGCGCGCGGTGGAGGCTGGATGAACAAGATCCCGTGGAGGCTGGAGGAGGTCGACGATGGAGATGAACAGTATCCCGTGGAGTCCTGTTTTGCCGTACGCCACACCCCTCCCGATGAACAGGACCCCCGTTTCGACCGTAGGAGGTCCGTTTCCTCCGTTTTGCGGTACACCAGACCCCTCCTGATGAACAGGATCCCGTTTCGAACATGGCCGGTCGAACACAAGGCCGTTTCCTCCGTTCTGCGGTACGCCAGGCCTCGTTTCCATCGCCTGTTCCATCCAAGCCCTCCCGATGAACATGACGCATTCCGTTGCCTCCCCATGAACACGACGACGATGCTGTTTCTCCGTTCCGACCCAGCAATGTACACGAGCCTTGGCCGTACGTATGCGTGAGTAGGCGTTCGAGACCCCGCCCGTATGTACACATAAGTGGTCGTATTTTCTTTCTTGCACCCTAGCCGTTGTACGTACGTGTACATGCTACGTGCGCGCCTCTACTACGACATGTGCGCGCCTCTACCACGACACGTGCGCACCTCTACATCGACCAGTATGTACGTACACGTTCGCGACTAGAATGACAATGCTACGTACGCTTCGACCAGGTGGGTCCCGACTGTCAGGCACTTCCTTGCCTGTGAAGATGTAACTGGTGGGTCCCAGCAGTCAGGGGCCGAATCGTTTTTTTTGCTCGGACGCACTTCCTTGCATGCGAAGATGTAGCTGGTGGGTCCTAGTAGTCAGGGGAAAATGTTTTTTGACGAAATACAGTGGCCCGTCCGGTGGGTCCCAGCTGTCAGGTGGAGGAATCATTATTTTCCGTGTAATATGGAGGCACTTCCTTGCTGCGGCCGTGGACCCAGCTGTCAGCCTCTCCACGTACAGTCCACGTCCGATGGAAATCGTTCCTTGACCATGTTGACCACGCCGCGCCGAGAGCACCAGGGTGGTGGACGACGGCGAGGCCTAGGAAGAGGATGACACAGAGGCAAGGAAGACTCGGCAGTTGTTTCCCACACGGAGGGGAGTACGATTGTACGAGGGTTTACTGGTTCGTCTGCCGTCGCCGGAGAATAACAAAAGGTGTGGGTGAGTAGAGGGATGGCTAGGCCAGCGATGGGAGTATGGTCAGGCGGTGAGGCCTGCGCGGCAGCACAGCCGACCGCAAGGAGGAGGGAGTAGGCAGTCCCGCCGGCCCTTGTTTGAGCGGCTGGAGCAGGAAGAGCAGAGATTGAAGAAGCACGACAGCCGTTGGATGGACATCCAACAGTCAGTGCTTGTGCATCAACCTTTTTTTAGGAAAGCCTCAAATCTGTGGAAAACAGCATACAGCCCATCTGCCATTATTTCTAATAATTTACAGCCCATTTGCTAATTCTTAAGGTTTTTCTTGGAGCCCATATTCTATTTGTTAGCATTACAGCCCATATTGTGGCAACAGTTAAAAAATTATACGAAATTTTGCATATTCCGGTGTGGTCCGAACTGTTTTTAATCCCGAAATTTCGACTCACATTGAAACTGATTTTAAAAATAAATGTATATCAATATAAAATCCAACAAATTCTCCATGCATAAAAATTAATGTAATTTAAAATCTTGAAATGAAAAAAAGATATTTGAAACTAATTGCCGGTTTGATCTGTTTTAAAAATGTACAACCCATTTCTCATTACTGATGGGCCATTTTCTCGGCCAGCCGAATGAAAGCTCTCCTCGTTTTGAAAGATTTGCAGCCCAACAGGCCTGACAAAGCGACTTACTTGGCAAATCACAAAAAAAATTGTGCTGTGGCTGTGGACCCAGCTGTCAGCCTCTCCACGTACAATACTCTTCTGATGGAAGTCGTTCCTTGACCACCTTGACCATGCCGCTCGGAGAGCACCACGGCGGTGGACGATGGCGAGGCCTACGAAGGGGACGACGCGGCAGTGGAAGCCCGCGCGGAGAGGACTACAAGGGTTCACTGGTTCGGTTGCGGTGTGAGGCTGCCGTCACCGCAGGGCCTGGCCAGTGGTGGGAATAGTAGGGGGCGGTGAGGCCTCTGCGGCAGCACAGCCGGCCACGGGAGGCAGGAGCATGCAGCACGACCGGTGCTGCTTTGGGCGGCTGGAGCAAGAAGACCAGAGGTTGAGTAAGCACTACGGCCATTGGATGGACATCGTACGGTCACTGGAGCTAGAATCGTTCATATTGACTAAGTTAACAAAGCCCTTCGTCCCCGTCAACTTAGTAGGTCCATAAGTCAGCCTCCCAGCAAGGTGGGTCCCAGCTAGCCGAGGGAGTATTCATTTTTTGTGCGTAATAAGGAGGCACTTCCGGTGGGTCCGAGCTGACAGCGGGGGGAACGTTTTTTCGCGAAATACGATGGCCCGTCCGGTGGGTCCCAGCAGTCAGGGGGAAACAATTTTTTTCGCAAAATACTAGTGGCCCGTCCGGTGGGTCCCTGTTATCAGGTGGAGGAATCATTATTTTCCGCGTAATAAGGAGGCACTTCCTTGCTGCCGCCGTGGACCCAGCTATCAGCCTCTCCACGTATAGTCCACGTCCGATGGAAGTCATTCCTTCTATGTTGACCACGCCACGCCGAGAGCACCAGGGCAGTGGACGATGGCGAGGCCTAGGAAGGGGACGACGCAGAGCCGGTGAAGACGCGGCAGTGGATGCCCACGCGGAGAGGAGTATGAGGGTTCACTCGTTCGGCTGCGGTGTGAGGCTTCTGTCGCTGCAGGGCCTGGCCAGCGGTGGGAACAGTAGGGGGCGGTGAGGCCTCCACGGCAGCACAGCCAGCCACGGGAGGCAGGAGTAGGCGGCACGACCGGCGCTGCTTTGGGCGGCTGGAGCAAGAAGACAAGAGGTTGAAGAAGCACTACGGCCGTTGGATGGACATCGTACGGTCACTGCAGCTAGAATCGTTTATGTTGACTAGGAAAATTGCCCGTGCGTTACAACGGGAGAAAACGATGAGATGCATAACCGGCTCCGCTGTAGGGTCAATGCTTTTATGGGAAGACACCATCAAGGAGGGTTGTTGTTAATGAAGAGGGGGTCTTAACCAGGGCAGGCAGAGATTGCAATTTATAAGGAGGATCTCAGGGAGGCTAGTGTCATAACTTGAGAGCTACTAACAGCTTAGTGTATCTTTGCAACAACATTATTGCACAAATCTGCAACAATACCAAAATGATCTGCAAACTATTTATGACATGCAATATCGAAGAAAAACTGATTTAATGAACCGAAGACAGTAAATCTCGAATGAGATATGTGGCACAACATATACAAAATCACCAACTGATGAAGGGATCCAGTTTTAGAATTTGATAACTGAAATTAAAAGCCCCTCATTCAATAGTTTTAGGTAATTTAACTCTGGTAATGAAAAGCCAGAAATACATGCAGACATGTTATATGTTTGTACTTTTTCTGTGTCAATTTACTGTATCTAAGAAACTAAAATAAGGGCTGGTTATGACTCCATAGTTTAGTGTTACGCATGGGAAAAACATTTAATAAGAAGTTTTGACACAAAGTAATTAATTTACAAAAACTCTAGCATAATTAAGTTTATTCTTTGCTTGAACAAAACATCACCAAAAATCCTAAAACATATATATTCTCTAAAATTCAGTAATCCATGTCATACAACCGGAAGAGAGAAGAACATTCATATAACTAATAGTCGGAGTTGATCAAACTAACATGTTCAGTGTTTCTGTTAGTTAACTTTTTAAAATTCATATCCTTGTAATTTGGAACTAATCCAGCAGAGTATGCTACTACCTACCTCGTTGGTCTGCCCTCCGCTTTTGTTTTGGCCCTCTCCTCCCTACCGACTCCTTTGGATGCTTCTGTGTGGGAAAAAACAGAAAAGTTCTATAGATAAGTCCTCATATCTGTGGGATTTTTGGTTTTTATAATATATGAATTCTCTTAAAATTTAGCAATGCTTTGTGTTGTTATTTCAGCATAATCATTCACGTAGGATCGGATAATTTGGAAGCTCAACTGACATCCGTCGTTACCTGTTGCATGCCATGCGAACTTCCTGGTCACTGGACCAAAAGCTTTAGAGATTGGACGTTGCTTTGCACTACTTATGCTACTGCCACATTCTTAATATAGATCACATCTATGGCAGAATGACCTTTGCGAGCGGGAGCGGGAGCCGCCGAGTTTAGCGAGTGGGTCACGTGAGGGAGACAGCCTAGGTCCTCGCATGTTGTTACCATAGCCGGCCACAAGGGTCGTGCCAACCTGATCTCCGGGTCTGGGCCGGCCAGCACCTACATGGTTTCCTCCAGGATGAGCATGCATGCCCAGGCAAGGTCTACAGGTTTTGCACCTCCAGTCTGTCCATCGGGAACATGTCGGCGATCGCGTCCATGACGGACTTGCCCAGACCGAAGCAGCACCTGAGCGCAGGCTACGTCGATCTCTTGTGTGACACTGCAGTGAATCGAAAGAACGTCGTGGAGTCCATCCTGGCGTAGAACACCCTAAGGCTCTCACTGATTTCCACAGCCCTAGACCTAGATCGCGATACATAGAGATCGCGGCGGCAAAGTGAGTCGGTGGCGCACGGCGCTTGCACTAATGTCTTCGGAGCAGGACGCGAGGCCGCACTCTAGCTCAGGCAAGCTGGCGCTCACCGCCTCCTCTATCAGAGGGCCTTACTGCCGCGGACGATGCCATGTGCCTGTCACCAAAACCACTTCCGACCCCTGAAACCTAGCGCAGCTCTTCTGCCTCCACGGGTATCAATGGATATTTATGGGAGGAATTAGAAGAAGCAGCGATACGGAGTTGGACACAGAGTCCGCTTCTCGAGGGAAGACATGCGTACATGGAAAGATCAAGACGAAGGGATGGAAAAAAAGTAGCGTTTGTTCCTATTAGCCAGCTTTTTATGCTCCTAGGAACAGGCCCATGAGCCATCAATGTGACCCAGGGAGCTCGGTAGGGCAGCGGGCAGGTGTGATCGTGAGAATCTGAGGCCCAACAAGGCACCTACATATGCACCATCATTCGGTGCACACGATGTGTTTCCGTGAATTAGTACCATGTCGCCTATATCTATCTAAAAAAGTAAGGGACGAAACATAGCGGAACCAAACCAAGAATATCTATTCCTTTAATAGTAGGTATAGACTAAGCTGACAAAGCCCTTGGTACGTCAACTTAGTAGGCCCACATGTCAGCTTCCGAAATGGTGCGCCCAAGATGTTAGGGGGAGGAATCATTTTTTGGGAGGGTGAAGCTAGAATATCCGAGATTGAAGAAGAAGCACAGCATCCATTGGATGGACATCGAACGACCACTGCTGCTAGAACCGTGTGTTGACTATAAGTTGACAAAGCCTTGCATACGTGTCAACTGTGATTTTTTAGGGGACGCATCAACTTAGTAAGGCCAGAAGTCTGTGGCAGAGAACTTATAGCCCATTTGAGATTTGTAAGAATGTGTAGCCCATTTTTGAATTCTAATGGAATTTACTACAGCCCATTTACAGTTTGTTAAAAGTACAACCCATTTCAACCAACCGTTCAAAACAGAATTCAATAAAATTTCCCACATTTTGATGGGATCCGAAATAATTTTATCCTGAAATTTCTAGTCAGATTAAATACAATTCAATATAAATTTATATTACGTAAAAATCCAATGAAACATTGCGCTCGCAACAATTAATGAAATTAAAATTTTCAATATCCAAAAATAATATTTTATAAAGTAATCACATGTTTGGTGCATTTTTTTATAGTTACTGCCCAGTTTTTATAATTACATCCCATTTATTATTTCTTAAAGCCCATTTTCTTGTTAAGCCTAATGCATCCCTCCTAGGAAAGATTTGCAGCCCAGCGGGGCGGAGAATAACAACTTGACCTTGCCTGGGTATTCCTAAAAAAGTATAGCTGGGCTAGCCATTTTCAGCTTGAAAAAAATTAATATCTGGGTTGGATATCTCGCCGGGGCTAGACGGGCAACAGCCCGCCCAGTTAATACCTGCAGCGATGTTTTCGTTGTTGTTCAGAGGAGAAAAATTAATATCTGGGCTAAACATCGAAAAACTCTGCAGTGCTCACACCTCAAAAACACAAATACTGCTCGAGCTGCTTGGTCCCAGCTGTCGGCCGCTTCTTGTGCAATTCTCTCGTTTATTGACTAGTACTACATAGGTTGACAATGGTGTGGGACCGTGATGTCAGGAAACCAGGGGGAAGCAAAATAAATAACTCCAGCGAGCGCATCCACCTTTGCCTCGTTGTCTCCCGTGGAAACCCCTTTCCTCCCTTTTTTTGCTCGGGCAAGGACCAATGCATGCAGCACATCCATGCGGTTATTAGGCAAGAAATAAAAGCGCTTTGCATGCTATGAATTATGATGGCCTGCATGGGTAGCTAATAAGGCATCCTCTTAACTGCTGTGATTAAATGTTGTGTTTAGAAGAGAGAAAATTCTTCTTTTCCACCAATCTGCTTGCACCTAGGTCGTGATGCACCTTCTAATATGACTTATTCACCTAGACGAAGGGAGTATAGTTTTATACACACACACACACACACACACACACACACACACACACACACACACACACACACACATATATATATATAATAAGGAGGCACTTGCGTACGTAGGCTATGGACTTGGTGGGTCCCCATTGTCATCCTCTCCAAGTAAAGTCATCTCCTCGCCCGCGCGCGCTTTTCGCCCGAAACAGTCAGTGCTGCCCGCCCCGCTTCCCGGTGCAGGCGTTGGCTCCGCCTTCAAAGGACACAAGTGCCGTCTGTCCGTCCATCTGCCGCCCACATTAATGATCAACGGTTGCCGAGGCAACTACTCCGGCGCCACACGTCCTTCCCTCCGCCCGCCCACCATTGCTATATAAATTGATGTGCCAGCCATAGCCGCAGTCATCCGCATCTGTTCCCTTTCTCCTGTCCACACCACTACTGCCCAGCATGGCTTCCTCGCACTCCAGCGCTCTTCGAGACGGGCGGACAATGGACCACAAGGAGATGGCAGCCATTGCTGCTGACCGGCTGGCCAGCAGGCAGCCGGAGGACGACGATGTCCCAATGGAGAACATGGTAGTCGACGATCCGGCGCCAACCCCCTCCTCCGTGCCATCCTCGCCGGTGCATTGCACCATGACCATCGGCGATGCCCGTGCCCAATATATGGACAGTGTGAGGCAAATGCGTCAGGAGCAATTCCGGGAGGCACAGGCCAATGCCGCCTACAACCACCATCTCCTCCAGGAGCATCTGCAGACGGAGGAGCAGATTGCCGCAGAGCGGGCGGAGCAGGAGGCGTTGCTCGACTCGTACCGCTCCGCCCGCAAGGGCCGCCTCGAGTGCTAGCGGGAGCGCATGCGGGTGGCAGAGGATGCGGCCGCCAACAAAGAGGCTAGCAAAGAGGGTGATGAAGCGGGCGAGGCGCTGTTTGGCGAGACCGAGGACGAGGCAGAGGACAATGCCGGCTCTGACGAGTCCCCGCTCCGCTGGCGTCGACGAGGCCCTGCTCCGCCGAGGCCCGGCGGCACCAACAATGAGGCAGTGGACACCGCCGGCTCCGCCGAGGCCTCGTCCCGCCAACAACGAGGCAGAGGACATCGCCGGCTCAGCCGAGGCCCCACCCTGCCAGCAACGCGGGGGAGGATTTCCACCACTCCGCTGAGGCACCGCCCGCTAGCAACGAGATAGAGGACATCGCCGGCTCCGCCGAGGCCCCGCCCCGCTGCCAACGAGGCCGTGCCACACAGAAAACGAGGAAGAGTAGAACACGGTAGGTCACCGCCACTCGGGGTCCAAGTAAGGCCACCGCTGCTACCCTCCTGTTGAAGCCAAGCCAGGTGGGTTGACCATTAACGGCCTGTTAGCTTCTTGGCGGCGACGTGGAGTCGGGGAGTTCTGCTGGAGAATAACGCTGCTTCTAATTAACTACTGGTGCAATTGGCTGACTGACACATGGGCCCAACAGGCCACATGTCAGTTACGCAACTGCACCTGTAGTTAAGTCACTGAAGCTTCTGTTCGGCTCAGCGGGACACAGGTGGGTAGCTTCGGTTAAATAATTATACCTCCAGCGCACCCCTTTTTAGTTGAAGAATGTATGAAATATAATGAAATCTGGCATGTTTATATGAAATCCGACCGTGTATGAATGAATTTATTTCAATTAGTTCGAATTCCTGTATCACTGGCATTGGATGAACATGCAAAACAATATGTACTAGCATTATTCCCAGGGTGATCACCTCGTTTGCAACAGTTTCGCATGTACTCCCTCCGGTCCTTTCTAGTCTGCATACAAGTTTTGTCTACAGTCAAAATATCTCTACTTTGACCAATCTTATACAAAAAAGTATGCACTTTCACAATGTGCAAAGTAAAAAGGAACGGAAGGAGTACAAAGAGTTTGAGCAGGTTTTAGCGTTCTGTACATTGCAATCAAACACACAGGCCTGTCAATTCATAGAGAACATTCAAAACAATCGATGATTATGCATCTCAACGACTCACATGTCAAAGGCAATATTTGCTTCACAACTAAAGAATGAATAAAAAATTGATCGACGCTGCTGACAGCAAGGGCGTCCCATTGGAAAATATCAAACGCATGTCTTGCTAAAATCAATGAGCAAAATTTTACAAGGTTGTCCCATTCCAAAATATCAAATGCCTACGATTGTGGAATGGGCAGGGTTTGCCATCAGTTCGGACATTGACGTGGCACCTCGTGCTAAATAAACCAGCTGTTCTTTTTGTGTAGTTCCACCAAAATCAACCAAATTCACGCGTAGCTTGTACAATTTCGCCCTTATATGTTGCAACGCCTTGAACTTATCGGCACCTCCTTTCTTGTGGTGGAAATGAATGATTCGATGTATTCATGAACATTTTGTGCAGTTCCCATTGAAATCAAGCTGAGCACCCCTATTTGCACAAATACAAAAAAGTGATTAGTATAGAGCAAACTGTACTATGAATTGACAGTTTCAACAGGCACATACATGGTCCATGTAGAGCACACTTTTAGAAAAATGGAACTCACCAGAAAGAATCCTAGAACAACATTGTACTCGTGCATCACAACAAAAAAATGGAGATTTTGTCAGTCCTTCTGAGCTGAAGTTAGTTTGGTCTTGTGGGGAGTAATGTAACCATCCTTCAACTGCTCATTCTGATGATAAGATAGATAGGGCTTCTTCATCCTGGCATAATTGGAACTAGTCACTTCACGTACTCCATATTCTTCTTCAGAGGAAGATGATCCTGTTGTGAAAAGATAATAGGACTACTAAATGCTAGCATCACTGTTTTCTCGGAAAAAGGAAAGGAAATATTTAAAACAGCACACATGAAGCACTTCTCAAGGACAATACCACTTTTTGATGACAGCACCGGGAGTTGATTTTTGTTTTTCTTCCCCTTGTTCTTCCCCTTCATCACTTGGTTCAGTAACAAACAAGCTTCGCCTTCAATGTAAGATTTGACATGTCAATTAGGGAGCACAAGTATAGTACTAAACTTATTTTTCTGATGAAAGTGGCAAAATACAGGCCAGCAGTTGTGAAATATCCTTATCTTACGTCAATGGGATATTACGGTGCACATACAGATTGGAAGTCTTGTCTCCATTTGTGCAGTTCACTAAAATCAAGCAACATTATCGTACAAGTAGCACAACATATGAATGCACACTGCAGAATCATGTGAAAGAAGGCTAGTACTAACCTCTCATGATGCGGAATTCAAACAACTCACAAGAAGACGATCTGAACGAAATTCGCCTTAACGGATAGGAAGTAAGATCTCCTCTTGTCCAGTTCCACTAAGATCAAGCAATCAAGCAACGTTGTCGGTGTGACATTTTGGTTGAACTGCACAAAACACTCTTAAAACAAAAGTGTTTTGTGCAGTGCAAGAAAAGGTCACAATGGCAACGAGGTGAAGCAGATAACCCTGTTTACACAAAGGTGCAAAGGAAACAATTAGTGGTCAATAACGGTGGATGACACAGAAGCCAACAAAAAGAAGCATCTACCTTATGTAAATGGGAAAGAAAGCAAGACAGTAGCATTTCTCAAACGGTGGCATTGATTAATATTAACATAGAGATTATATTAACAATAAAATTCGTTAAACATGTAATTTGCTTTTAACTGTAGCATTGCATCAATTTTCCAGCGGCATTATTAGAGGGCGTTTGTTTACAGGGACATTTTGGTGTAGGGACTAAAAAAACTCCGTGTCAGTCCCATCTAAACCAAAGAGGAGGGACTTTTAGGGACTAAAAGTGGGCATTTGGGACTAAAGAAAGAAGACCCCGAGGGAGTCTTTTTGGAACTTTTTCCAACAGTTGCCCCTACCACGCATCGCACCTTGTCTCTATTAGTTCATTACTAGGGGTAACATGGTCTTTTAGCATGTCATTTAATAACCTCTAGTCCATGTTTAGTCCCTGGAACCCAGCAGGTAGGGACTAGGGAGTTTTTAACCAAACAGGGCCTTAGATTAACAACAACTAATGAGTTGCACGGGGCAGTGGACGTACCAGCACCATGTGCATCTACCGATGTACTATGGTCATGCACAGTCTGTTGCAACAAAGAACAAGCAAGCAAGGAGCATATTTGTGTTGGTCCCAGTTTTTTTATCTTTAGACGCCTTTCCCTATGTGAGCGCAGCAAATCGAGTCCTGCTCAAACTCTACAGCCTTGTCCCTTCCTTTCCTTTTTGAACTAGTACTTTCGCCCCTTCCTTTCCTCTTTGAACCACGTCCTAGATTTATGCGATACAACTTTCCCCACTACTTTCCCCCATTCCTTTCCTCTTTGAACCATGTCCTAGATTAATGCTATACAACTTTCCCCCTTCATTTCCTCTTTGAACCATGTCCTAGATTCATGCTATATACAACTTTTCCCACTACTTTCCCCCACTCCTTTCCTCTTTGAACCACGTCCTAGATTCATGGTATACATGCAGCTAGAGCAATGCATGTGGAGTAAGTAAATTACACCTTAAGGTTCTTGGGGCATGGTTCGGTGGGTGACGGGACGGCGGCGAAGAAGAAGGGGTCGGAGGCCCTCCCGCGCCGTCGCTGGGTGGAAAGTGAACAGCTGCGCCGGTAGTCCCTCGCCGACGATGACAGCGTTAAGCCTCCTTCCCTTCCTAGTGGACGGATTCTGCCGGCTCTTTGAGCAGTAGTGAGGGGAGAGAGAGGCCAACAAAGTATTGTTTAGATCCGGAGAGGGCGAGAGAGTGTGAAGAGAGCAACTACAAGCGCTGAGGCTCCAGCGAGAGAGGGCGAGAGAGTGAGCGAACAAGCTAACCAGCTACACAACCCCCCCATTATGTTCAACGAGAGGGAAATAACCTTTTATACATTCCTGCATTCGTGTGACAAGCATGCCGTGTTTTTTTGTGTGTGTGGGAGTCATTGGGATTTCAATCATAATCGTTTCATGTGGATTTGGTGGTAAGACTATCCACAGTGGTGCAGAAATAATGCAGCCTTAGTCACCTTATCTCTCTCCACATAATACGTTGGGTCCCACCAGTCAGAGGGTGAAACAAAAAAATTAATAAGAAAAATTAAAAGCGCCAGCGGTGTATCTTACCTCACAGATCTCGCTACTGCTTGGGAACACTGTCCAATTGATCCCTCTGTTCGCTCACGTACTATTATAAGTGAATCCTTATTATAACATGCACACAAATTTTGGCCACTTGTATTCGACTTAAGTCGGTGTGCCACCGTATCTCGTATACTTACTACTCCCTCCGTCTAGGTGTAATAAGTCACGTTAGAAGGTGCAACGGGACCAAGGTGCGTGCGTGTGCGTGTGTGTGTTTAACACCATGTGTGTGTTAGAGAGAGTGTAACGCCCCGGACACACCCGCCGGTGGTCGTTACTCCTGGCAGGATCTAGACTGGCCCCATAGATCAATACTAACATTTTCTTCGCACTTTGTCCTCACTCATGCGCACCCGGGGGCAACTTCCCGGTCGGTCACCCATCCTGACACTACTCCAAGCTGAGCACGCTTAACTTTGAAGTTCTGTCTGAATGGGCTCCCGAAAAAGAAGGAATTCCTTATTGATATGAGTAGTCTATCATCCCTAATAAGCCAGGCTATCACATACACCCCCACTCAGAGGAATCGACGTCCTCGTCGGGCCATAGGAACGTTCCCTCTTGGCACAAACGTCTGTGCTTCTAATCCGGTACATGTGCCATGCCGGGTGCCACGACGGGTCACAAACGTCATGAACAACATGACCACGCACCTGTCCGCAACCATCTGTGTAACCGCGAGGGTCGGCTCTGATACCAACTTGTAACGCCCCGGACACACCCGCCGGTGGTCGTTACTCCTGGCAGGATCTAGACTGGCCCCACAAATCAATACTAGCCTTTTCTGCGCACTTTGTCCTCACTCATGCGCACCCGGGGGCAACTTCCCGGTCGGTCACCCATCCTGACACTCCTCCAAGCTGAGCATGCTTAACTTTGAAGTTCTGTCCGAATGGGCTCCCGGAAAAGAAGGAATTCCTTATTGATATGAGTAGTCTATCATCCCTAATAAGCCAGGCTATCACAGAGAGCGACAGATCGACCTACTCCTACAGAGAGATGTTGTGTAGTGTACGATTTTAGCCGCGAGAGTCGGTGCATCCTCTCGTTTCCGGGCATGTCCGGTAGGGACATGCGGATAGCTGCCACGCCCGCTCCTGACCAGCCTGGCCCACCCAAAGCCCCTCCATCGCCCGCGCGTGCTTCCCGTCCAAAACGGCCAGCGCCGCTCCAAAGAATCGGTGCCGCATTCATGCCCGGGCAGAGCGGACGCGACCTCTCACTAGCGCAAGAGTGATGGTTGCTTCATCCGTCCAACTTACTGTTGGGTCTATGTGATTTGACGGCTCATTGGTCTTTATTACTGAGGTGGTAGGACTGCTGGATGTCCCACGCTTTTGGTGAAAGGAGGTATACTACTTCTACTAGATAACAATTTTCTCCATTCTTACAGCGGAGGCGTGCAAGAGCACTGAAAACACGCAGACTCAGTGATTACATGGCCCACCACACACTTCTATCACCGTGCGACACCTAACTCTTTACATAGTACTCCCTCCATTCCTAAATATTACTAGATGAGTCCCCGCGCGTTGGCGCGGAACAGCGGTATATCTCTCTGCGCCAAATTATCGATTTCATAGAACAAAAAAAACTTTATAACCGCATGACAAATGTGGTAGCCAAACTAAATAAACTCCCATCATCATTTGGATCATCCCACGTAAGGAAAAAAGATCAGCCAACTCCTGAACTCCTACTGCATAATAGGATTATATTTTTCTTTTTGACATGTTAATGGGACTTAAAAGCTCACTTACATGCATGCTATCGGTGCATGCTTGCATGCAGACATGTTGATGTGATTTAAAACCCACTCACATGCATGTGGCACGGTATTTCTGCATGCTTGCATGTGTCTTAGTGCGGATCCTCTCAACGTCAAGATCAGACGGCTATTATGGACTGATTTACTTCACCAACGGCTATATCAATTTTGATGACGTGGCTCAAGGAGAGGATAGAGAATTCCTAGTAGTGGGGGCTAGCTATTACAAGTAGATATAAGTCTTTGTAGATATTCCACTACATACAGAACAAAATGAATGAATCTACACTTAAAATGCATCTATATACATCCACATGTGGTTCATTGTGAAATCTCTACAAAGACTTATATTTAGGAACGGAGGAAGTACTAGTATAGTACGTACTGTAATTTATCAGCGAGATAAATTTGTACAATGCTATGAAGCTTCCAGCGTCTGTTACATGTATCTTGCGTCCAAGGTTGCCCGTTGCAACATTTCATCAAATACAAAGGAGACTAACATGCATGCTATTGCATCTCAATGATTGACAGATCATAGCAAATATGTACTCCCTCCGTTCCAAAATAAGTTTCTCAATTTTGTGCAAACTTTAGTACAAAGTTGTACTACTACGAAAGTTGACACTTATTTTGGAACAGAGGCAGCTAAAGAAAAAACCGATCCATGCAGTCCCTAGCCCTTGAACCGTGAACCCTGACCAGGCTTCAATTTGCTGGCAATGTTCGAGCTTCCTAATAAATGAAGTTTGCAACCTTTTGACCATTGAATCATTTTGTGCAGTTTCACCAAAATCGAGATGGGCATCCCTATGGCAAAGAAATTGAACAAGCGTGATTAGAATAAGATTACTGGGACTAGTTGATGAGACATAAACTCATCACAAATACAGTACATAGAAGCCAGTAGAGGTATGTGCGGGGCAAAGAAGTAGAGAAATATCCACAGGGAGTGATGTGGGCAGCTGGAGCAGTGGTGCAAACCGGCTGTAAAGGGAGTTGTACCTGAGGGACATAGCTCAACCTTGAGGAGGGAGGTGGGAGGTGGCAACTGCCCACGTCACGGCAGTGAGCAAGGGACGAAGGCAACCTCACCGGCTTTGTGAGAGAGAACGGCGGGGACCCCTGATCGGGACGTGCCGACAGTGGGTTTTCGCCGTCGGCGACGGCCACCGCATCTACAATAAGCATCCACCCCTTCGCCAAGCGGACGTGATCCACCGGGATGTTAGAGATGTGGCCACAGTCGTTTTGTGCGAGAGAGTGTGAAGAGAGCAACCCCAGCAAGCAACTGTGTAGGCTGGCCCGTCCTGACTATGTACTTCTTTTCTCTCCATATGAACCTATCATATTGCGTACGTTCCACTGAAGAAAAAAACTTTATTTATAAATGACGCAGCACCTACTACTCGTTCTCCTATAACCTTGTGCTTGGCATCTCCAAAATATTGACCTTGCAATTGGCTCTTCGCCTCTTTGGGAAGTCGAGCAATAATGGTAGTGCAGTATATATCGTTCTGGCTATATGAGACCGAATGAATTGCTGCACATCCACCACGTGGGCGAGGGTCGAGGGGCGAGGGAGAGTGCTACATACGGAGCAAAATGAGTGAATCTACACTCTAAAATACGTCTATATACATCAGTGTTTGGAGTATGTACTAGTAGTTCATATTGGAATCTACTAAAGGACATATATATTCCAATGATATAATCTCTATAAGCAAGGTAGTAGGGATGAGGAGTAAACGGAGGGAGTAGTAAATGTTTCTCCTCATCCTGCGAGCCACCGCGCGCATGGGCGAGGGAGCGGGCGTAAGGTGTAGTAAGCAAGCTTTACCTCATCCTGCGAGCCACAGCGCCCGTGGGCAGGGGAGACGGCGTACTAAGCAAGCTTCTCCTTGTTCTGCGAGTTGACGGGACACATCAAAAGTACTCCAGTGTATAGAGCCTTGCCTCTAAGGTAGGCCCCACATGGTTTGCCTCTTTTTTAACAAAACACGTCAAGTCGCAATTTGTTTGTTCACCCGTGGTAGACGATCCTCCCTCCACCAATTGGACAACCAGTACACGTGCCAAAATACCATGTGGGCTGCCTTTTTGTATAGAAATGAGCTCCACCGTGTACCCGCGTGGGTGTGGTTGGGAAAGAGACGGGAGTACGTGCGTCGTGCATGCACCTCTTCTCTTCGTGCACGTTCCCCACCTATGTGGGTGTGTGTGAGAGATACAAACTGCATTCGTGAGTGTTTTTTGTTTTGGGGTGGGGGTGGTGGGGGTTGATTTCATGAATTATTTGTGGGAATATGTGTCGATGACATGTCAAACAAAATTTTGCATGCAATGTGTGTGAAATGGAGGCCTATCCATATCATACATAGAGGGTCGAGCAATCCACGAGAAGAGAGGAAGGGGTCCTAGCTATCGATAGAGTCGAAGAGAGGATCAAGTGGGTGGGTGCGAGATCGATGAAGAGAGCCATCGAAATTGTGTGTGTGTACAAGTCAAAGGTATAGGGCGACTGGCCTACCAGAACGTTAGAGGGCACACGTCAAGTTTGTGTGTGGCAGGGAGACATGACTAGAGAGCTCGATGTATCGGTGTGTGTGGGGGGAGGGGGTGGTGGGAGGGGTAGGCAGAGGCCTAACTATAGAGGTAGAACGACTCGTATATGTGTTGAGAAGGAGAGACCCAGCTATGTCTTGAGGGAGATCGGTCGACATCCATACATAACTGAAGGACGGGAAATATGATGGGAGAGAGATAGAGGAGAGAGAGAGGGAGGGAGAGGAAGGGATAGGGGTAGAGTGCTGGATGGGTGATGGAGTTGCTTCTCGAAGATGGTGGGAGAGGCCTACTAGACAAACTGAGGGTGGAACTGCAATGTTATCAATAAGAGTGGGGATGTGTTTCTGTGTGTGCCTATGCATGATAGATCTGTCGGGACGCATCCATGGATGATGAAGGGGAACCATGTGTTTGGTAAGCAAACCTAACTAGATCGGTAGATCAATTGTTGTTTGTCGGAGGAAGGGAGAGACACAACTAATGAGGTAGATCGATTGACGTGTGGGTAAAAACGAGTTATAAGGACCTAGCTAGCTATATGTATAGCGAGAGATCGGTCAGTGTACGTCCATTTGTTAGAGGCTAATAAGGCCCAGCGAGACGGATAGATGGAGAGAATGGAGCAAGGAGGTGGTGCGAGAGGCCCAACTACTAGCTAGATAGGGGGGGAGGGAGTGTGCGGTTGTGAGAGAGCGATGAAAAGAGGGGCGAGAGTTTACACGTGTGTCTGACCGTATGAGAGACACGAGGCAAGGACACATAAAGGAGAAGATTGAAGGTGTGTTTGTATGTTGTAGGCAGGCATCGCTGAAGAGGTTTATCGATCGGTGTGTGTCCGAAAGGAGTTGTGGAGACTCTGGGAGAACGACCTAAAGAAAAAAATGAATGTGCCCGGTGGATAGAATGCCGAGGGAGGGGGAGGGCGAGGAGGGCGTGTGCATGCACGAGAGAAAGTTAGTGGTAGCTACAAAGGTTAGAGGATTGTGTGGGTGTAAGAGACTAACAAAGATCATAATTTGATATGAAAGCGGATTCATATATTTGAATAGGAGATCATAGTGTTTTAAACATTGCATGCATGAATATAGTGGTGATACACGTGATGTGCACATGTTATACCATAATGTGATAATGCATGGTGTTTGCAAGTAACAGCTAAATGCCGAACAATCTAAACCATACTATACATCAAACAATCTCACATTTTATTTGAATTTGTGATAATGTGTGGTGTTTGCAGCTTACAACTAAATATCGAACAATCTACACAATACTATATATCGAACATTCACACATTTTATTTGAATTTGTGGTAATGTGTGGTGTTTGCAACTCACATCTAAATACTTGTAGGCGTATGGGGCGGGGCACCATACATAATGTGATAAACACATTATACATATGAGACATGGTTTAGATTATGAATATCTAGCTAGAGCTAGAAATGTAATGTGATTTGAAATCAAAATAAAGTGGATTCAAAAAATCTAGTTCGAGTTCATATAGTACACATAGTTCATATGTAACTCGAGACTAATCATGTGGTGTGCTGTGAAGATAATACACAAATGATGGTTTAACTTGACAATAATGATGATTGTAGATCTTATTAAAATAGAGAAACAAATTCAAATGCTTTGACTTCTCAACAATCATTACTGTAGATCTTATTCAAATAGAGAAATGAATTCAAATTTAGTTCATATTGAAGCGGTAGTATATACGTTTGGAATGCACTAAAACATTCATTTGAGTAGTAGGTTGCATGCATTATACACGTAGAGAAATATTATAATTGAACATAACATGAATTCACAGTTTTGAATGACATTTGTAGGGCGCATTGATTTGGTACAGTACACGTTAGGCTTGTCCGGAAATTTCAACCCGCGCCTTGTTAGCCCGAAATATTTAAGATATATCTTTGTCTCGTTGTGCTCCGCCAACTCCCTCCATCTCAACCCACGCCTTGCTATTCCGAAATTACAACGCGCATGAAAACTCCCACCTCCTGTGAAATCCCGACACACGAAATGCCCGTGGTACCCCTGAACCGAAAGAACCGCCTCAAATCGGTGGGGGTACTTTCGTAACTTACCCCACATTTCGGACAAGAGCGTCTCTAAGCCATTGTTCCCCACTGCCATCCCAGCCGCCCACCCATTCGTAAACCGAGACCGCGAAAACCCACGACAAAACCCCACACCCTGCTCCGTCCGCCACCCAGCCGGAGCCTCTTCCCCGACGACGTCGTCCACAGCAACACCTCGACGTCCCTCATCCACCGTACCGGATGAGGATCCGTCGTCGATCTGATCGTCTCGCCGGTTTAGCCACACTGTCCTCCACCTTCAAGGAGCTGCCCCGATGTTCCCCTTGTCTTTTGCGCCACCTCCATTCCCACACCGCCGTCTTCACCTGCACCACCGGAAGAGCATCATCATCACCGTTTCCTCGGATGAAGCTGTGGCCTAATCGGCACCACCAAAGAGGTTGTACACTAATCGTCACATTTTCTTCTTGATTCGATCTCACGGTGCTGCCGGCGCTCGGTCCCGAGCCGACACGGCGCGGCTCCATCCACGGCGGCGTCGCCGGCCACTTCCTCCATGGTGTCGCTCCCTCGGCGGCGACGTCCACATCAGTAGGACCTACTGCTCCTTTAGCTCGCACTGCTACTCTGCTCTTGCTCTCGGTCCCCTACCTGGTCTGCTCTTGCTATTGCTCTTGCTCGCGCTGCTGCTCTCGCTCTTGCTCTTGCTTGTGATGCTGCTCCGATTTAGCTACACTTCACTCCGATGCCGTCGGGGTGAAGGAAGAACCAGCCACAGCGGGGAGGAGGGCTCGCCGGAGAGGTACCCCACTATCTATCTTAGGGTTCACGATGGGGGCGGTGGTCGTCGACGGTGGCGGGGCGTTGGCGGGGCGGTGGCGTGGGGATCGCTGGAGAAAAAGCTCGGCACGGGGGGCCTAGAGGGATGGAAGGGGCGGCGGTGAACCGGCGGTGGGGAGTGTTTTCGAGGCGGGCGGGGCGGCGGCAGGCTGCTGTTTGGCCGGCTCAGGGGGGTGGAGGTTGAAGATGAACCGCATGCCCTTGATTACGTATCCAAAGGCTGCAAAATCGACTGACCAGAGATGACAAAGTCAGTCGACCGACATGTAGCCTCACCTTGCTAGTGCGTCCAGTTTCGACAGCAAGATTCAGTTTCAAGAGCAAAATTCAGTTTCGACAGTTAAGTTCAGTTTCGACAGTTAAGTTCAGTTTCGACAGTTAAATTCAGTTTCGACAGTTAAGCTCATAGATGAGAGGCTGATATATTTTACATCTAGCACTTTGTGGTTATGTATTTTACGTCATGTATAGGAGATGCTATTAGAATTCCACTCAGGTTAACGTTGTTCGTTGTCTCTCTTGTCCTGCTTCAGCCTCGGCGTCGTACAACTCACCAGAGCTGCTCCAACGACGAAACCCTCCATCACAGCGGAGCAGTACTTCGGGTTCCATCTCCAGACGCCTAAGATCTTCTTCCCCTCCTCCAACAACAAAGTCAGCCGGAGCATCCTCACCGGCCAACCCAATCACGCTGAGATCGACATGGCTTCGCCAAAAAGGTTGTACACTTGTTGCATCTCTTTTTTACTCTACATGTTATATATATTGTCCACTGAGCACACAGTTTTGTTCCTTTAGTGTCTCCTTGAAAGAAAAAATGTAGGAATTTTAATTTTCACTTGTCCTCCTTTTCAAATTCCTATTCGTGAAGCACAAGACTAAGAGATAGTAGCATAATAGCATTATAACTGTACATTTTCTTGTTGGGTGGGAAACAAACAGTAAAGAAGCCATTATCTGTATTTTTTAACTGAAGCCATTATCTGCCTGCTATTATTGGTTTTTGGTCTATCCACAGGTTGCTACCATCACTCTGGATTTCTGCATGCACTCCTTACATAATCTCACTATGTTTTATTCCTATGCATGACAGTTATTGTAAACAATGGAACTGAACATGTAGAGCAAAAGAGACGAGCCTGGTGTGGCAATAAAATTTCATGCAGATGTCGCTCCATGGTTGGCGCAAAGGCATCCCCCCTCCACGCATTTCGGATTGTAATCGAGAGGAAGATATCTGTTCTGAGGGGTATTCAGAAGGAGAAGACAACTCCTATTTACCCCCTGAGGTCTTCGCTCTAACTTGTCATGCTGATGTTGGTTATATCATGCATATGGTGTCTTGCATTGCTTACTTTATACATCAAATATGTCATCTGCTTAGTTTAGACATCCTTTGTGCGAATGACATCTGTTTAGTTTATTCATCGTTTATGTGAATTATGCAACGCCATCTTTTTTAGCCAGGCATCATATATGTGAATTTTGCAATGCCATCCTGTTTAGCCAGTCATCTTATATGTAAATTATATCAGGCCATCCTTTTTTTGTTACATATTACATTTTTCAACAATGTTATTACATTCAACTGCTCTTCATGTGCATCAGCCATTTGACACGGTGATGGCAAATTCTAGAGTGAAAACAAGGTCTTCAGTGCAGACTATGCTATCTGACGAAGCGCATATCTCGCTGGTTACGGATAGCTCCTTAGAGGAGGATTCAGAGACAGATGACCAGTCCTATTCCCCTCCCGAGGTGTATGCTCTAACTTGGCAGGGTTATGTTGCTCATATCATGTGTATGGTGTCTCGCATTGCTATGTCATTTGATTAGTTTAGACATGGTTTGTGTGAATGCCACCTGTTCAGTGTCTAATTACCATATATGTGAATTATGCATTGCCATCTTGTTGCAAGACATTATATATCTGAATTATACAATGCTATCTTGTTGCAAAGGCATTATATATGTGAATTATGCAATGCCATGCTATTTAGCCAATCATCATGTATGTGAATTATATCATGCTATCTTTTTTTGTATTACGTGTTCCATTTGGCGACAACGTTTGTATATTCAACTACTCTTCCTGTGCATCAGCCATTTAAAGATGCTTTTGGAAGTATTTGGAATGAAAACAAGGTATTCAGAGCAGACAATGCTACCTGCTGAAGTAGACATCTTGCTGGTTACAGAGAGCTCCTCAGAGGAGGATTCAGAGACTGATGACCAGTCCTATTTTCCCCATGAGGTCTATGCTCAAACTTGGCAGGGTTATATTACCCATGTCATGCATGTTGTCTTGCATTGCTTAGTTTTTACATCATATATGGATTGCCATCTGCTTACTTACTTACTATATAAATCATATATTTGAATTATATCATGCCATCATGTTTACATAGTACATACACATCATCTATCTGAATTATGGCATGGCAACCCATTTAATAAAGACATCATATAGTTATATCATCTCATCCTGTTTAGTGTTTACAGTCATCATATTTTGAATTATGGCATTCTATCCGTGAATGTATGTGAATTATGGCATGCCAACCTATTTAATAAACACATTATATAGTTATGTCATGTCATCCTATTTACATAGTCTCATATTTTGAACTATGTCTTTCCATCTTTTTTAGTTAGCCATCATAATGTGAAATTGTGTCATGCTATCCTGTTTAGTTAGCCATCATATACGTGAAATTGTGTCATGCTATCCTGTTTGGTTAGACAACATAAATATGAATTATTTCATGCCCTCTTTTATTCCCCACTATCCATTGCACCTGTCTATCATACAATGTCTATACTTCCAATTACTTTTCTTGTTTATCAGCCATTTGAATTGGAGAGCGTGATGGTAGTATCTAAGGGAGTAACAACACGGTCTTCGGAAAAGATAGTGCTACCAGTTGATGCAGATAGAACCACGGTTGTACTTGCCCAAGGACCAGATCCACCACACATAACCCAGACTCTCGCAGATTGTACCCCTACCCACTTGGACAGAGAACCAGCTACACCCATTCTAACCCCAACCCCTGCAGATAGTAACCCAGTTCCAGTTGACACAGCACCGTCTCCACCACAAAGCACCCCAACACGAGCAGTTAGTAAGGGAACTGCAGTGCCCAAAGCATGAGGACCACCACTCCGAATCCCAACTCAACGCTTAAAGGAGAAGAAGGTTTGTTCTCAGGTCAGGTTCTGTAGCTATGGTCATACTCCTTTGCTCTTGCATGACTGTATTTACTCATACCAACTATTTTCAAATTTGAAGGATGGAATTGAAACTCCAATGGCGCAACAGGTATGTTTTAAACCTGTTTCTTTAACTGGTTTGCTGTTGTAACCTGCTCTATGTTGATTTCAGTTTCAATTGAATAAACAGTTATGTTCTCATGTCATGCACATTACAAGTGTTGTTATTGCTCTATAGTTACCCACACTTATATTCTGTCTATTCTGCTTTGCCTTGAACAAATATTATGTGAACTGTGTCTCTATCTTGATTTGGCAACAAAAACTAGAATAGTATAGACCATAAAGTGACCATGGTACATAGATATATGTTTCTTTCATGCGGTTATCCTATCCACTTTACTACTGAACTCATTTACCAAAATGAGTTTCATATACAACATGGTAAACATGTGATGTGTCTGCTTGTTTCTCTTTTAGAATGCGGACAAAATATTGGAGAACAGTACCGCGTTATCCAATGGTAAAGGAAGTAATGCAGATAAGGTTCAAGATAGTGAGACATCCCTGTTGGTCTCCAAGAAAGCTGATAAAAACTATCTTGACGACAGTGAGGGAACCCAAAAGTCCTGTCTTGATGTAGTGTTCGAGTTACTGGCCACTACTGCTGGCACAAGCTCTTCGAACTAGCTGCCTGAATCAGTTCGTCTTCTTGAGTCTCAACTTCAAGTTGAAAGACATCAATCATATGTGCTGCGACAGGAAGCTGAAGGACTGAGGAAGTCCCTGCAGAATTCAAATGCATATTTTCTGGTGCAACAGCAAGCGCTGGAGGATTTAAGCGCCAAACAAGAGAAAGTTAATAAGCTTGCTAAGCATCTTGCCAACATTATGGGTACCCAAGATATTGTTTCTTGGGATCTTCTGAAGTGGTTTCAGTTCTGGATTTGTTTTGCTGCGGCGTTTATTTGCGCTGGTCGCCAACTTTGAGAACCAGTGTATATGATATGTTGCTTTGTTCCCTATATTTGCACTGGTGGCGAACTTTGATGCCCAGTGGATGTAATATGTGTAATAGCCGTGATAGGCTAGCGTTAGTTGCTTGCTTATTTATTTCCTTGTTGTCTTGTTTATTTGTTTGCTTGTAGTCATTGCAGTTCTTTTTCCGCGGTTAGCTAGTGGCTGCAATAACCTATTTTTTAAAACTAGGCCACAATAACCATGGGCTAATATTTACTGTAGTGACACTGGGCCTCCTACTGGCCGTAGAAACAGTGGGCCTTCTACGGGCCGTAGAAACAATGGGCCTTCTACGGGCCATAGAAACAATGGGCCTTCTGCGGGCCGTATTATCAATGGGCCTTATACGGACCGTATAATCGATTGGCCAAACATGGGCCAAACATACCGTATTATGGTCGTAGACGGGCTAGAGTTGGAATCGTCTGTTCATGGGCCGACCATAACGGGCCATCGTTAATAGGCCGTATTTGATGACGCTATGAAATCGGCCCAACGTATTAACAGACCACAAACGAGCCGACTGTAACCACGGGCTGAATTTGGCCCACAAGCAGAAAATGACAGTAACAGGCCGTAATTAAACGAATGCTGGAAATGAGCCCAAGAATAAATGGGCTCTGAGAAGGCCGGAAGATAACATGGGCTGGAAATGACCCAACGGAATAACGGGCCGTTAATGGGCTCTGAGAAGGCCGGAAGGTAACAGGCCGTAATTAAACGAATGCTGGAAATGAGCCCAAGAATAAATGGGCTCTGAGAAGGCCGGAAGATAACATGGGCTGGAAACGACCCAACGGAATAACGGGCCGTTAATGGGTATAAAGTGATACACTGTTCATTACGGGCCAGTTTCACCACGGGCCGTTAATGGGTGTAAAGTGATACACTGTTCATTACGGCCCAGTTTCACCACAGGCCATAAGTAGGCCAAGAGTTACATAGGGCCTCATATGGGCCGAAGGACATCATGGGCCATACATGGGCCAGAAGTGAAAACAGGCTGGAATCATATTGGATGGCCCAGATGACGCTACTGGGCCTAATTCGGATAGGGTGTAACGGGCCTTGGGTTAGTGGGCTGTAAATGGGCTATATTCGAACTGGCTGTTAATAGGCTTTCCATGGGCCGGCCCGCTAGCTTTTGACCAAGTCAAATGGGCCGGCCTTTTCACAGGAATGGGCCTCTGTTGGGCCGTGCCACGTGTAGACGTATCATAGGCGCCTTCCTTCCAATGAGTGGTTGACATCTGTCCCAATGATGAGCCGACACGTGTTTCCTCCAGCCAGTGATGATTTTACACATGGAAAATCCCCATTGGTCGGGGCTGTTAACGGGTTATCGGATCCAAAACCCAACCGATAGCTTAACGGCGTTCCGTTATGGTGGATGCCACGTGTCGGTCACCCTTGACGAAAGCACTTCTATGATGCGCGATTTATCGTCATGGAAGTGGACACTTCCGTGATAATAATTTTGGTAATTAATGTCATGGAACACTTCTACGACATCACATGTATGACTATCTTGATTCTATCATAAATTTGTCATGGATGTACATGCATGAGAAAAAAGCGACTTACTGTGACAAACCCGTATCATCATGGAACTGTATTTTTTTTTGTAGTGTCAGTAGGCTGGTGGGTTTTAAACCCATCAAATTTGTTGCTCCTGGTGATACGGCAAAGCTGGGAGCAGTGAATCGGGGACTGAGCCTTCCCTTTGCACTGAGCAACAGCAGAAGCAGATCCATGGATCTGGGTTGGGTCTTTCCTACCTCTTGAGCACTGTGTTGGTTTTCCCTTGAAGAGGAAAGGGTGATGCAGCAAAGTAGCGTAAGTATTCCCCTCAGTTTTTGAGAACCAAGGTATCAATCCAGTAGGAGGCCACATGCAAGTCCCTCGTACCTACACGAACAAATAAGAACCTCGCAACCAACGCGATAAAGGGATTGTCAATCCCTTCACGGCCACTTACGACAGTGAGATCTGATAGATACGATAATGATAAGATAAATATTTTTGGTATTTTTCTGATATAGATTGAAAGTAAAAATTGCAAAGTAAAATAGGTTGGAAACTTATATGATGGAGAATAGACCCGGGGGCCATAGGTTTCACTAGTGGCTTCTCTCAAGATAGCATAAGTACTACGGTGGGTCAACGAATTACTGTCGAGCAATTGATAGAATTGAGCATAGTTATGAGAATATCTAGGCATGATCATGAATATAGGCATCATGTCCGTGACAAGTAGACCGACTCCTTCCTGCATCTACTACTATTACTCCACACATCGACCGCTATCCAGCATGCATCTAGAGTATTAAGTTCATAAGAACAGAGTAACGCATTAGGTATGATGACATGATGTAGAGGGATAAACTCAAGCAATATGATATAAACCCCATATTTTTATCCTCGATGGCAACAATGCAATACGTGTCGTTTCCCTTTCTATCACTGGGATCGAGCACCGCAAGATTGAACCCAAAGCTAAGTACTGCTACCTCTTGAGCACTTGCGTTGGTTTTCCCTTGAAGAGGAAAGGGCGATGCATCAAAGTAGCGTAAGTATTTCCCTCAGTTTTTGAGAACCAAGGTATCAATCCAGTAGGAGGCCACACATGAGTCCCTCGCACCTACACAAACAAATAAATCCTCGCAACCAACATGATAAGGGGTTGTCAATCCCTACACGGTCACTTACGAGAGTGAGATCTAATATATATGGTAAGATAATATTTTTGGTATTTTTATGATAAAGATGCAAAGTAAAATAAAAGGCAAGAAAAATAACTAAGTGTTGGAAGATTAATATGATGGAAGATAGACCTAGGGGCCATAGGTTTCACTAGTGGCTTCTCTCGAGAGCATAAGTATTCACGGTGGGTAAACAAATTACTGCTGAGCAATTAACAGAATTGAGCATAGTTATGAGAATATCTGGGTATGATCATGTATATAGGCATCACGTCCGAGACAAGTAGACCGAATCCTGCCTGCATCTACTACTATTACTCCACACACCGACCGCTATCCAGCATGCATCTAGAGTATTAGGTTCATAAGAACAGAGTAACGCTTTAAGCAAGATGACATGATGTAGAGGGATAAACTCATGCAATATGAAGAAAACCCCATCTTCTTATCCTCGATGGCAACAATACAATACGTGCCTTGCTGCCCCTACTGTCACACCGCAAGATTGAACCCAAAGCTAAGCACTTCTCCCATTGCAAGAAAGATCAATCTAGTAGGCCAAACCAAACTGATAATTCGAAGAGACTTGCAAAGATAACCAATCATACATAAAAGAATTTAGAGAAGATTCAAATATTGTTCATAGATAAACTTGATCATAAACCCACAATTCATCGGTCTCAACAAACACACCACAAAAGAAGATTACATTGAATAGATCTCCACAAGAGAGGGGGAGAACTTTGTATTGAGATGCAAAAAGAGAGAAGAAGCCATCTAGATAATAACTATGGACCCGTAGGTCTGATGTAAACTACTCACACTTCATCGGAGGGGCTATGGTGTTGATGTAGAAGCCCTCAGTGATCGATGCCCCCTCCGGCAGAGCTCCGGAACATGCCCCAAGATAGGATCTCGTGGATACATAAAGTTACGGCGGTGGAATTAGGGTTTTGGCTCCGTATCTGGTAGTTTGGGGGTATGTAGGTATATATAGGAGGAAGGAGTACGTCGGTGGAGCAATAGGGGGCCCACGAGGGTGGAGGGCGTGCCCCCTACCTCATGGCCTCCCGGTTAATGTCTTGACGTAGGTTCCAAGTCCTCTAGATCATGTTCGTTCCGAAAATCATGTTCTCGAAGGTTTCATTCTGTTTGGACTCCGTTTGATATTCTTTTTCCGCGAAACCCTAAAATAGGCAAAAAATAGCAATTCTGGGTTGGGCCTCCGGTTAATAGGTCAGTCTCAAAAATAATATAAAAGTGTATAATAAAGCCCAATAATGTCCAAAATGGAATATAATATAGCATGGAACAATCAAAAATTATAGATTCATTGGAGACGTATCAAGCATCCCCAAGCTTAATTCATGCTTGTCCTCGAGTAGGTAAATGGTAACAACAATTTTTTTGATGTGGAATGCTACTTGGCATATTTTCAATGTAATTCTTTTAATTGTGGTATGAATATTCAGATCCGAAAGATTCAAGATAAAAGTTCAATATGACATAAAAATAATAATACTTCAAGCATACTAACTAAGAAATTATGTCCTCTCAAAATAACATGGCCAAAGAAAGTTCATCCCTACAAAATCATATAGTTTAGTCATGCTCCATTTTCATCACACAAGAATGCCCTCATCATGCACTTCCCCGATGACAAGCCAAGCAATTGTTTCAGACTTTAGTAATCTCAAACTTTTTCAACCTTCATGCAATATATGAGCGCGAGCCATGGATATAGCACTATGGGTGGAATAGAATATAATGATGGGGGTTTTGTGTGGAAGACAAAAAGGGAGAAAGTCTCACATCAACGAGGCTAATTAATGAGCTATGGAGATGCCCATCGATTGATGTTAATGCAAGGAGTAGGGATTGCCATGCAACGGATGCACTAGAGCTATAAATATATGAAAGCTCAACAAAAGAAACTAAGTGGTTGTGCATCCAACTTGCTTGCTCACGAAGACCTAGGGCATTTGAGGAAGCCCATTGTTGGAATATACAAGCCAAGTTCTATAATGAAAAATTCCCACTAGTATATGAAAGTGACAAAACAAAAGACTCTCTATGATGAACATTATGGTGCTACTTTGAAGCATAAGCACTAGTAGAAAACAGGGCTTTGGTCACGGGGCAATATTCACATTAGTCCTGGTTCAGTCACGAACCGGGACTAATGTGAGCATTGGTCCCGGTTCGTGCGGCTAAGGCATTAGTCCCGGTTCACCTAAGCCCTTTAGTCCCGGTTTGAGACACGAACCGAGACTAAAGGGTGCGATGCCCTTTAGTCCCGGTTTGTGTCTCAAACCGGGACTAAAGATTAGACCTTTAGTCCCGGTTTGAGACACGAACCAGGACTAAAGGGTGCGATGCCCTTTAATCCCAGTTTGTGTCTCAAACCGGGACTAAAGGTCCAATTTTCAAACTCTACCCCCCTTGTGGATCGCCTTTTTTGTTTTGGAAAAATCAAAAGAAAATGACAAAAACTTCAAAAAATAAAATCCTTCGAGAGGTAGTTATATTACTACATCTACTAGTTAGAAAAATTTAAAAACTTAAATTTGGACATGTTTTGCAAAAAGTGTAGGGAAAATGTAAAACGGCTATAACTTTTGCATACGATGTCAGAAAAAACGTATAATATATGAAAATGTTCAGAACGAAAATCCGCTTCCGATTTTGACGGCCTATGGCCAGTTTACAAGTTTTTAGAATCCTCAAATTCTAAAAGGAAAAAAAGTTATGCTCAAATTTCAGTTTTTTTGTATTTTCGTTAAATCTGGTCAAACTATGGTCAAACTACTTATTCAAGAAGTATTAGTGTTACTAAAAAATTATTCAAGAATATTAGTGTTACTAAATAATTATTTCAGTTTTTTTGAATTTTTGTCAAATCTGGTCAAACTGTGGTCAAAAAATGGTCAAACTACTTATTCAAGAAATATTAGTGTTACTAAATAATTATTTCAGTTTTTTTGAATTTTGGTCAAATCTGGTCAAACTACCAATCAAACTATGGTTAAATCATGGTCAAACTGTGGTCAAACTACTTATTCAAGAAATATTAGTGTTACTAAATAATTATTGTTTTTTAGAACAATAGTTTCAAACTTAAACAGTGAAATGTGTGACTTCATGCTCAAGCTAAACCCCTGAGGGTTAATAGGATTGACATCTTACTATTGTCAGGAAAACAACAAGTGCAGACTTGGAAACGAGAGAGAATAGAACCCGCAAGTTAAGCGTGCTCAGGGTAGAGTAGTGAGAGGATGGGTGACCGTCCGGGAAGTTAGATGATTTGGAATGATGAGGGGTGATTAGAGATTGGAGGTTAAATTGAGCAGTGATGAGGGGTGATTAGAGACTAGAAGTTAAAATAATTTAGAAAATTGAAAATAAAAAAAATTTCAAAAAAAAATCATAAAATTTCCTTTAGTACCGGTTGGTGTTACCAACCGGGACTAAAGGTGGACCTCAAAGCAGCGGCCACGTGGAGGGCCTTTAGTCCCGGTTCATATAAGAACCGGGACTAAAGGGGGAGGCTTCAGTACTGACCCTTTAGTCCCGGTTCTGGGACTAAAGGCCCTTATGAACCGGGACTAAAGGCCCCTTTTCTACTAGTGAAGTGTGGTAGAAAGGATAGTAACATTGTCCCTTCTCTCTTTTTCTCTCATTTCTTTTTTGGGCCTTCTTCTTTTTTTATGGCCTTTCACTTTTTTCCTCACTTGGGACAATGCTCTAGAAAATGATGATCATCACACTTCTATTTATTTACAACTCAATGATTACAACTCAATACTAGAAAAAAGTATGACTCTATATGAATGCCTCCGTCGGTGTACCGGGATATGCAATGAACCAAGAGTGACATGTATGAAAGGATTATGAATGGTGGCCTTGCCACAAATACTATGTCAACTACATGATCATGCAAAGCAATATGACAATGATGAACGTGTCATGATAAATGGAACGGTGGAAAGTTGCATGGCAATATATCTCGGAATGGCTATGGGAATGCCATAATAGGTAGGTATGGTGGCTGTTTTGAGGAAGATATAAGGAGGTTTATGTGTGAAAGAGCGTATCATATCACGGGGTTTGGATGCACCAGCGAAGTTTGCACCAACTCTCAATGTGAGAAAGGGCAATGCACGGTACTGAAGAGGCTAGCAATGATGGAAGGGTGAGAGTGCGTATAATCCATGGACTCAACATTAGTCATAAATAACTCACATACTTATTGCAAAAATCTATAAGTCATCAAAAACCAAGCACTACGCGCATGCTCCTAGGGGGATAGATTGGTAGGAAAAAACCATCGCTCGTTGATGTTTACTACACAACCTTCTTCTTGTAGACATTGTTGGGCCTCCAAGTGCAGAGATTTGTAGGAGAGTAGCAAATTTCCCTCAAGTGGATGACCTAAGGTTTATCAATCCGTAGGAGGCATAGGATGAAGATGGTCTCTCTCAAGCAACGCTGCAACCAAATAACAAAGAGTCTCTTGTGTCCCCAACACACCCAATACAATGGTAAATTGTATAGGTGCACTAGTTCGGCGAAGAGATGGCGATACAAGTGCAATATGGATAGTAGATAATAGTTTTTGTAATCTGAAAATATAAAAACAGCAAGGTAGCAAGTGATAAAAGTGGGCATAAACGGTATTGCAATGATAGGAAACAGGGCCTAGGGTTCATACTTTCACTAGTGCAAGTTCTCTCAACAATAATAATAATTGGATCATATAACTATCCCTCAAACAAAGAGATTATGGTAGGGTACGAAACCACCTCAAAGTTATTCTTTCCAATCAATCCGTTGAGCTATTCCTATAAGTGTCACAAACAGCCCTAGAGTTCGTACTAGAATAACACCTTAAGACACAAATTAACCAAAAACCATAATATCACCTAGATACTCCAATGTCACCTCAAGTATCCGTGGGTATGATTATACGATATGCGTCACACAATCTCAGATTCATCTATTCAGCCAACACATAGAACCTCAAAGAGTGCCCCAAAGTTTCTACTGGAGAATCACGACGAAAACGTGTGCCAACCCCTATGCATAGGTTCATGGGCGGAACCCGCAAGTTGATCACCAAAACCTACATCAAGTGAATCACATGATATCCCATTGTCACCATAGATACGCACGGCAAGACCTACATCAAGTGTTCTCAAATATTTAAAGATTCAATCCGATAAGATTACTTCAAGGGGAAAACTCAATCCATTACAAGAGAGTAGAGGGGGAGAAACATCATAGGATCCAACTATAATAGCAAAGCTCGCGATACATCAAGATCGTGCCAAATCAAGAACTCGAGAGAGAGAGAGAGAGATCAAACACATAGCTACTGGTACATACCCTTAGCCTCGAGGGATAACTACTCCCTCCTCGTCATGGAGAGCGCCGGGATGATGAAGATGTCCACCGGAGAGGGATTGCCCCCTCCGGCAGGGTGCCGGAACGGGACTAGATTGGTTTTCGGTGACTACGGAGGCTTTTGGCGGCGGAACTCCCGACCTATTGTGCTCCCCGAAGTTTTTAGGGTATATGGGTATATATGGGAGGAAGAAGTACGTCGCTAGACCTCCGGGTTGTCCACGAGGCAGGGGGCGCGCCCAGGGGGTGGGCGCGCCCTCCATACTCGTGGGCAGCCCTAGACTCTCTTGGTGCATCTCCGATACTCCGTGGGCTTCTTCTGGTCCAAAAATAAGTTCCGTGAAGTTTCAGGTCAATTGGACTCCGTTTGATTTTCCTTTTCTGCGATAGTCTAAAACAAGGAAAAAACAGAAACTGGCACTAGGCTCTAGGTTAATAGGTTAGTCCGAAAAATCATATAAAATAGCATATAAATGCATATAAGACATCCAAGGTTGATAATATAATAGCATGGAACAATAAAAAAATTATAGATACGTCGGAGACGTATCACTCCTCAACCGCCACTCATAAGGAAGACAATCAAAGAACACCTCATGTTTCAAATTTGTTGCATAACATTTACCATACGTGCATGCTACGGGAATTGTATACTTCAACACAAGTGTTTTTCGAATTCAAAACTACTCAACTATAACAACTTTGATAACACTACCTCCATGTCTCAAAACAATCATCAAGCATCAAACTTCTCTTCGTATTCAATACACTCATAAGAAAGTTTTTACTAGTCTTGAATACCTAGCATATTAGAATTATTTAAGTAAATTACCATGATATTTAAGACTCTCAAAATAATCTAAGTGAAGCATGATAGAATAATAGTTTCTATAAAACAAAACCACCACCGTGCTCTAAAAGATATAAGTGAAGTACTAGAGCAAAAACTATATAACTCAAAAGATATAAGTGAGGCACATAGAGTATTCTAATAATTTCCGAATCATGTGTGTCTCTCTCAAAAGGTGTGTACAGCAAGGATGATTGTGGTAAACTAAAAAGTAAAGACTCAAATCATACAAGATGCTCCAAGCAAAACACATATCATGTGGCGAATAAAAATATAGCTCCAAGTAAAGTTACCGATGGAAGTAGACGAAAGAGGGGATGTCTTTCGGGGAATCCACAAGCTTTGGCTTTTAGGTGTCCTTAGATTATCTTTGGGTGCCATGGGCATCCCCAAGCTTAGGCTCTTGTCAATCCTGGTTCCATAATCCATTAAATCTTTCACCCAAAACATGAAAACTTCACAACACAAAAGTTCAAGTAGAAAATCTCGTGAGCTCCATTAGCGAAAGAAAACAAAACACCAATTCAAGGTACTGTAATGAACTCATTCTTTATTTATATTGGTGGTAAACCTACTGTGTTACAACTTCTCTATGGTTTATAAACTATTTTACTAGCCATAGATTCATCAAAATAAGCAAACAACACACAAAAAACAGAATCAGTCAAAAACAGAATAGTCTGTAGTAATCTGTAGCTAACGCAAGATCTGGAACCCCAAAAATTCTAAAATAAATTGATGGACGTGATGCATTTATATATTAATCATCTGCAAAAATAATTAACTAGATAGCACTTTCCAAATAAACATGGCAGCAGTTCTCGTGAGCACTAAAGTTTTTGTTTTTTACAGCAAGATTAAAAAGACTTTCCCCAAGTCTTCCCAATGGTTCTACTTGGCATAAACACTAATTGAACACAAAAACACAACCAAAATAGAGGCTATATAAATTATTTATTACTAAACAGTAGAAAAAAAATTAAGGAATAAAAATAAAATTGGGTTGCCTCCCAACAAGCGCTATCGTTTAACGCCCCTAGCTAGGCATAAAAAGCAAGGATAGATCTAGGTATTGCCATCTTTGGTTTTAGGGAAGAAAAGAGCAAACTTGCTATATATGGAATTAATCTTTCTATTGTGATAAAGAACATGGCTATTAATGGTAGAAGAAAGATTAAGTACGTTACGGAAATTTGTATCTAAGCTAGCCTTCATCTCTTTGATAGATTTGTTTTGGTAAGAGAGCAAAAGAGATGTAGATTCAACTTTCTCATTCATGGGGTGACCAAATATGGTTTCATCTTTTCATAAGTGTCTATCACATCCCCTTCTAGAAAACCTTCTTCAAATATAGAATCTAGGACATTCTTAAAATAAGAAGGTAGGGCAACATAAAAGATTTTTAAGTAAATTTCAATTTGTTATTGAGGCACATAGCTAGCCCAGATCCTTAATAGTCTATCCCAAGCATCTTTCAAAGATTCATCAAGTAAATAACGAAAAATTACGGAATCATCTTCGTAAAAATTATTAAGATTCTCATTGATAACTCTGGTAGGTCTTTCCATAGCATCTTCATTTATGAGTTTAGCGAGAATAGAAGGATTGTCCAAAGTACTAAAACTCGGGAGAGAACCCCCAACCCTTTTTGATTCCGACATAGCGGAAGAAAGTGCAAGGGGCAAAAAGAGGCAAACAGAGAAAGAGTGAGACGACGGAGAGAGAGCATGAATAAAACGGCAAGGGTGAAGTGGGGGAGAGGAAAACAAGAGGCAAATGGCAAATAATGTAATGCGGGATATAAGGTTTTGTGATGGGTACTTGGTATGTTGACTTTTGCGTAGACCTCCCCGGCAACGGCGCCATAAATCTTTCTTGCTACCTCTTGAGCACTAGCGTTGGTTTTCCATTGAAGAGGAAAGGGTGATGTAGCAAAGTAGCGTAAGTATTTCCCTCAGATTTTGAGAACCAAGGTATCAATCCATTAGGAGGCCACGCATGAGTCCCTCGCACCTACACAAAGAAATAAATCCTCGCAACCAACGCGATAAGGGGTTGTCAATCCCTACACGGTCACTTACGAGAGTGAGATCTAATAGATAAGATAAGATAATATTTTTGGTATTTTTATGATAAAGATGCAAAGTAAAATAAAAGGCAATAAAAATAACTTAGTGTTGGAAGATTAATATGATGGAAGATAGACCCGAGGGCCATAGGTTTCACTAGTGGCTTCTCTCGAGAGCATAAGTATTCACGGTGGGTAAAAAATTTACTGTTGAGCAATTGACAGAATTGAGCATAGTTATGAGAATATCTAGGTTCATGTATATAGGCATCACGTCCGAGACAAGTAGACCGACTCATGCCTGCATCTACTACTATTACTCCACACACCGACCTCTATCCAGCATGCATCTAGAGTATTTAGTTCATAAGAACAGAGTAACGCTTTAAGCAAGATGACATGATGTAGAGGGATAAACTCATGCAATATGATGAAAACCCCATTTTGTTATCCTCGATGGCAACAATAAAATACGTTCCTTGCTGCCCCAACTGTCACTGGGAAAGGACACCGCAAGATTGAACCCAAAGCTAAGCACTTCTCCCATTGCAAGAAAGATCAATCTAGTAGGCCAACCCAAACTGATAATTCCAAGAGACTTGCAAAGATAACCAATCATACATAAAAGAAATCAAAGAAGATTCAAATATTTTTCATAGATAAACTTGATCATAAACCCACAATTCATCGGTCTCAACAAACACACCCCAAAAGAAGATTACATCGAATAGATCTCCACAAGAGAGGGGGAGAAATTTGTATTGAGATCCAAAAAGAGAGAAGAAGCCATCTAGCTAATAACTATGGACCCGTAGGTGTGAGGTAAACTACTCACACTTCATCGGAGGGGCTATGGTGTTGATGTAGAAGCCCTCCGTGATCGATGCCCCCTCCTGCGGAGCTCCGGAATAGGCCCCAAGATGGGATCTCGTGGATACTGAAAGTTATGGTGGTGGAATTAGGGTTTTGGCTCCGTATCTGGTAGTTTGGGGGTACGTTGGTATATATAGGAGGATGGAGTACGTCGGTGGAGCAACAGGGGGCGCGCGAGGGTGGAA
>NC_041380.1:391394924-391396662 GCF_002162155.2 Triticum dicoccoides
CGCCCCCCTACCTCGTGGCCTCCTGGTTGATGTCTTGATGTAGGGTCCAAGTCCTCTGGATCATGTTCGTTCCGAAAATCACGTTTTTGAAGGTTTCATTCTGTTTGGACTCCGTTTGATATTCTTTTTCTACGAAACCCTAAAATAGGCAAAAACAACAATTCTGGGCTGGGCCTCCGTTTAATAGGTTAGTCCCAAAAATAATATAAAAGTGTATAATAAAGCCCAATAATGTCCAAAACAGAATATAATATAGCATGGAACAATCAAAAATTATAGATACGTTGGAGACGTATCAAGCACTTCTCCCATTGCAAGAAAGATCAATCTAGTAGGCCAAACCAAACTAATAATTCGAAGAGACTTGCAAAGATAACCAATCATGCATAAAAGAATTCACAGAAGATTCAAATATTGTTCATAGATAGACATGATCATAAACCCACAATTCATCGGATCTCGACAAAGACACCGCAAAAAGAGTTACATCGAATAGATCTCCAAGAAGATCGAGGAGAACATTGTATTGAGATCCAAAGAGAGAGAAGAAGCCATCTAGCTACTAGCTATGGACCTAAAGGTCTGAAGTAAACTACTCACACATCACCGAAGAGGACATGGAGTTGATGTAGAGGCCCTCTGTGATCGATGCCCCCTCCGTCGGAGCTCCGGAAAAGGCCACAAGATTTGATATCTTGGGTACAGAAGGTTGCGACAGTGGAAATAGGGTTTTGTGGTGCTCCTGGATGTTTTTGGGTTATATGAATATATATATAGGAGGAAGAAGTAGGTCGGTGGAGCAACGAGGGGCCCACGAGGGTGGAGGGCACGCCTAGGGGGGTAGGCGCGCCCCCTGCCTCGTGGCCTCCTCGATTGTTTCTTGACATCCACTCCAAGTCCCCTGGATCACGTTTGTTCCAAAAATAGCTCTCCCAAAGGTTTCATTCCGTTTGGATTCCGTTTGATATTCCTGTTCTACGAAACACTGAAATAGGCAAAAACATCTATTTGCACTGGGCCTTGGGTTAATAGGTTAGTCCCAAAAATAATATAAAAGTGTAAAATAAAGCCCATTAACATCCAAAACAGAATATATAATAGCATGGAACAATCAAAAATTATAGATACGTTGGAGACGTATCAGCATCCCCAAGCTTAATTCCTGCTCGTCCTTGAGTAGGTAAATGATAAAAATAGAATTTTTGATGTGGAATGCTTTCTGGTATATTATCAATGAAAATCTCTTTATTGTGGCATGAATATTCAGATCCAAAAGATTCAAGATAAAAGTTTAACATTGACATAAAGATAGTAATACTTCAAGTATACTAGCTAGGCAATCATGTCTTCTCGAAATGACATGGCCAAAGAAAGTTATCCCTACAAAATGATATAGTCTGGCTATGATCTATCTTCGCCACACAAAATATTTAAATTATGCACAACCCCGATGACATGCCAAGTAATTGTTTCATACTTTTGATGTTCTCAAACTTTTTCAATCTTCACGCAATATATGAGCGTGAGCCATGGATATAGCACTATAGGTGGAATAGAATGGTGGTCGTGGAGAAAAAAAAGGAGAAGATAGTCTCACATCAACTAGGCATATCAACGGGGTATGGAGATGCCCATTAATAGATATCAATGTGAGTGAGTAGGTATTGCCATGCAACAGATGCACTAGAGCTAAAAGTGTATGAAAGGTCAACAAAAGAAACAAAGTGGGTGTGCATCC
>NC_041380.1:391396889-391543646 GCF_002162155.2 Triticum dicoccoides
GAACCCGGATCCTCTTCAAAAACAACGGGGCTGGCACCGCCCCTCGATGCCGGCACATGCTTGGCCGGGTCGCTCGACCCGGCCAAGCCCCGCAAGCTGGGGAGACTAGCCGACCCGGCAAGACGCGTCGACTCGGCCCCAACAACTGGCACAGGACAACCGGCGGCACGACTGAAGCCTCCTCAACAAGCTAGCACCACCTGTGGCGTGCTACGCAATCCAGCCACGGGTCAACTCCCGTCCCATTCCAGGCCGTATGATGGGACGAGACTTCAATCAACGATGACTGAGGTAATAGTGCCCCGCCCATGCCTCTGGTCAGCCGGAACGTGGCAACAGTGACCCTCACCTACCTGCTGACCAGGGCTGGCGTGGCTACAGTGCCCCCGCCTTCACCGCTAACGACAGCAAGTGGCAAGCTGACGGGGAGCACTGTACGCGACTCGACCCGGCCACGACCTAACGATCGACAAGGGGGCACACACTCCCCCTAGGCATGCGGGGCCCGCACCTAGGTGAACCCGGCGAACCACAGGCTCTCAGCGGGACCCAGCCCGGGTTCCCAGACACCGACTATACGGACCCACCGATGTCCGACATTATCGTTGTACCCCTGGGGGGTTGGACTATAAAACCCCCCGGGCGCCCGCAATCGGAAAAGATGATCTCTGGGAAGAACGATCTCTCTCATAGGCATAGGACTAGCCACAAAGCAGCAACACCGGAGAGAAGGAGCAGCCCCAGCCTTGGCCAACTTCTGTCCTCCCCCCACAGCTCCAGGAGCAACATTGTATCATCCATCATCCAACTACACTCGGCAGGACTAGGGGTATTATCTCTTCGAAGAGCCCCGAACCTGGGTATGTCTGGCGTCCCGCGCCCGCTCATGCCTACCCCGCCTCTAGAGTCCACCAGCGCCCTCGAGCCTCCTCCTCCTCTCTTTAGCCACCCCTTGGCATCTGTCGTGAACCCACCACGACAGTTGGCGCCCACTGTGGGGCAGCTCGAGGAGCTGGCCGGGAGCATGCTTCAGACGGTGCCCTTCTCCTACACCGACGAGTCCGTCGCGCTGGCGAACGACGTCATCAGCGCGCTTGCCACCTCCTTTGACGCGCTGCGCATCTCCGATGCCTCCACGGCCGACGAGTACCCTACTGAGGTGCTCAGCTACTCTGATTCTCCCCTCTCCCTCGGCGGCGGCATTTCCGTTGGGGCAGTGGGTGTCATGTGTCTTCGTCACCGGCGACGGCGCCTCCTCCTCATCTAGCAAGACGAGGAGGGCTGCCGAAGCCAGGGCCGCAGCGGAACGGATCGAGCCGTCCGATCTGTTGCGCACCGCGATGCAGAGCCTCCACATCCCAATCGGCACTGACGTCGACGCCACCAACGTCGCTGAGGCCCGAACCCAGCTCGAGGAAAGGCGCCAGCAGATGCTGGACATGTCAGAGACGCTCGCTGCCACTCAGCGTCGCCTGGACGCCGCTCAGCTGGAGCGCGATGCCGCCTACGGATTCACGCCCGCCGCGGCCGAGCCAAGCCGGCTCGCCGATGCGCGTGCCCGGGGAGGAGCGATCGATCGGGCCCACGGCGCCATCCCAACCGTCTATGAAACCCTAGTGAAGAACATGCGCGCTGCCCAGGCAGCCGCAGTCGGCCTGGACCAGCTCGCGGGCGAGGAGCTGATAGAGCGCATCGGGCAGATGCGCGAACTCCTCCACGCCGATAACACCCAGTAGGACCGCCTCAACCAGCTCACCAAGCCGGCGGGATCCGGCTCCGCTCGCTTTGGCGGGTCCAGCTCCTCGCCACCCGGCGAGGCGCACTTCGACCGAGCCCGGACTCGGCGCGACCCGACTGCTACAGCCGCCGGCGGATTGGGCGACGAGCCCGTCCCGGAGATCCAGCGCGGACCCGGCCAGCATGGCCGGCGTCCGACTCCAACCGACCCAGCCCCCCGTGGCCTGGCCGCAAGTCGACTCAGCCCGCGTGCCATCGACGAGACCGACGCTCGCCACCGCCTCGATCAGCTCGCTCGCTCCCTGGAGGTGGAGGAGAGCGGAGCTATCAGGCCGGCGTGCTTCGGCCCGCGCATCCGGGAGGAGCCCTTCCCTAACGGATTCATACTCCCCCCTGACACTCCCAAGTACAATGGGACGGTGAAGCCAGAAGACTGGCTCACCGACTACACCATGGCCATTGGCATCACCGGTGCCAATCGTCGTCTCGCCATGCGCTACGCACCGCTCATGCTCCAACGGTTGGCCCTCACGTGGTTGAACAGCCTGCCGATGGGCAGCATCAACACGTGGGTGGACTTCGAGGAAGCCTTTGTCCACAACTTCACAGGGACCAACAAGCGACCCGACTGCCCTAGCCACCTCACCATGTGCGTGCAAGGGCCTACGGAGACCGGTCGCGAGTACCTCGCACGCTGGACCGAGCTCCGGAATAGCTGCGAGGGCATCCATGAAGTCCAAGCGATCCAGTACTTCATCAGTGGGTGCCGAGACGACACCCTCCTCAAGGACAAGATCTTACGCTCCGAGCCCGCGGCCACCATGGCCCGCATTCATGGTGACAGCAGACAAGTACGCCAATGCTGACTCCACCATGAAGATCCAGGTGGCACTGGATGAAGCCGGTAAGGTGAAGCCGGTTCCCCCTCCGAAGCCGGCCGGAGAAAGCAGCCGGCAGCAGCATCACCAGATCAACAAGTGCAAGGCCGACCAGCCGGCGCCGCGGCACGACAACCGGCTCGTCACGGCCGCCGAGCCCGCGGCGAACCCGGCGGCGAAGCATTGGCAAACCGGCAAGACGGCATGGCAACCCGCGTGAGCTTCCAGCAGATGCTCGACAGCCCATGCAAGCACCACAGCGGCGCAAAACCCTCCACGCACACGCTTCGGCAGTGCGCCATCACCAAGCGCATCATGAGGGGTGACGTCCCGTCCCCTCCAGCCCTGGCTCCGGGCGCGGGACAGCCGCCTCCGCCTCCACGGCCGCCTCCAGCTGGCGGCGCGATGCGCGACGATGCCTACACGGACCAGAATGCGGCCTATGTCGTCTTCACCAGCCTCGGCGACGACAAGCGCAGCGAGCGTCTCCTTCAGCAGGAGGTGAACACCGTGGTCCCGGCCAAGCCGGAGTTCATGCATTAGTCGGATCGCCCGATCACCTGGACCTGGGAGGATCACCCGGCAGTCATATCGTGCCCAGGTGGTTACGCCCTCATCCTCAACCCCACCATCGTCGCGCGGTGCACATGCAAGTTCTCCCGAGTCCGCATCGACGGCGGCAGCAGCATCAACATGCTCTACCGCGACACGATGACTAAGCTTGGCCTCAAGGCCGAGAACCTGGAGCCGACCCGGACGATCTTCCACGGCATCGTCCCCGACCTCTCCTGCGCCCCCATTGGCCGGGTCCGGCTGGATGTCCTGTTCGGTGACAGCAGCCACTTCTGGCACGAACCGATCTGGTTAGAGGTGGTGGACTTGTCCAGTGTGTATCACGTGTTGCTGGGCCGACCCGCGCTCGCCAAGTTCATGGCGGTTCCCCACTATGTGTAACTCAAGATGAAGATGCTGGGTCCCAAGGGCCTCATCGCAATCACCGGAAATTACCGCAAGTACCTGGAATGCTCCAGGGACGGCACCAAGTTGGCCGAGCCGCTGGTCATTGCCGAGGAGCGGTGCCAGCTCAACCGGATCGTCGCCGTAGCAGGCAAGGCCTCCGCCGCATCGATCCCGACCCCGGACCCGGTGACGAGGCCGCCTTCAAGCCCTCCAAGGAGATCAAGAAAGTGAAGCTCAACCCAGAAGACCCTGGCTGTAGCAAGTACGTTGTCCTAGGCGCCCGCCTCGACAGGAAATAGGAAGGCGAGCTCATCGACTTCCTCTGTGAGAATCGGGATATCTTTGCATGGACCTCCAAGGACATGCCGGGTATCCCGAGGAAGTACGCCGAGCACAAACTTCATGTCCGTAAGGACGCCAAGCCTGTCCGTCAACCCCTACGACGATTTCCAAAGAGAAGAGAAGAACCATTGGTGAAGAGATCGCCAAGCTTTTGGCAGCCGGCTTCATAATGGAAGTATTTCACCCCGAGTGGCCGGCCAATCCAGTCCTCGTCCTGAAGAAGAACAAGACCTGGCACATGTGTATCGACTACACCAGCCTCAACAAGGCCTGTCCCAAGGATCCGTTCGCTCTCCCACGGATCGACCAAGTCATCGACTCGATCGTCTGGTGTGAGCTCCTGTCCTTCCTAGAGGCTTACTCCGGCTACCACCAGATCAAGCTGGACCCGGCCGACGGCCTGAAGACGTCCTTCATCACGCCCTTTGGGGCGTATTGCTACATCACCATGTCGTTCGGCTTAAAGAACGCCGGCGCCACCTTCCAGCGCTGCATGCAGAAATGCCTGCTGCCGCAACTCGGCCGCAATATCCACGTATACGTGGACGACATCGTGGTGAGGACCAAGCAGCACCTCACGCTCCTCGACGATTTGAAGGAAACCTTCGCCAACCTCCATGAATACAAGGTCAACCTTAACCCGGAGAAATGCGTCTTCGGCATCCCGGCTGGAAAGCTACTCGGCTTCCTCGTCTCGGAACGCGGCATTGAGGCGAACCTGGAGAAGATCAAGGCCATCGAGCGCACGCGCAAGCCGGCTCGGCTACGCGATGTCCAGAAGTTTACCGGATGCTTTGCCTCGGTCAGCCGGTTTCTAAGCCGGTTGGGCGAGAGGGCACTACCCCTGTACCAGCTGATGAAGAAGACAAGCCCGTTCGAATGGAATGACAAGGCAGACGAAGCCTTCCAGGACCTCAAGCGCATGCTCTCCACCGCACCAGTCCTGGCTGCGCCGGCCGACAAGGAGCAGCTATTGCTCTACATAGCCGCGACCTCGCGGGCGGTCAGCATGGTGCTGGTGGTCGAGCAACCAGAGAAGGGCAAGATCCAAGCCGTCCAGTGCCCAATCTACTACCTGAGCGAGGTGCTCTCCAACTCCAAGCAGAACTACCCGCACTACCAGAAGATGTGTTATGGCGTGTACTTCAACGCCAAGAAGCTGAAGCAGTATTTCCAAGAACACGTTGTCACCGTGGTCAGCACGGCGCCTATCCGAGAAATCATCGGGTGCCGGGATGCCTCTGGCCGGGTTGCCAAGTGGGCGATCCACCTATCCGGCCACACAATCCTCTACAAGTCCCGCACCACGATCAAGTCTCAAGCCCTGGCCGACTTCCTTGTCGACTGGACCGAGACCCAGTACTTAGCGCCGCCTCCCGACTCGACGCATTGGCGCATGCACTTTGACGGGTCCAAGATGTGACTCGGCTTGGGGGTCGGCATCGTACTGTCATCCCCGAAGGGCGACCGGCTCCGCTCCGTGCTCCAGATCCACTTCGCCACCTCCAACAAAGTCGCCGAGTACGAAGCCCTTGTGCACGACCTCCGGCTTGGCAAGGAACTCGGCGTCCGGCGCATCCTGTGCTATGACGACTCGGACCTAGTGGTGCAGCAGTGCTCCGGTGAATGGGATGCCCACGACTCCAACATGGCAAGCTACCGCTTCCTCGTCGAGAAGCTGTCCAGATCCTTCGAGGGCTGTGAGTTCCTCCACGTCCCGCACTCGGAGAATGAAGAAGCCGACACGCTCGCCAAGATCGCCTCATCGCGACAAGCCATCCCGTCCGGTGTCTCCCTCCAGCACCTACGCAAGCCGTCCGTCAAGCCATCACCGGACTCCGAGTCCATCCACGTTCCAGACAACCCGGCCGCACCTCAACCCAGGCCGGGACTCCAGAACCCAGCCCAGGGACTTCTAAACCCGGACCTAGGGCTGCTTAGCTCGACCAAGACACCATCATCCCGGACTCGGCCGTCGCCATCTCCGACCCGGGGATTGCTCAACCCGACTCGGGGGCTGCGGGCTCGGAACCCACCCCGGTGGCCGTGTTCGCCGTAGTCACGGCTCCATTGTGGGCCCTCCCAATATCAGAATTCTTGGAGAACGGGATTCTCCCCATGGACGAGACCGAAGCACGGCAAGTGCAGCGCCGGGCATCCGCCTACAGCATCATCAACAATGAGCTCGTCAAGCGTAGCTCCACCGGCATGTTCCAGCGCTACGTCGAGCAGGAACGCGACATCGACATCCTCCTCAACATACGTCAGGGCGAGTGCGGGCACCACGCCGCATCACGATCCCTGGTGGCCAAGGCATTCCGCCATGGTTTCTACTGGCCCACGACCCTCCAAGATGCCGAGTCGCTCGTCCTCAAGTGTGAGGGATGCCAGCGCTTCGGCAAAAGCAGCCACCAGCCGGCGTTAGCACTCCGCACCATACCGATCGCCTGGCCCTTCGCGGTCTGGGGACTCGACATGGTGGGACCCTTCAAAACCGCTCGAGGCAGCATGACGCATTTGCTGGTGGCAGTGGACAAATTCACCAAGTGGATCGAGGCAAGACCAATCATGAAACTGGATGGGCCAACAGCCGTCCGGTTCATCAAGGACATAGCAGTGCGCTACGGCATGCCGAACAGCATCATCACCGACAACGGCACCAACTTCGCCAAGGGCGCGCTCGGGCAGTACTGCTCCATCTCCGGTATCAGCCTCGACCTGGCCTCTGTTGCGCATCTGCAGTCCAATGGGCAGGTCGAGCGGGCCAATGGACTCATCCTGGCCGGCGTCAAGCCACGGCTCGTCGAGCCACTCATCCGCTCACCCGGCAGCTGGCTTGACGAGTTGCCAGCCGTTCTCTGGAGTCTAGGCACCACGCCGAATCGGTCGACCGGGTTCACCCTGTTCTTCCTCGTCTACGGGGCCGAAGCCGTCATCCTGACCGATGTCGAGTTCGACTCGCCGCGCGTCGCGATATACACCGAAGCCGAAACCAGAGAAGCCTGCGAAGATGGCATCGACCTACTCGAAGAAACACGTCTCCTAGCGCTCAGTCGCTCGGCCATCTACCAGCAAGGCCTGAGGCGCTACCACAACAAGAAGATCAATCCCCTCGCGTTCCATGAGGGTGACCTCGTCTTCCGACTCGTCCAAGAGTAGGTAGGCAAGTAGAAACTGTCCCCTCCATGAGAGGGCCCATTCATCATGAGCAGGGCCTTGCGCGACCGCAACACTTACTACCTCATTGACGCACACAAGTCAAGAAAGAGCACGAAGGACACCACCGGTGAAGAAACGACCCGGCCATGGAACGCGGAACTCCTCCGCCCGTTTTACAATTAGTCGCACGAGCGTATGTATTGTCACCTTTTGTAAACGCAGGAAACTATGGTGTCCCCGAACGAGGCACGAGGCTGCCTTTTGTCAACCAATTTATTGTGTCCCTATCTTCCTCCATCACTATACCACTGAACCCGGCCGCCGGTTCGACTCACTCGACCCGGGGGCTCGGGGGCTGGCTGGCTCGGTCGCCACCCCGCCGCCTTACTTGGTGATTCCTAATAAAAGTTAGGATGTCGCGGTCCCCCACTTCGCCCTAAAGCCACAGATGTAGCTTTGGCTGTCGGCTGGCAAGCAAAACGGGCCAAAGCTCCTTTACGCTTCATACACTAAGTCAAAGGCTGTCGGGTCGATCAATCCGGCCCACCATTCATCAAATGAACAACCGCACGACCGGCTGCTCGCCAACCGGCTTCGCCGGATCACCGCCAGCCGGCCCAGTGGATGTTTCGCTCGCGCTCAATGTTTCGAGGGACCCAAGTCCTGCGCGCTCCTCTCAAAGAACCAAACTCCTAGTCACGGACCGGAGCCTTGGCCGTCTGACTCACGTGGGGGGGGGGGAGGTTTGAGAAAGGAAAATCGCATGAAATCGGTCCAAAAAAATGGAAGGCAAAAAAGCAAAAGCACCCACGACATCTACACAAGTACTTAAGCAAAGGCCTACGGCCCGAGTTCATTATACCCTAAAAAAACCCGAGTGGGTGGGTGGACCTGCTATCTAACAGATTATTACGTGAAGTGTCTTAGGGATCTCCAGCGCCGCGTCGCAACGTCGACGGCTCTCCCCTGGCGGCTTCCGGGTCCGGCGAGGTGCCGGTGTCCTCCTCAGCACCTGCATCGCAGTAGACGCCCATCTCCTCCGAGCTCCCCTTCGGATCGTGGAGGAGCAAGCCGTAGTCGTCACCATCCACGGCCCTGCCATTTTTTGTCTGCTCCGGATGGAACTTGTCGTGGAAGGCGAACTCGGCGATGTAGCTGGCCCGGGAGGCGATCCGGTCAGAATGCTCCTCAAGAGCTGCTCCGAACCAGCCCGCTGGCCCATCAACGCATCCAGTTGCAGGTTCGGATGCCAGGACAGCGCGAACCGGAGCGTCATCTCAGCACCAGCGCGAGCGGCGGAGACGCGCCACTCATGAAGCCGGTCCGGCCCCATCTCCAACCAACGCGCTAGGCGCGAGAAGCTGCCTGGTTGGACGGAGTCCGGTCACAGGGCCGCCGTCATCGCGGTGCCGGCCTGGGAAAGCCGCTCCAACTGCGTTCCCAGGGCCTGCAGGCGGGCCTCAGCAGCGGCGATGATCTCCGGGAAGGTCCAGGCCACCATCGGATCCGTCCCAGACCCAAGGACGTCGGTCGGGTCGCGCTGATAGTGGACGACTTCCTCCGCCAGCCGTTGCGTCTCCAGGAAGGTCCCTGCCGCAAAGGAAGAAGCGAGTCAAAAGAAGAACAACAAGGAAAAAACGCCGGGTCCCGACCCGGCTAACGACAAGAAAAAACACCTACTGGAGAAGGACTCCTCCAGGTGATGCGCCTGAAGCAACGTACCACGCCTCTCCCGGTCGATGGCGCGGTCGCGCGCATCAAGCGCCTTCTGCAGATCGGCCGCCTTGGCAAGGGCCACCTTCAGCTCGGCATCCTTGTCTTCGGCTGCCTTCTCGGCCACCTCGCGACGACGGGCCTCGTCCTGACGGGCCCCCTCAGCCGTGGTGACCTGCTCCCGCAGGCGATCCACATCGGGCTGGAGCCGTCCCTTGTCGTGGGCCAGCTGGCCGTGCTGCTGGGCCGCCTCCACCAGGGCATGCTGCGCCTTTATCGCCTTGGCGGTTTCCGCCTTGAGGAGCTCCACCTCGGCCTTGAGGCAGCTCTTGTGGCCCACCAGCTGCTCGTGCAGCCGGTTGGCCTCGTGGAGAGACCGCCGAGCTGCGGCCGCCTCCGCCCTCGCCTGCTCCGCTTCGACGCCAAGACGGCCGGTGTCGGCAATGAGCCAGTCATAGTGATGGCCGGCCCGGAGCAGACGAGTCTGCGAAGACAGCACCTCGGCTGCAAAGAAGGACTCAGCAGAAGAAAAAGCAAGACTTAAGATTTGGCCCAACTATTACACAGTTGGCCCGAATCTCGGGGGCTACACCCAGTGGGTGCGCTAGCGCACCCCACTAGAAAAAGAGCGCAAAAAACCTGTGGCAACGCGGAGCTCCTCCTCTTGGCGGCGAGCTGCTCCACGAGCTCCCGGTGCTTGCCCAGGAGACGATTGAAGGCGGCAAACCAGAAGGCGTCAAGATGCTGAAGAAAAAAGAAATCAGAACAAGTCCAACGCTCTAAAGATTCGACCCAACTACTACGTAGTTGGCCCGAACCTCGGGGGCAACACCCAGTGGGTGCGCTGGCACGCCCCCACAAAGAAGAAACAACAAGAAGACTTGCCAGAATGGCGCGCTCCAGGTCACGCGTCCGCTCCACCTCGGCCTGGGCGAAGGCCTCGAGACGATCCGTCCGGTCTCGTAGGCGGCGGCTGACGGCGTCCATCGCCGCCTCCTCCTGGGTCTGAGGCCCGAAGACAACGGCGCCCCCGCTCCGCGCCGGCTGCGTCACGGCAGCTCGGCACCCTCCCTGCCGGGGAACCAAGACGTACTCCCCGCTGGCCGCTCGCGACGTGGCCAGCACCTTCTCCACCGACCCGGCTGTTGGGACACCCTGCGTCGCCGTCTCCGGCCCGGCTGCCGGGGTGGCCTCCGGCACCGCCCCGCCCTGCGTCGCTGTCTCCGACCCGGACGACGGGATGTCCTGTGTCGCCGACTCCGGCCCAGCTGCCGGGGTGGCCTCCGGCACCGCCGCCCGCTGCGCCTCCTCCGCGATCTCCTAGTAGTGGATCGCCACCTCAGCCCGGCCTCTACGACCACGCCCCCTCGTCAACGACGGCTCAAAGACCGTCGCCGCCACCACCGTGCCCTCCGACATCTCGCACCAGGTTGGCTCTGCACCGTCCCGCGGCCCTGCTGCCGCGTCGGTCCAAGCCTAGACCGACGCCGCCTCTAGCTCCGCCTCGGCCTGGTTCCCGTCCCGCCAGGCCAAGGCTTCGGTGTCGGCCGGGTTCAGGCTAGGGTCCGAGTCGGCCCGTCCCACCACCTCAGCCTGGTCGGCGAGGTCGGCCCGGCTCCTGCGGAACACGACCCCTTCGGCAGCCGCGGATTCCGCCGCCACCCTCGCCAGCGCGATTGGCGTCCTGAAGAAGAAGACAGAATGAGCATAAAAGAAACAAGACCAGCTCAAGAAAAAATCTGAGTGCAAGCAAGAGATAAAGCTTACCCTACCAAGACCGGGACCGGGGGGCCTCCCGCGCTCGCTGCCGTGCTTCCTCTTGGTTGGCTTCCCGGCCTCGGCCGGAAACATCGTGCGCTTCGGGGCCCGGGGTCGCGGCGCGACATTGTATTTTCCATGTGGGCGGCGCCGTGCGAGGACCCGGCTCCGCCCGCGTCGCCGCCTCCACCGCCCAATGCCACTACACCGACAGCCGGCGTCAGCACTGCCCTTTTCGTGCCGCGGTCAGCAATTCAAGACACATGAAGAAAAACATAAGACATACTCGCGCGACGCCCAACGCCGGCGTAGGACTCGGCCTCCTCCTCTCCGCCGCGAGCCGTGGGCTCCTCTGGCGCCACCGGCGCCACCTGCAACGGAGCCCGAGCATAAGGATGCCGAGTCGCGTTCAGAAGTACCTCCCGTGTCGCGTCAGGACAGATGAGAAAGTGCGCGGCAGCAAAATAAGAAGACCAGACACTCACCTACGGCGCTGGGTTCGACTGGCCATACGGCGCCTTGCCGAACCGCCAGTCCTCCCCAAGGTTGGCCTTGGAGATGTCGTTTACGCCGCCCGTGACCTGCTCCATGGACAGCCGTGTCGGCCCCCTGCGGTTGGGATCTTGGAGGCCGGCCATTTCGCTGATGAGGCAGGAGCGCCCCTGAAACGGAAGGACCCGGCGCTTGACGAACGCAGCAAGGAGGTCAGTGCCGGTGAGCCCCTCCTGCGTCCTCATCACCGTCACCCGCTCGCAGAGGTTGATGATCTCCTGCGAGGGGCGCTTGGGCGAGTAGCCCCATTTCGTCTTCGCCCATGGCGGCTCGATGGCGAAGACCGGAAGATTAATGCGGTCCGCACCATGGTTGCGGACGTACCAGAAGGAGTTCTGGCACTTCTTGGCAGAATCCTCTAGCGGGATCTTGGGGAAGTGCGCCCCCGACCGCTTTGAGATGACAGCGGCGCTGCAATCCATGAACTCCCCGGCCGACTGGCCCTGCTGCTTCAAGGAAAAGAAGCGCGCCCAGAGGTCGATCGTGGGCTCGACCCCTAGGTATCCCTTGCAGAGGGTGACGAAGCCGGAGAGCTGGATGGCGTCGGCCCCAAGGTGGTGCAGCTGGAGCCCGAAGAACTCCAGGAACGCGCGGAAGAAGGTGCTCGCCATAGCCCGAACCCGCGCTCGAAGTGCGTGAGGAAGACCACGCGCTCCTGCCCCTCGGGCCGAGGCCTCTGCTCACCACGCGGCAAGCGGATGCCGACGTCCATCTCCCGCAGCAGGCGCCGCGTTGCCCGGAGTTGGGCAATGTCCTTAGAGGTGACATTCGAGCCCATCCAGGAGCCCGATGGCAGTGACATGGTCGAAGGAAGAAGAAGAAGGAAGACGAATGGCGAAGGAGTTCTGCTCGGAGCAGGGAGTGCCGCAGTGCGTCGGTTGCGAAGAGCTGAGCGAGAGTAAGGGACAGGAAGGCATGAGCGAGAATAATTTCCGCCGCCCCCTGCCCCCGATTTATAACCCTCGGTTTGAACGTGGGAAAGTGGGGAAGTGGGAACATCTACACGCGCCCGTTCCACTAGCCCGCAATAAGTGCACACGTACACGCGCAATAACTGCCCTGGGAAGAGCAACCGGCCCCCAGACGCCGCAATAAATCCGCGCGCTTGGGCCAAGGGCGCGCGGCACTGGGCCCCGGCCCGCCGCCCGGTCCCGTCACACGCATGGCCTGTCAGGCCTCTCCGGCTTCCGGGCGCCATGTGGTGCTCGCGCAAAGCCCGAGGGGTTGCCCCAAGATTCGGCGGAATTCCTGGACCCAGCGCTCGCAGAATCCACCTTGCTTAAGGGGGAAACTACGAAGGCCCACTCATCCGAAGACGGCGGACATTCACAGCTTCGGGGACTACTATCGGGGGGATGGACCCCGGGCAGGCAACGGAACCCGGATCCTCTTCAAAAACAACACGGCTGGCACCGCACCTTGATGCCGGCACGCGCTTGGCCGGGTCGCTCGACCCGGCCAAGCCCCGCAAGCCGGCTAGACTAGCCGACCCGGCAAGACGTGTCGACTCGGCCCCACCAACTGGCGCAAGACAGCCGAACCCGGCACGACCGAAGCCTCCTCAACAAGCCAGCACCACCCGTGGCATGCTACGCAATCCAGCCACGGGTCAACTCCCGTTCCATCCAGGCCGTATGATGGGACGAGACTTCAATCAGCGATGACCGAGGTAACAGTGCCCCTACCATGCCTCTGGTCAGCCAGAACATGGCAATAGTGCCCCTCACCTACCTGGTGACCAGGGTTGGCGTGGCTACAGTGCCCCCGCCTTTACCGCTGACGACAGCAAGCGGCAACCTGATGGGGAGCACTGTACGCGACTCGACCCGGCCACGAACTAACGATCGACAAGACGGCGCACAGCGCCCCTAGGCCTGTGAGACCCGCACCTAGGGGAATCCGGCGAACCACAGGCTCTCAGCGGGACCCAGCCCGGGTTCCCGGACACCGACTATAAGAACCCACCGACGTGCGACATTACCGTTGTACCCTCGAGGGGTTGGACTATAAAACCCCCGGGCGCCCGCAATCGGAAAAGATGATCTCTGGGAAGAACGATCTCTCTCATAGGCATAGGACTAGCCACAAAGCAGCAACACCGGAGAGAAGGAGCAGCCCTGCCTCGGCCAGCTTCCTTCCTCCCCCACACAGATCTAGGAGCAACATTGTATCATCCATCATTCATCTACACTCGGCAAGACTAGGGGTATTATCTCTATGGAGAGCCCCGAACCTGGGTATGTCCGGCGTCCCACGCCCGCTCATGCCAACCCCGCCTCTGGAGTCCACCAGCGCCCTCGAGCCTCCTCCTCCTCTCTTTAGCCACCCTTGGCATCTGCCGTGAACCCACCATGACACCCGTCATTGGAATATACACGCCAAGTTCTATAATGTGAAATTTCCACTAGTATATGAAGGTGACAACATAGGAGACTCTCTATCATGAAGATCTTGGTGTGCTACCTCTTGAGCATGCGTTGGTTTTCCCTTGAAGAGGAAAGGGTGATGCAGCAAAGTATCGTAAGTATTTCCCTCAGTTTTTGAGAACCAAGGTATCAATCCAGTAGGAGACCACATGCGAGTCACCTCGTACCTACACAAACAAATAAGAACCTCGCAACTAACGCGGTAAAGGGGTTGTCAATCCTTTCACGGCCACTTGCAAGAGTGAGATCTGATAGAGATAATAATAATAATATAAATATTTTTGGTATTTTTATGATATAAATTGAAAGTAAAGATTGCAAAATAAAATAGATTGGAAACTTGTATGATGGAAAATAGACCCGGTGGCCATAGGTTTCACTAGTGGCTTCTCTCAAGATAGCATAAGTGTTACGGTGGGTGAACAAATTACTGTTGAGCAATTGATAGAATTGAGCATAGTTATGAGAATATCTAGGTATAATCATGTATATAGGTATCACGTCCGTGACAAGTAGACCGACTCTTGCCTCCATCTACTACTATTACTCCACACATCGACCGCTATCCAGCATGCATCTAGAGTAATAAGTTCACAAGAACAGAGTAACGCTTTAAGCAAGATGACATGATGTAGAGGGATAAACTCATGCAATATGATATAAACCCCATCTTTTTATCCTTGATGGAAACAATACAATACGTGTCATTTCCCCTACTGTCACTGGGATCAAGCACCGCAAGATTGAGCCCAAAGATAAGCACTTCTCCCATTGCAAGAAAGATCAATCTAGTAGGCCAAACCAAACTGATAATTTGAAGAGACTTGCAAAGATAACCAATCATACATAAAAGAATTCAGAGAAGATTCAAATATTGTTCATAGATAATCTTGATCATAAACCCACAATTCATCGGATCTCGACAAACACACTGCAAAAAGAGTTACATCGGATAGATCTCCAGGAAGATCAAGGAGAACTTTGTATTGAGATCCAAAGAGAGAGAAGAATCCTTCTAGATAATAACAATGGACCCGAAGGTCTGAAGTAAACTACTCACACATCATCGGAGGGGCCATGGAGTTGATGTAGAGGCCCTCCGTGATCAATGCCCCCTCCGGTGGAGCTCCGGAAAAGGCCCCAAGATGGGATCTATTGGGTATAGAAGGTTGCAGCGGTGGAAATAGGGTTTTGTGGTGCTCTTCGATGGTTTGGGGGTACGTAGGTATATATAGGAGGAAGAAGTAGGTCGGTTGAGCCACGAGGGGCCCACGAGGTGGGAGGGCGCGCCCAGGGGGGTAGGCGCGCCCCCTGCCTCGTGGCCACCTTGTTGGTTGCTTGACGTCCACTCAAAGTCCTCTGGATCACGTTTGTTCCAAAAAACACACTCTTGAAGGTTTCATTCCGTTTGGACTCTGTTTGATATTCTTTTTCTGCGAAACACTGAAATAGGCAAAAAAATAACAATTTGGGATGGGTCTCCGGTTAATAGGTTAGTCCAAAAAATAATATAAAAGTGTAAAATAAATCCCATTAACATCCAAAACAGATAATATAATAGCATGGAACAATCAAAAATTATAGATACGTTGGAGACGTATCAAGCATCCCCAAGCTTAATTCTTGCTCGTCCATGAGTAGGTAAATGATAAAAACAGAATTTTGGATGTGGAATGCTTTCTAGAATATTCTTCAATGTATTTTTCTCTATTGTGGCATGAATGTTCAGATCCGAAAGATTCAAGATAAAAGTTTATTGTTGACATAAAAATAGTAATATTCCAAGTATGCTAAACAAGCAATTATGTCTTATCAAAATACCATAGCCAAGGAAAACTTATCCCTACAAAGTCATATAGTTTGGCCATGCTTTATTTTCGTCACAGAAAATGCTCTCATCATGCACAACCCCGATGACAAGCCAAGCAATTGTCTCATACTTAGCCTTTTCAAACTATTTCAACTTTTACGCAATATATGAGCGTGAGCCATGGACATAACACTATGGGTGGAATAGAATATGATGATCGATGTTGTGTGAGAAGACAAAAAGGGAGAAAGTCTCACATTGACGCGGCTAATCAATGGGATATGGAGATGCCCACCGATTGATGTCAATGCAAGGAGTAGGGATTGCCATGCAACGGATGCACTAGAGCTATAAATATATGAAAGCTCATCAAAGAAACTAACTGGGTGTGCATCCAACTCGCTTGCTCACGAAGACCTAGGGCATTTGAGGAAGCCCATCATTGCAATATACAAGCCAAGTTCTATAATGAAAAATTCCCACTAGTATATGAAAGTGACAAAATAAGAGACTCTCTATCATGAATAAAATGGTGCTACTTTGAAGCACAAGTGTGGAAAAGGATAGTAACATTGTCCCTTCTCTCTTTTTCTCTCCTTTTTTTATTATTTGGGCCTTCTTTTTCTTCTTATTTTGGCCTATTTTCTCTTTTTTTTCGTCTGGAGTCTCATCCCGACTTGTGGGGGAATCATAGTCTCCATCATCCTTTCCTCACTGGGACAATGCTCTAATAATGATGATCATCACACTTCTTTTTTTACTTACAACTCAAGAGTTACAACTCAATACTTAGAATAAAATATGACTCTATGTGAATGCCTCCGGCAGTGTACCAGGATTGCGATGAATCAAGAGTGACACATATGGAAAACATTATGAACGGTGGCTTTGCCACAAATATGATGTCAACTTCATGATCATGCAAAGCAATATGAAAATGATGAAGCGTGTCATAATAAATGGAACGGTGGAAAGTTGCATGGTAATATATCTCGGAATGGCTATGGGAATGCCATAATAGGTAGGTATGGAGGCTGTTTTGAGGAAGATATAAGGAGGCTTATGTGTGATATAGCGTATCATATCACAGGGTTTGGATGCACTGGCGAAGCTTGCACCAACTCTCAAGGTGAGAAAGGGCAATGCACGGTACCGTAAGGGCTAGCAATGATGGAAGGGTGAGAGTGTGTATAATCCATGGACTCAACATTAGTCATAAAGAACTCACATACTTATTGCAAAAATCTACAAGTCATCAAAACCAAGCACTACGCGCATGCTCCTAGGGGCGTCACTACTAGGAAAAGGCCTACTAGTGGCGCACCAGTTTTGCCTACTAATGGCGCACTACTGGTGCGCCACTAGTACCACGCCACTAGTATTATATACTAATGGCGCACCATGGGTGCACCATTAGTATCTGGTATACTAATGGTGCACCACATCGTGCGCCATTAGTATAGACCAACATGCGCCATTAGTATGCTACCCAGGGTGCCATATTTACTCATGTGCTTTGGCATATTAATGGTGCACTGTGGGGTGATGCGCCATTAGTATCCTTTGGAAAACTAAAGGCGCACTTTGTAGTGATGCGCCATTAGTATCCTTTGGCATACTAATGGCGCACTTTGAGGTGATGCGCCATTAGTATGAATATTAGGTTTTAATTATTATTTTCTTTTCTGATTTTTGCATAGGTTAAAAAATATATTATTGGACAGAATATAGACAGCACCACACAACAACAACAGTTTCATCGAATACAATAGAAGATTAGTCTCCGAATACAATTCATCATATTAGTCTCCGAATTCAAAAGACCGAACAAAGGTAGAACATTACAAGTCTCGATACCACGAGTAGCGAGTTTGTCTTAACATTGCAAGTCGATATCGATCATCCAAACTACCATCACATAGAAGAGAGCTGCGGTCATCACGATGAGCATCATCGTGATGAAACTGGTCTTCATCCGGTTCCTCCAACGCTCCCTCCTCTCTCCCGCTAGATAGCGGGCGTATCTAGATTCCGCCTCCGCCCTAGTGGTGTACCCTTTGTAACTGTTACTGATGAAACGGTGAACCTGTCTCTGACACTCCTCCCATTCGTCGTAGACTCCAGGAACCTTATCCTTGTACACGACATCCGACGACATCTCTATGCGCAAGCCAAACAACAGACAATACATCAGCAATATATAAGTATGCAACAAAAGGATCAGAAGAGAAAAACAAGACATTAATAGCACGATTCATGGTCCTACTAATAAATAGAATCGATTACATCTAAGTTGAACGACTGTCCAAACCAAAGAGACATACAATTCATTAAAGTTTAATTACAACATGAGCCAATCAATGTTTCAGAACTACACATAGTGTCGGTGCGGAACGACACCTATGGGATCACAAGAATCCCTACTATGGTTAGCGGGGCATGGGGTCGTGGGAAGAGCGGATCTAACAGGTAGCTCACAGTTCGTTTGTCCAGGTTCGGGCCGCAAGGATGCGTAAAACCCTACTCCTGCTTTGGTGGATTGTATATATGTGTTCTTGAGCTAGCTATGGGGTGTGAGGAGCTCCAAAAAGTCCAATCCTTCTCCCGGTCGCCTCGGGCCTCCTTTTATAGAAAAAGGGGTTGCCACAGTGGCACACAGGAGGTTGAAAGGGTACAGTGATGCGAGGTTATCCCTCGCATTCCATGACACGGCGCATTTAATGCTTCTTGCTTAGATGTCCTTGCTTTATCGGGGACGGGGAGAGATCTGTCTCGTCCATAGCCGCTCCTTCTTGTGTTGACACGCGCCCTGGCCAGCGATGCCTGAGATGCCACGTAGGTGGGCAGGCAGCTGAGGTGGCGCAGTGGTGGGTCTTCATGAAGATCTGCATGTCGCCACGCAGGTGCCTGCCCAGCTTGTTGGGTCGGCAGCTGCATGCATGCGGTGGTGGAGGTTTACTCGGCGTGGGCCTGACGGTGGCCCTACGGGTGTCCTCGGTAAGGGCCTCGTCGGGGCCCCGGCAAGGCGCTTGACGGGGGCCTTGTGGTCTTCCTCGGCTAGGATCCCGCCAAGGGTTATCGTCTCCTTAGTGCGTATCTGATCTTGAATGTCTTCACGAAGATCTGCATGCCACCACGGGGATGTCTCCCGAATCCTTGCCCTTTGGGGGCAGTGGACTCAAGGGTGACTTGCTTCGTAGGTTGCTAGAACTGTCTCCCGGCAAAAATCTTGCCGGGGGAGTCCGCTTCGTCCCCTTTGCTCTTCGTGGTCTTGGCCTTGGTGTCGTTCTAGTTTTCTTGAGCTTCGGTCTTACCCTAGCTCACCTCCCTGGCCTTGCTTGGTGTGGTGGTGCCCGTGGCTCAGACTACCCGTGCATAGTTATAGGGGTACAAAAAGTGTGCCCCTCTTTTTTTACACCGACAGGAGACCACGGGCCTGGTCCACACATAAGCGTAATGCGTTGTTTGGGCTAGGCCCAAAAATGGTGCGCGGGCAGGCGGGGCGGTTTTTACCGTGGTAAGATTCTTCGCGCGCTGCGCTTCCCACGATTCCCGCGCGTGGCGTGGCGTGGGGAGGCGCGTGTGACGTGGGCGGCATGCGTGGGGTTGGTTCCCGCAGGCATGCGTCACATCGTGGTAAAGGGGGCGGTTTGTGCCTTCACCATAAACGGTGGGAGGCGTGGAGGCGCGGCCCATTTACTGAATGGGGCCGAGGCACGGTCCTCGAGGTGTCCACTCCCCACGATCACGAGGTGGGGAGAGGTCGCCTCACCAGTCCCCTCGGTTCTGCATGTCCGCCACGTGTCTCCCATGCGCTTGGGGGTGGCAAACGGTGGAGGCGAGAAACCGGGCCGTCGCTGGTTGGGGCAGCGGGTCGGCCTTGGCTCCCTGCGCCTCCCGTGTCTTGATTGGCCGAGCGGGGCGGCCAAGCCCCAACCCCGATCCTTTATAAAGAGCGGGAGGGGGGATGGCGTCCCGCATTCTTTCATCTTCTTCTTCCTTCAGCTTCTGCTCCTCCCTTTCATCCTTCATGGAGAGAGGGAACCCCGGTCCTTTCAACAGTGGCGGCGAGGGTCACCGCTCGACAACGCATCCCTCCAATGGAGGGCCACGTTGGGGATGACCCTTGTGAGTTCTTCGTCAGGCTGTGTCGGCCGCCGCGCCGTCGCCATTGTCTCCCGACTCCATTTGCGCGGGAGATGGAGCTGGATCCACCGGAGTTGTTGTGGCTACACATGAGGGGCTGCAAGATCAGTGGCATGCGGGCCCGCGTCGACTTCCCCGCCCCTCACGTGATGTATCTTCGTCAGGGATGGAAGACGTTTGCTCATATCCACTGCTCGACGGAGGGGCTCACTCTCCATTTTAAGATGATGGAGGGTGGCCTTCTCTCCGTCAAGGTCTTAGGGTGCTTTGGGACCCGTGCAAGGTGCTGCGTGGAGAGCTCTTTTGATAGTGATGAGGAGGACAGCGGCAGCGACGACGAGGGTAGTAGGCGGCAGGATGACGGGTCCGATTAGGCGTCGGGTGCCGCTCCGTGCGGGGCGTCGGGTGCCGCTCCGTGCGGCACCGGAGACCCATCATCCGCGTCGCCGGCTCCCTGAACTTCTTGGGGTCGTCTCCTTGGGCGGCTGGCGTTGGGAGGCTGCGGAAGAGGAAGAGGGCGGGCGGCAAGGCCGTCAAGTCGGAGTACGCGGGCACCGACGCCTTCGACGTGTGCTGACGTCATGCCGCCTCGTCTTCGAGCTCTGCTTCCAGCGCCGCCATCACCATCCAGCCTTTGGACGGCCCCCGAGATGTTCTCTTGGTGTCTTCTGCCACCCGTAGCTCGCCTAGGCGCTCCTTTTGTTCTTTTCACCTCCTTGACCTACCTCCTGAGGAGAGGGACAAGAAAGGGATTACGGGCACCTTATCTCTTTTTAGTTTGTAAGCCTTCGGGCCTTTGTTGAATTTAAAACTTGTAATCCCATCATTCATGTTTTTCATTCCCTATGGACTGTACCTGAGTGGAATGTTTTTAATGAAAAAGGGATGCTTGCCGGGTCATTTGTTTGCGGGTGGAACCCACGACAAGGAGTAAATCCTTGATATCTTCAAGATAAACATTTCCTTGCCCGGCAACATGCCTTGTCGTCTCCCCACTTTGCTCGACCTTCCTCATGCCTTTGGCGGAGGCAGGGATGAGGCGGGTTCAGGATCCTTGTTTCATCCTTTCACTGCCGCGAGTACGACCAAACTTGGCCCCAAGAACGAGCCCTAGGGCCTAGAGTTATTGGAGCACGGTAGCTTAGGGGAAAACGAGGTTTCACATACCTCAGTCCATAATGGAATGCATGATAAGGGATGAAGAACTTATCTGAAGCTGCAGTCCCCGGCAACCCTTGTTCGCCGTGGGTGAATCTTTGCTCTTGCAGCCCCCGTCAATACTGGCTTGCCGGGGGCTAGATGCTAGTTTGTTCCTCTTTTTTTCCTCCCCAAGCGGTTCGGCACGGATATCCGTGTGTCCCATGAACCAAGGAAGACAAAAGAAAGACAAAGAGACGCACACTCGACCTCTAAGCTAGGGGTTAGTCGCCGCTAAGCACTATCAACCCTAACAAAGGACGAGACTCGACCTAGCATGCATGTTATAACTCAGGGCGCCAGCGCTTCATTTACTTATGCTTAGGGTCTGCACCTGGCTTTGTACAAAGGGTTACATGCGTCATCGGCAATGCTCGTACAAAAGGTGGCTTGCAGGGGGGCCCGGCAAGCCGCGCCTTACGGGTAAAACTTGCGAAGATGCTCAATGTTCCAGGAGTTACTCACCGGAATGGCATCTTCGGTCTCCAGGCGGACTGCGCCGGGCCTAGTGACTCGTATTACCCGATAAGGGCCTTCCCACTTCGGCGTCAACTTGTTGGAATTTTTTGCCGATTGAACGTGCCGAAGAACAAGGTCACCTTCCTTAAAGCTTCGGGCATGAACCTTGCGGCTATGGTAGCGGCGCAAGGCTTGCTGGTAGCGCACTGCTCTCACAGCCGCCCGAAGACGATCTTCCTCAAGGAGCGTTGCGTCATCTTGGCGCAGTTGCTCTTGCTCAAGCTCGTCATAAGAGAGTACTCGAGGTGACCCATATATGAGTTCAGTGGGGAGAACTGCTTCTGCCCCGTATACCAGGGCAAAGGGTGTCTGGCCGGTGGCTCGATTTGGTGTCGTTCTGATTGACCAAAGAACCGCCGGCAATTCATCAATCCAGGGCCTTCCACTCTTGTGCAGCCTGTCAAAGGTCTTTGTCCTTAAGCCTCGCAGTACTTCAGCGTTTGCCCTCTCAGCCTAACCATTGCTTCGTGGGTGAGCAACGGAAGCGACACAGACTTTGCTGCCGAGGTCTTGGGTATATTGCATGAAGGTGCGGCTTGTGAACTGTGTACCATTGTCGGTGATGACCCTGTTGGGTACACCAAAACGGCACACTAGTCGCTTGAAGAATTTGACGGCTGACTGAGTTGTGACCTTCCTCATAGCTTCCACTTCTGGCCATTTTGTGAACTTGTCGATTGCGACGTACAAGTACTCAAAGCCCCCGACAGCGCGGGGGAAGGGCCCAGTATGTCGAGCCCCCAGACCGAGAAGGGCCAGGAGAGAGGAATGGTTTGAAGGGCTTGAGCTGGCTGATGAAGCTTCTTTGAATGTAACTGACACGCTGCACACCTGGTGACTAGTGTCGTCGCATCCTGGAGGGCGGTGGGCCAGAAGAAGCCTTGCCGAAACGCTCTGCCAGCAAAGGCCCTTGACCCGATGTGGGATCCACATATGCCTCCATATATCTCTGCCAACAGCCCCAGTCCTTCCTCTCGAGGGATACACTTCAATTTCACGCCGTTCGGCCTCTTTCTGTACAGGACATCATCGACGAACTGGTACATAGTAGAGCGACGGGCTACTTTTTCCGCTTCTTCCTGCTCCTCAGGAAGTTCCCCTGTTTGGAGGAATCGGACGGTATGCTGTGCCCATGCTGGAGCCTGGGGCTCGACGGCGAGGACTAAAGGCGTTTCCTCCGCTATAGGAGTGGCTGTCTCGACGGCAAGAGCTTGATGCTCCGCCGGAGCTAGCCGTCCCGTGGCGGGCTCAGTATCTCCGGTAACATCCTTGCCGGTGGCTCCGGGGAGCTCGATGGGAAAGTACTTGCTGGGCCCTGATTTCCTCCTGTTATTTTTCTCTGTTGATGGATGAACGGATGGGTGAGTTAGCTGAAGCACAAAGGTACCTGGTTCCACAGGTAGCTTGAGGGCAGCGCGTTTTGACAGGTAATCGGCGATATCATTCTCCGCTCGGGGAATGTATTCTGACTATATACCATCAAAATGCTCTTCCAGCTTTCTCACTTCATCGACGTAGGCCTTCATCAATGGGCTATGGTAATCCTTGTTGACTTGCTTGACGACAAGTTGCGAGTCGCCTCTGACGATGAGTTTCTTGATTCCGAGGTCCGCCGCGATCCTAAGACCGGCAAGCATCCCTTCGTACTCAGCCGTATTGTTTTTTGACACCTCCCTGGGGAAGTGCATCTGGATCACGTACTTGAGGTGCTCTCCGGTGGGCGCGACAAGCAGTACGCCAGCCTCGGCGCCCTGTAAGGAGAAATCTCCATCAAAGTACATGATCCAGTCGCAACTTGCCTCCTTGCCGGGGAGAGCAGTCTCTTAGGTTTCTTCATCAGGCGTCGCGGTCCATTCTACAACGAACTCCGCTAGGACTCAGCTTTGAATCATCGAGGTACTCTCAAACTTGAGGCCAAAGCTGGACAGTTCCAGTGCCCACTGTACGATCCTTCCCGTTGCGTCTGGATTGTGCAATATCCATTGCAGAGGGAGGCGAGTGACGACAGTGATTTCGTGTGCCTGGAAGTAGTGACGCAGCTTCCTCGAGGCCATAAGAAGGCCAAAGAGCAGTTTCTGCACACCGGAGTACCTTGATCTAGCCCCCTGCAGAAGGGAGCTAACAAAGTAGACCGGGTGCTGCATCATCTTCTTCCTTGGCGGCACTCCAACCGGCTGCGTCGTCTCGGCATCGGTGGCATCGGGCTCCGTCGCTGCTATTACCTCATCATCAATTTCTCTCTGCGCCACTAGCGCGGCGCTGACCACCTAGTTTGTTGCCGCCAGGTACAGCTGCAACGGTTCCTGTGGCCTAGGCGCAACTAGTATTGGCATGGAGGAGAGGTACCTCTTCAAATCTTGCAGTGCTGCTTCGGCTTCTGGCGTCCACTCCATCGGGCCCACCTTTTTCAAAATCTTGAAAAAGGGAAGGGCGCACTAGGCGGACCTGGAAATGAACCTGCTCATGGCGGCAACGCAACCAGCAAGCCGACGCACATCCTTGACTCGCTTGGGCGCTTTAATCCGCTCTATAGCTTTGATCTTGTCCCGATTGGCCTCTATCCCATGCTGTGACACGAAGAACCCGAGAAGCTTGCCAGACGGGACGCCGAAGACGCACTTCTCAGGGTTCAGCTTGCGATTGATCTTGCGTAGGTTTGCAAATGTTTCTTATAAATCTGATATGTGGTTGCCCTGTTCTTGGTTTTGCCCACTATATCATCCATATAAGCTTCCATATTTCTATGGAGCTGGGGTTCAAAACCAATCTGGACCGCCCTTGCAAACGTTGAACCAGCACTCTTCAACCCGAAAGGCATCCGTATAAAGCAATACGTACCACATGGGGTGATGAAGGCCGTTTTCTCTTCATCTTCCCTTGTCATGAAGACCTGGTGGTAGCCGTTGTAGGCATCGAGGAATGACAACAGATCACATCCAGCTGTGGAGTCAACAATCTGGTCGATGCACGGCAACGGGAAGGGGTCTTTGGGACAAGCCTATTTAATATCTGTGTAATCAATACACAACCTCCACTTCCCATTTTCCTTGCACACTACCACCGGATTGGCCAACCACGTTGGATGGAGTACTCCTCTTACCAAACCCGCTGCTTCCAGTTTCCGGATCTCCTCTGTGATGAACTCTTGTCGTTCCAAAGCTTGCTTTCTGACCTTCTGCTTGACGGGCCGCACATGAGGACAGACAGCAAGGTGGTGCTCAATCACCTTCCTGGGAACGCCGGGGATGTCGAATGCTTGCCATGCAAACACATCGACATTCACCCGCAGGAAGGTGATGAGCGCGTCTTCCTATTTGTCGTCAAGGGTGGAGCGTATGGTAAAAGTTCCTCCCGTGCCATCCCCCTTGACAGAAACCTTCTTGGTTCCCGGCGGTGTGGCCCTGGACTTCTTGTTTCTGTGAGCGGAGCTCTCTGGCACGTCCTTGACGGGAGCGCTACACTCTGAAGAGGTGCGCTTACCGGAGTGGGTGCCTGAAGTCTCACTGGTCTTCTTCTTTTGCCTTTCTGTCCTGAGGTCTCACTGAAGTGGGTGCGCTTACCGGAGTGGGTGCCTGAGGTCTTCTTGGCCAGCGCTGGGCGGCCAAGGATCCCGTTGTAGGGCAAGGGGATCTTGGCAACATCAAACACGATCCTTTCTGTCCTGTAGTTCAGATCACTTCCAAAGGTCACGGGCAGCGTGAGCTTCCCCTTTGGTTGACTTCTTCCCGGGATGACCCCCTGAAACGTGCCCGTCTCTTCGAGGTCTCCGTCAGGAATCTGCAATTTCTCAATCATGGCAGGCGAGATTAAGTTCAGACTGGCCCCACCATCGACTAGCATCTTTGTCACTTTGAGGTTGCGTATTGTTGGTGAAACCAACAATGGCAAGCACCCGACTACAGTAGTGCGATCAGGGTGATCCTCAGTGTCAAAAATGATAGGTTTGCTGGACCACTTCAGCGGCCTTTGGGCATCAAACGACGGTTCCGCCACTGTAATCTCACGCGCCCACTGTTTAAGCTGGCGGTGAGAGGTATGCAGCGATGCGCCGCCATCGACGCACATGGCATCTATAGCTTTATGAAATTCTTGGTCACCAGACTCATCGTCCTCTTCATGATCATCGTCTTCTGGTTTTTTGTCATGGCCCCGGGTGGGCCTCTCCCGCTTTTTATCTTTGCCGTGACGGCCCGCCTGGCCGTCACGCTTCTTGCCGGACCCCTCAGCACCGTCCTGGCATTTCTCCTTGTCCCGCCTCTCATATTCAGCCCTCTGCTTCTCAGCAAGGAGCTCAACCTGTCGGCAGTTCTGGAGACCATGGCCTTTGGTGCGATGGATGTTGCAGTATTGCTTATCGGAGTTTCCTGGCTTCTCGGCAGCCGCCAAGGCCCGGCAGGTGACACATCCGGCAATTTCCTTGCCGGGGTCATCTTCCTTGGATTTCTTGGCGGAGCCGGAGTCGCCAGATCCCTCGACAGCAAGCACAGCTTACCCTTTGCGCTTCCTGTTGCGTCACTGGCCTTTCCTCACCGGGGCGGCAGTATCTTCATCTGAGGAGTCGGTTTCCACGCCGACATCTTCGCCGGGGTACTTCCTTCCCTCTTCAGCTCGGGCACATTTGTCAGCAAGAACATAGAGTTCTGCCACATCTTTCACCTTGTTCATTGCCAGTTCTTCGCGCATCTTGCGCTTACGCACGTTCTGATGGAACGCGCTGATGATGGTGGCAGGGTGAACATCAGGGATATTGTACTGTACCTAGCTGAACCTCTGTATATACTTGCGTAGACTCTCGCCTCCCTTCTGGGGAATGACATGCAGGTCTCTTGCTTGTCCATGGGCTTGGTGACCTCCAGTAAAGGCGCCCACAAACTCATGGCACAAATCCAACCAGGAGGAAATAGAGTCTACCTGCAAGTGCATCAACCACGACATGGCGTTGGGTTTAAGAGCCAATGGAAACTAATTCGCAAGCACCTTATCATCGCGGGCTCTGGCGGCTTGCATCGTGATGGTGTAGATGCTGAGGAACTCAGATGGGTGAGTCTTGCCGCTGTACTTTTCGCCAACGTCAGGTTTGAAGGTGCGGTTAGTGGGCCACTGGAACTACCGTAGCTCACGGGTAAAAGCCAGACAGCCTATCTCATAAGGTAGGCCTCCAGGGCTCTCCGGGGCCGGGTCGTTCACAGCAGGCCCTGCTCGCCTATCTGACTGGTGGCGCACTCCGCGCCGGCGCTCGATAGTGGCTCGAGCGTCTTCATGGGCTCGTTCCCGAAGAACTTGGCGCTAATCACAGTGGGTTCGCGGGTCAGACGATGCTATGGAGATGGCGTCGCCCGCGACGTCGCAACGAGTTGGCGTCCGCGGTACCGGATGGGGAAGAGGTGAATGCACTGTGGTCGCGGCGCTGCCGGCCTTTCCGCCACTGGTTCGCGGGACTCCATCTGAGCATCGACCCGGGGGCCCCACCAGACTTGGTTCGTCTTTGTTGGCCACCGCAACAAGGCTTCGGATAGTGGCTCTCCATTCGTCGAGTTTCCCATGGCAGGAGGAAAGTCGAGGAGCAACTGCGCGTGCGCCAGGGCCTCTGCTGGCGTCGGTGGCTGTGAAACCTGCACGGATCGCGACGCGCTTCGACTTCTGACCATGTCAGAAGGAGCTCTATCACGACCCCGTGGTCGCATGCCGTTTTCACCAATGCCTCGGCGAGTGGGCAGGTCTTCTACGTCCCGGGAGTGGCGCTCGGGCTCTTCCCGCGGCGACGCCCGGGATCTTCGGCATGATTACGCCGTTCGTCGCGCGCTGCCTGGGAGGAGTGTGCTGTTGACGCCGGCGTGGGAGTCTTGGAGGCCCTCGCGTCGCCTTCGGGCGGGGCGGCGATGACCTTGGAGGGCCCTGCTCCACCCGCGAATGACTTGGCTCCGCCTTTGGCTTTGGCGACGTGTGGCCCGTTACCAGGTGAACAAACATCGCCACCTCCCAAACTCCGGCTGCTGGGTTGGTGTTGGTGTTGGTGTTCACGAGCAGCGCCCCAGGTCCTCTCTGCGACCGGTCCGCTGCTCGCCCGCGTCGGGACGGGCTGTCCAGCTTCCGACTGGCCAACCGCCACCGCCGTCTTCTTCTTGGGCCCCTTGATGATGAAGAAGTGCCGAACTAACTGCTAAAGCCGATTCTCACAACTGCGCCCCCTACCTGGCGCGCCAAAGATGTCGGTGCGGAACGACACCTATGGGATCACAAGAATCCCTACTACGGTTGGCGGGGCGCGGGGTCGTGGGAAGAGCGGATCTAACAGGTAGCTCACAGTTCGTTTATCCAGGTTCGGGCCGCAAGGATGCGTAAAACCCTACTCCTGCTTTGGTGGATTGTATATCTATGCTCTTGAGCTAGCTATGGGGCATGAGGAGCTCCAAAAAGCCGAATCCTTCTCCTAGTCGCCTCGGGCCTCCTTTTATAGAAAAAGGGGTTGCCACAGTGGCACAGAGGAGGTGGAAAGGGTACGGTGATGCGAGGTTATCCCTTGCATTCCATGACAAGGCGCATTTAATGCGTCTTGCTTAGATGTCATTGCTTTATCGGGGATGGGGGAGAGATCTATCTCGTCCGTCGTTGCTTCTTCTTGTGTCGACACGCGCCCTGGCCAGCGATGCCTGAGATGCCACGTAGGTAGGCAGGCAGCTGAGGTGGCGCAGTGGTGGGTCTTCATGAAGATCTGCATGTCGCCACGCAGGTGCCTGCCCAGCTGTGCTGGTTGGGTCGGCAGCTGCATGCATGCGGTGGTGGAGGTTTAGTCGGCGTGGGCCTGATGGTGGCCCTGCGGGTGTCCTCGGTAAGGGCCTCGCCTGGGCCCTGGCAAGGGTCTTGCCGAGGCGCCTGCTGTCATCCCCGGCAAGGCGCTTGCCGGGGGCCTTGTGGTCTTCCTCGGCTGGGATCCCTCCAAGGGTTGTCGTCTCCTTAGTGCGTATCTGATCTTGAATGTCTTCACAAAGATCTGCATGCCGCCACGGGGATGTCTCCCGAATCCTTGCCCTTTGGGGGCAGTGGACTCAAGGGTGACTTGCTCCGTAGGCGCGGGACGAGTCGCCGCGGCAAGGGTCTTGCCGGGGTTGCTAGAACTGTCTCCCGACAAAGATCTTTCCGGGGGAGTCCGCTTCGTCCCCTTTGCTCTTCGTGGTCTTAGCCTTGGCGTCGTTCTAGTTTTCTTGAGCTTCGGTCTTACCCTGGCTCACCTCCCTTGCCTTGCTTGGTGCGGTGGTGCCCGTGGCTCAGACTGCCCATGCACAGTTATAGGGGTACAAAAAGTGTACCCCTCTTTTTGTACACCGATACATAGCATCACTATGTTCGACTCGACTCATGGGACCGGAGCATGGATGAAGCCGTCGTCGGTTGTTATGGTCATGAAATCGCGGGCGTTGTCAGCCTGCATTTGTAGTGCTGTGTCTATCTCACTATTGGACGGTTGATATCTGAGGTAGAACTGCCTCGAGGTATGCAGGACATCTTGATGGATGATTTCCGCAAACTCCGACTGGATGCGAAAGAATTCTTGTCTGATGTCCACGTCCTGGATTGTCAACAAGCTCGCGGCCCAATCTTGGAGATTATCTGGTAGCAGAAGGTGATGATGGTCCCGTACGATCGCCCGCATGTGATGGAGGGCGTAGTAGGTGTCCTTCTGACCGCCAGGCGGCTGCTTGACACAGCAGAACTTAGTATTGTGGGCGAGCACATGCTTGCCGTACGTACGAACTGGCCTGGTGAAGGTGCCTCCATATTTGGCGTAGCCGGGGAGAACATCATCAAGCACTTTCTTGATATTTGTGTAGTCTATCTTGGAGTCATGGTTCGGGTCGAAATACTGGCCATGGAATATTTCGGGCTTAAGAGGATGAGTGTGCAATGTGTGTCACTGCACAGAACACGGAATGTTAGAAAAAAGACGATCGAAATCTAAGAAATCATATGTGACGGGGCGGTTAAGGGATGACTTACTCGGGAAAGTAAGACACGAGGACGTTATCCTTATCTGGGTTTGCCAGAATGACGCCTTCGAGGTGTGAACTCGCGACTTGGCGGTCCCTAGGGCTGCCCAAGAGCCTGGCACGCATGTAGAAGGGGTCGACTATCACGATGTCCGGGGTCTTGTCTCTAATGATCCGCATCTCCATACTCAGCGAAAACAGCCGAACGAAGGTGTAGTGCAGCGGATGAAGGTTAAACATAGCAAAGATGTCATCAAACCGCAGGATGATCGTACCCCCGATGGTGCCATCCACAAAGCCCTTGCCCTCTGGCACCTTGTCCACGAAAACCGGGTATGCCACATCATTCTCTCTGAGACGCTGCTTCTCCAAAGAAAGAACGCTGTCATGCAGACTCCGCATAGCACCGGTTGCAGCATTGAGCATATTTGTCGGTAGCATCGCCCTACCCGCCACATGCACCCTCCTCGAGATATCCTTAGGTGAAGGTGGCCCGTCCTGAGCACGGATGGTACTCGGTGCCGGCTGGCTTGAACCGGCGCCCTTTTTAGCCTTTCGTTTCCGTCCCTTCTTCTTGATCTGCTGTAATGGGACCGAGTTCTGCTCACAGACCGCCTTCTTGAGCGTGTTGGGGCTGATAATATTTCGCACCTCAGCTATCTGAGGCTCGGTGAAGGCGGCAGCTAGAGGCGTCTCCTGAGAACTGAACACCAGACGACGCCTGTTGCAATTGGGTTTCTCCGCCGTAGCAGCTAGATCGCGGTCATCTTGGTTGGGTTCTTGAGAAGGAGGCCGGCAGAACTCGTCACCGTACCCATGTTCGGCAAAGTACTTATCAACGTTGGTAAATGTATCCTCGTCGTTGTTGTCGTCGTCCGGATCCTGTGCCATATGCATGTCCAGATCCTGTGCCATAGGGATGTCCGACATGTCCGATAGCGTTGCGGCGTTCTTGCCATGGCTTGGCGCCGGCACGATTGGTGGTCTTGTCTGTGGGGTGGTGTCCTCCGCCCCCAAACGAATCTGGCTCTTCGGCCAAAGCAGGGGCCAGCTTACGCAGGCGCTGAGGGTCATCTCATCTTCTTCGTCGGCCCTAGCGGGTCGAGTCGGAGGTAACAGCTCGTCACAGCCTGGCAGCACCCAAACCACTTCAACCCTATACACTGTGGGTGCCATCGGATTACCGTGGAACACGGGGTTGCCTGATTGAACGATTCTGCCCTTGGCGACATCGACCAACTCGCCGCCCATGAAGTGCAGGAGAGTGCAAGGAACGTCGGCGACGCCCTGTGAAAACATGTAGGGCATCAGGGATGCCTAGTCAAAGGAAAGGAGATGTAGTCATCGGCCGAGAGGCTTAGTTACCGTGATGCCGTCGAGCTTGGCTAATGTCGAGGCACCGCCAACGGAGGGCGTGCAACTGACGGTGGGGCCGCTTGCTGGCGAGGTGCCGGCCGGCGTACACCCGGGTGCATTAAGCTCCAATGCCCGTCCCGGCGCCGGAGACACGAATACCGCCTCCACCGGAGACACCAATGGCGCCGCCTGCGCATTGTGCGAGTTGCTGGCCATGAAGCTAGGAACCGGGGGAGGCCCCTATTGGCCGCCCGCAATCCACGTCCTCAGCCCATGAATCAACATACGCACCATGGCGTTGAGCGTCGTTCCCAGTTGTTGTTGCACTTGCTCTTGGACAATCTCCGGAATCCATGCCACTTGTGCCTTGAGTGCTTCAACCTCGCGCGACTGGCTTTCCGAGCTGGTCTTTTTCTCCTGTCGCCCACCAGCGGTATAGTATGACGACCATTTTGTGGACAAGCCTTTGCCGGCCACATGACCAGCTGACGTCGGCTTACTGAGCTTATCCTTGTTTTTCATTACGTTCAACGCCCTATTTAAAGGGGTGTCGAAAGGGGAGCTCTGAGATGACCCCGTGCTACTACTTTCATTGTCCTGCGGAAGGAACGTGAACCATTTAGAAATATTGGGGATTAATTAGAATGCAACCATATGGAGCTAATTACGCGGGGGTGTATTCCTTACCAGAACAAGCTCAAGCGCCCTGGTCTTTGGATACGTGGTAAGCTCCTTTGTTACTGGGTCCTCCTTGTACCGGGCCTTGAGAAAGTTCCTGGTCTGCTTGTCACGGTATTTCTCGAAGCGGGGCGGTAGGCCTTGCTCGACACGCTCCACGTCCTCCTTGTCCCATATAGGCTCTGCCACTCTGTAACCGTCGGGACCGAGTTGGTGGACCCCTAAGTTCAACTGCCGCATTTATTTCCCCCACTGACTTGATTCGGAGGTTGCGATGCTCGCGCACTTGATCTTGAACTCCTTGTAGTCATCTTCACTCATCAAAGGATATTTCGCCTTGATCTTCTCATAACTAGCACCTTTTTTAATCATTGCCTTCATCGTGCTTCTCCAAGTAGACAGGGCCGTGCTCATCCTCGTGAGGGCGGCACTATTCACTTTATTCCCTAAGAGGTGTGTGTTTGCAAACTCAGCGGGGAACTTGTATCGTTCATGCAGCTTCGTGAAGAGGAGGCTGCGCAAATTCCCTCGGTCCTTATGCCTTAGGTTCTCGGTGTTGATCGAGACGGTGCTCCGGAGAATGCACCCGAGCTGAACTGAGTACCCATTGACTAATTCTTTGGGCGTCGTCGGATGCCCGTCAGAGTTCACTTCAGTAAATTCCTCCTTGACGGTGCCGAGCACGCTCGGGTCCTGGTCCTTCCGTTGCCTCTTCGGTTGGCTGCCATCTGTGCGTGCGCCGCCATCATCAGTGGTGGCATCCTCGGCGGCACCATCAATGCTGTCATCCCTGACGCCACTAGGGGTTGTGTAGTCAGGATCGGTGTCTTCCGCGGCGTCCTCATAGCGGTGAGGTTCATCCTCCAACTCCTGGGACAGCTCCGAGAATTGCTTGCCGCCTGAACCGCCGACCTCATCGTTGTGGGCCATGTTTCGCTCTAAATAGGAAAAAAGTTTGGTCAAAAAGTTGGTTATTGTCAAGGAACAAGATCATGGTCTCGTCATTTAGGGTTTGTCGACACCGAGGCATCCTAGAAGCTAAGCTTTTATCATTTAGGGTTTGTCGATGCCGAGGCACCCTAAAAGCCTAAGCATACATCATTTAGGTTCTCATCGACACCGAGGCACCCTATAGAAGCCAAGGTTTCATCATTTAGGGTTTGTCGATGCCGAGGCACCCTAAATGCTTAGTCTCTCATCCATGTTTGTTCCAAAAATCACGCCCCCGAAGGTTTCATTCTGTTTGGACTCCGTTTGATATTCTTTTTCTGCGAAACACTGAAATAGGCAAAAAAATAGCAATTTGGGTTGGGCCTCCGGTTAATAGGTTAGTCCCAAAAATAATATAAAAGTGTAAATTAAAGCCCATTAACATCCAAAACAGATAATATAATAGCATGGAACAATAAAAAATTATAGATACGTTGGAGACGTATCATGGTGCTACTTTGAAGCACAAGTGTGGTAAAAGGATAGTAACATTGTCCCTTCTCTCTTTTTCTCTCATTTTTTTATTTGGGCCTTTTCTGTTTTTTATGGCATCTTTTCCCTTTTTTCGTCCAAAGTCTCATCCCGACTTGTGGGGGAATCATAGTCTCCATCATCCTTTCCTCACTTGGGACAATGCTCTAATAATGATGATCATCACACTTTATTTACTTACAACTCAAGAATTACAACTCAATACTTAGAACAAAATATGACTCTATGCGAATGCCTCCGGGATAGGCAATGAATCAAGAGTGACATGTATGAAAGAATTATGAACGGTGGCTTTGCCACAAATACGATGTCAACTACATGATCATGCAAAGCAATATGACAATGATGAAGTGTGTCATAATAACGGAACGGTGGAAAGTTGCACGGCAATATATCTCGGAAAGGCTATGGAAATGCCATAATGGGTAGGTATGGTGGCTGTTTTGAGGAAGGTATATGGTGGGTGTGATACCGGCGAAAGGTGCGCGATATTAGAGAGGCTAGCAATGGTGGAAGGGTGAGAGTGCGTATAATCCATGGATTCAACATTAGTCATAAAGAACTCACATACTTATTGCAAAAACATATTAGTTATCGAAACAAAGTACTATGTGCATGCTCCTAGGGGGATAGATTGGTAGGAAAATACCATCGTTCGTCCCCGACCGCCACTTATAAGGAAGACAATCAATAAATAAATCATGCTCTGACTTCATCACATAACAGTTCACCGTATGTGCATGCTATGGGAATCACAAACTTTAACACAAGTATTTCTCAAATCCAGAACTACTCAACTAGAATTACTCTAATATCACCATCTTCATCTCTCAAAACAATTATCAAGTATTAAACTTCTCATAATATCCAATGCACTTCTTGTATGATAGTTTTTATTATACCGATCTTGGATGCCTATTATATTAGGACTGAATTCATAACCAAAGCAAATTACCATGCTGTTCTAAAGGACTCTCAAAATAATATACCTGAAGCATGAGAGATCAATTATTTCTATAAAATAGAACCACCACCGTCCTCTAAAAAGATATAAGTGAAGCACTAGAGCAAAATTATTTAGCTCAAAAAATATAAGTGAAGCACATAGAGTATTATAACAAATTCCAATTTATGTGTGTCTTTTCCAGAAGGTGTGTACATCAAGGATGATTGTGGTAAACTAAAAATCAAAGACTCAAATCATACAAGACGCTCCAAGCAAAACACATATCGTGTGGTGAATAAAAATATAGATCCAAGTAAAGTTACCAATGGACGAAGACAAAAGAGGGGATGCCTTCCGGGGCAGCCCCAAGCTTAGGCTTTTGGTTGTTCTTGGATTTTACGTTGGGGTGCCTTGGGCATCCCCAAGCTTAGGCTCTTTCCACTCCTTGTTCCATAATACATCAAATCCTTACCCAAAACTTGAAAACTTCACAACACAAAACTCAAATAGAAAATCTCATGAGCTCTGTTAGTAAAAGAAAACAAACTACCACTTCAAGGTACTGTAATGAACTCATTATTTATTTATATTGGTGTTAAACATACTGTCTTCCAACTTCTCTATGGTTCATAAAATGTATTACTAGCCATAGATTCATCAAAATAAGAACAGTCTGTAGTAATCTATAGGTTTCGACTACTTCTGGAACCCCAAAAATTCTAAAATAAATTGTTGTACATGAGGAATTTATCTATTAATCATCTGAAAAAATAATTAACTAAGTATCACTCTTCAATAAAAAATGGAAGCAATTCTCGTGAGCGCTAAAGTTTCTATTTTTTACAGCAAGATCACAAAGACTTTCCCCAAGTGTTCCCAAAGGTTCTACTTGGTACAAACACTAATTAAAAGCATAAAACCACATCTAAACAGAGGCTAGATGAATTATTTATTAATAAATAGAATCAAAAATCAGTGAACAAAATAAAATTGTGTTGCCTCCCAACAAGCGCTATCGTTTAACGCGCTAGCTAGGCATAAAAGCAAGGATAGATCTAGGTATTGCCATCTTCGGTAGGCAATTCTTCAATAGAACACTTATACCCTTTTGGAATTTCCTTTTTATTAATGATCAAACTCCTAGGCAAGAAATCAAGAAAATCATTTGTAGCAAAAGGTTCCTTAATGATAGCGAGAAAGTTGGGGTGAACGCTTATGGATTTAAGATCCGCATTTTCCTTACTAGAAGTTTCACCCTTATTCTTAGGAACGTACATTAGTTTGGCAACTTTGGTATGGGGAGTTCAAGTTCTCCTAACGGCAGAAAAAGCGGACCCTACATTGGTGATAATACCCTCAAGTTTGTCAATTCTTTCGGAATCTTGGTCTATTCTTTCATTCACTATGAGTTCTTTTTCTTTAAAACTTTTCAAAATGACTCCTACCTTAGATCCATATTGGGTAATTTGATTGTGGATCTTTTTATACAAATTCTCAATCAATTCAAAAGTGGCAACTTTATTTTCAATAATATCAAGCCTTTGCATAACATGTTCCAATGTTAACATAGTTCCATTAACCAAGAGAGGTGGTGTGCCAAACAAATCTATCATAGCATTATAAGAATCAAAAGTGTGGCTACCCAAGAAATTTCCTCTGGTAATGGTATCAAGAATATATCTATTCCAAGAAATGATGCCTACATAAAAACTGCGAAGAAGAACGGAAGTAGATTGCTTCCTAGTAGATCTATTTTGCGCATTGAAAATTCTGTACCAAGAATCTTTTAGATTTTCTCCCTCTGTTTAAAACTAAGGACCTCATTCTCGGGAGACAAAGGAGTAGATAAAGGACTAGACATAACGACGAAGCAAGCAAAATAAAGAGCGAACTAGAAAAGAGGGGGGGGGACGGAGAAAGAGGGCGAATAAAATGACAAGGGTGAAGTGGGGGAGAGGAAAACGAGCGGCAAATGGAAAATAATGTAATGCGAGGGATAAGAGTTTGTGATGGGTACTTCGTATGACTTGACTTATGCGTAGATTCCCCGGCAACGGCGCCAGAAATCCTTCTTGCTACCTCTTGAGCACTGCATTGGTTTTCACTTGAGGAGGAAAGGGTGATGCAGCAAAGTAGCGTAAGTATTTCCCTCAGTTTTGGAGAACCAAGGTATCAATCCAGTAGGAGGCCACATGCAAGTCCATCGTACCTACACAAACAAATAAGAACCTCGCAACCAACGCGATAAAGGGGTTGTTAATCCCTTGACGGTCACTTACGAGAGTGAGATCTGATAGATATGATAATGATAAGATAAATATTTTTGGTATTTTTATGATATAGACTGAAAGTAAAAATTGCAAAGTAAAATAGATTGGAAACTTATATGATGGAGAATAGACCCGGGGGCCCTAGGTTTCACTAGTGGCTTCTCTCAAGATAGCATAAGTATTACGGTGGGTGAACGAATTACTGTCGAGCAATTGATAGAATTGAGCATAGTTATGAGAATATCTAGGAATGATCATGAATATAGGCATCATGTCCGTGACAAGTAGACCGACTCCTGCCTGCATCTACTACTATTACTCCACACATCGACCGCTATCTAGCATGGATCTAGAGTATTAAGTTCATAAGAACAGAGAAACACATTAGGTAATATGACATGATGTAGAGGGATAAACTCAAGTAATATGATATAAACCCCATCTTTTTATCCTCGATGGCAACAATACAATACGTTTCGTTTCCCTTTCTGTCACTGGGATGGAGCACCGCAAGATTGCACCCAAAGCTAAGCACTTCTCCCATTGCAAGAAAGATCAATCTAGTAGGCCAAACCAAACTGATAATTCAAAGAGACTTGCAAAGATAACCAATCATGCATAAAAGAATTCAGAGAAGATTCAAATATTGTTCATAGATAGACTTGATCGTAAACTCACAATTCATCGGATCTCGACAAACACACCACAAAAAGAGTTACATCGAATAGATCTCCAAGAAGATCGAGGAGAACATTGTATTGAGATCCAAAGAGAGAGAAGAAGCCAGATAGTTACTAGCTATGGACCCGAAGGTCTGAAGTAAACTACTCACACATCACCGGAGAGGACATGGAGTTGATGTAGAGGCCCTCCATGATCGATGCCCCCTCCGGCGGAGCTCCGGAAAAGGCCCCAAGAAGGGATCTCTTGGGTACAGAAGGTTGCGGCGGTGGAAATAGGGTTTCGTGGTGACCCTAGATGTATTCGGGGTATATGAATATGTATAGGAGGAAGAAGTAGGTCGGTGGAGCAACTAGGGGCCCACGAGGGTGGAGGGCACACCTGGGGGGGTAGGCGCGCCCCCCTGCCTCATGGACTCCTCCATTGTTTCTTGACGTCCCCTCCAAGTCCCCTGGATCACGTTTGTTCCAAACATAACTCTCCCGAAGATTTGATTCCGTTTGATATTCCTTTTCTGTGGAACACTGAAATAGGAAAAAACATCAATTACACTGGGCCTTGGGTTAATAGGTTAGTCCCAAAAATAATATAAAAGTGTAAAATAAAGCCCATTAACATCCAAAACAGAATATATAATAGCATGGAATAATCAAAAATTATAGATATGTTGGAGACGTATCAGTCTTTCAGTGGGCCTATGGTTACTAAGGTGGCTAGAGTTGTTGCATCCGCAGCTGGCTGCACCTGAAGAGTGCCACTGCCCATATCATTATCTTCAGATGAAATCAGGTTGGTATTCTACTGGACAACAAGTGTAGGCTGAATACCATGAGCCAAAGTTGCGCCGTGCTTAATATAAACCAATCCAAATGCTGATGCATCCCCAACTGGCCCCTCATGAGGAGTCCCACTTCCTAGGTTGGTGGTCTGCTGGGCAGCAAGAGATGATTGAAAATCATTAGCAGTAGGAGGGGTCATCGCTGCAACTTACCCAGTATGTGTCAGATCATTTGCAGAGAGCTGAAGTGGGAGGTGAATGTCCTCGGGCAAGACCTGTGCATTATCCTCAGTGTTATCTATAACTTTGTCTTCTATTGCTGCAATTATAACAAAGGAGCTACAACCATTCTGAAGGAGTAACTGCTGCTGTTGTTGAAACTGCAGTCCATCTAGTGTTTAGGTCACCTGAATAACCACCTACAGATGATCATTTCTCAAGCCAAAACCACCATTCTAGGGCCCAAATGTAGCTAGGATGGGCCGGAAAGAATTGAAGAGAAAACTATTGAGTTGCTGCCACAGAACTGGGTCTGTCATAAGCAGCGTCAAGATTTCTTCATCGCGAGTAGCAGGCTAAAGTGCATCCCTTGCTCATGGAAACCAGCTATGACAAGAAGTTCTTCAGAAGGCTACGAACTGGGATCTAAGACCGGAGTAACAATGTCGGGCAGCGAGGCGATAAGCAGAGAATCAACTGAGCTCCCTTCATCCGAGGTAGTGATGGCATCATTCCAAGCCCGCGCTGTGCTATCAGTGTCGTTGTCTTCAGGTACCAAGCCATGCTGCACTGTGAGACCATGAGTCGTGAGCCGCGCCTGGTAGTTCACAAGATGTGGCAGAAGAGGTGGAGGAGGTGGCACCGGCCACGCACCCCAGCCCGCATCCACCTGAACTGCCTCTTCGTCATCTACATGCATATTGTTCTAACCACCATTATTGGGTGTTGTGTTCTGAACTAGCCAGTTATGCACCTGTTGCTGATACAGCCGCTCAGCGGTAAACATCCGGGCCAAACTGTGGGTGCAGGTTTCCATCCGGTGGTGGTGGTTCTTCTTCAGCAGGCTGAACTTCTGGCAGCAAACCGTTCCAGTCATTTCTAGACAGGATTGTGATCTGCACAGTCCAGCAATCGCGAGCCCCGCCCAGTTCCCAAACCACAAAGCTCTTCTGGATCAAGCGCATATGAATAACACGCGCCCGAATCAAAGTGTATCTCCTGTCCTGCCTGGGTTATACCATGAGACCAGAGAGCCAAACCCCCCAAGTGATTAACATCATTAGGAGCATAACGTGCAAGATTATTAAATTCCTCCACATAAGCATTAACTATGCGACCTCCCTGGTGTAAACTGCGAAACTCCTTCTTTTTCAGACTCATCGCACCAGCAGATACATGTGCAGCACCGAAAGCATCCTGAAACTGAGGCCATGTGATAGTAGCAATGGGATAAGTGACCAATTAATTGTCCCACCAAGCTGCAGCAGGACCCTCCAACAAATTTGAGGCAAACCTCACCCTCTCTGCATCTGTGCATCCAACCGTCTCCAGGTTCCTATTGGCTGCACGGAGCCAATCGTCAGCCACAATAGGTTCAGGGAAACTGGACAACCTCTCAGAATTCAACCTCAAGAACCTGGTAAGCATATCCACAGGTGGTGGTGGTGGTGGCAGTGGATTGTTGTTGTTATTGTTATTGTTCTGGTTCTGGACAAGCAACTAGATCAACTGAGCATGTCCCTGAAGCAGCTGCTACATGTATGGTGGTACATCATTGCCATTGATGTCTCCTCCTGTAGCAATGCGTCTAGTGTCATGCCTCGGCGGCATCTGGTGGGCAAGCATAGATGAGTTATAGATATAATAAGGCCAAAAGCTATATATATAAATATATTCTACCCATATGCATAATATGATCAAGGCAATAAAACACAATGATGAATAACACCAACAAAGAAAAAACAAACAACAAACAACAAACAATATAATAATACTATACATATAATTGAATAATTTCGACACTAAGCAATTTAACAAACAACTACCAATCAAGCAAATAATCTAGTATCTTCATACCATGAAAGTGGACATAATCAGATACGCTAACACGATAACGTTGCAATATAAAACAAACATGAATAGTGGTCTCAACACTAGTTCCTACTTAACTGTTCAAGATACTCGAGGGGGTTAACTAATTAAACAGTAAGAAGTATAACTAGTTTATAAAATAATTTTCACTCCTATGGCTTCTCTGATGCCATCTGTAATGACCAAACCTCGAAGGATCTGAGTCTCCGTGCTTACCGAGCTAGTCCCTCGATCGAACTCGCTAGCACACATAGTATAGATGAATACCAGAATAGAAAGTGCATCATTTATTACAACATATGATCCAGAATGTATAAAGTAAAAAAATCTGCATAGCACAAGGCTAGCTTTATTCAGTAAAACAACGGAAATGTAGCAGAAAATAACGACGAGTCCCATCATAGCCCACTGGCGATGCTGAGTGCAGACTCGCGACCCTAACGGTACCTTACTCTTCATCTGAATATCCTGCAACATAAGACATTGCAGCCATATAGGTCAATACTTGGAATGTATTGGCAAGTTACACAGGAGTAATAATAAAGCAGGCCTACATGTATATGCATAGTATATCAAAAGGAAGGCTTGAGGGTTAATTTTTGCAGAAAGCTGATTTTGTCCTCATAACTACCTAATAGTCATATCTTAATATAGTTCTTTTATTACTACAATTATATACACAAGGTTGAGTTGGCAAAATCAACTCCAACCTACCCTTTATTAAATTATCCACAAATATTATTAAGTGTCACATCTGTCAAGATCATCCAACAACTGTAATGGCATAGTCGCTCAAATTTTCCCATAACCGGGGCACGGCTAATCATGATTAGTTTTAATACTCTGTAGAGTTTAGTACGCTTTACCCATTGGACCCAATCCGAAGATTGAGATGAAGTCTTTCAGAAGAGGTTCCCTTAACCACCTGACGGCCACATCCCACCTACATATGCTACATCTGTCGACACTGTCTGGGCTAGGGTTCTAACAACTGATCAACTAAGCCAGTGGCCACACATGGAAGCTACTAGTCACTAAGTCCGTCTGATCTTTTTGAATCTGGGCGGCTTTCCACTTAGGTTGCACTCTCATGGGCGCATGGCCTTAGAAAAGGTGCAAGACCCCATGATGCCTTCCCTCAACACCAAGCTATACCACTTTCCGCCCAGAGGTGAGTTAAATCCTGAGTTACTACTCAATTTGTTAAATATATAATCCTCACATAAGCTCAATGAATACTCGAACCACCCCTGCCTACAAAGCATAGCAAAACTACAAGTACCACGATCTGCAATGACGGGAGATAGCTCAACAATATAGCAAAATAATATAGTAATCCGTACATGCATAACTGTGATATAACTACATGCATGGAAAACAATAGGTAAAGGATGATCAACATGTAACTTGCCTTGGTTCTGGTTCAGAAAGTCACACTCCTTACAATAGCTCGCGTCGCACTCCGGACAATCTACACGTTTCACACAATTCAACAAATCAATCATCGAAACACAAATAGAACAAAAACAGAACCAACAACAAGAAAACCATTACAAAATCCAACAACGACAGCTTAACATCACCTAAATTGCACTACAATCACAACACAAAAAGAATCACTCAAATCCGATAAACAGTTTGAGAGTTACGGCCTCTGGAAGGTTTAATTTGAATACAAATGAATTCAAATTTGATTTGTGCAAACATGTGCAAAATTGGTACTAAGCTAAAGAGCTGATGTTTGTGAGTGCACATGAAAAAGAATTACCTAAATTGGACTTATATAATAACAGATATAGCTAGTTGAATTTTTGGATGAAAATCCGTGAAAAACAAAAAGAAACAGAAATCTCCTGGGCACTGTAGCAACTCCTGTGCGTGTCCTGTAGCGAAATGACACGTGTCAGCGCCCTACTGGCTGGGCGTGTGTGGTGTGCGCGTGTGCTCACCAAAACAGGGGAAAACGGGAGCGGTGGTCGGGCGGCGGCGGTGGCTCTCCGGTGAGTCTCCGGTGAAGGGGAAGTGGCGGATGGTGGCAACTTCAAGTGGCGGAGGTGGTGGTGGTGTTCAACGGCGACAGGGTGTCCTCTTCAGTCGGCGGTGATGACTTGAACACGGGTTGCTCCAGCGGTGTCGGGTTCACTCGGGTGGCTCGCTCCGCTGCGCTTCCAGCGACGAAACGGTGTCTGACAAGCTCACTTTGGAGAGGGGAAATGAAGAGAGCAAGCGGTGCGGCTGCGGGTGCTCTTATCGCGATGGGAAACAGCGGCGAACTCCAGCGGACTGCGGAGATCCAGCAAGATCGGTTCGGCTGTAGCGGCGCGTGCAGGTGGCGAGGGGCGGGGAAAAGGCTGCGGGGTGCACGGGGTCGAACCAGGCGCTAGATCGATCTGATCGGCCTCGGCGTGCACGCGTGCGGTGTCCGGCTCGGGGTGGGAGAAGGTGGCGCGGGGTCCATGTTCAGTGGCTGAACGTGGCAGCGGGCCTGGTGCGGGTCGGGCGATGCGGTGTATCGCTTTGGCGGCTGGAGGCACGGGAGACTGGGCCGCGGTTGTGTGGGCGCCTATTGGACCACGGTGCAGCGCTGCATGCTGGTTGCTGCCTTCTCTTTTTTTAAATCAAAATAAAAATACCTAGGCACACAGTAAAAATAGCACTATCAATATAAACTAGAGGAACACTAGTTCCACAACTAATGCAATTTTGTAAATTTATTTTGATGCAATGGGCCACTCAAACGGCAATAAAACAATCAAATAAAATATGTTGAAGATTGCAAAAATTACCAGAACATATTAAATAACTGGAAATAATATTCTGGACATTATGAACATTTTAAAATAGGGGATAATTCATGTTATCTCCACTCCAAATAAATTGCCTTTTGTGGCATAATGATTTGAATATTAAAAAAAACAAATAATGCAATAAACATATGATATGCATATGAATGATCTATTAACATCCTAATTTAGGAAAATTGTGATGTTACAACATCGCTATGTGATTAACACCCAAAGAGTACTAAGGTGTGATCATGTTTTGCTTGTGAGAGAAGTTTAGTCAACCGGTCTGCCACATTCAGAGCCGTATGTATTTTGCAAATTTTCTATGTTTACAATGCTCTGCACGGGGCTACTCTAGCTAATTGCTCTCACTTTCAATATGTATCCAGATTGAGACTTAGAGTCATCTGAATCAGTGTCAAAGCTTGCATCGACGTAACCCTTTACGACGAACTTTTTGTGACCTCCATAACCGAGAAACATGTCCTTATTTCACTAAGGATAATTTTGACCGCTGTCCAGTGATCCACTCTTGGATCACTATTGTACCCTCTTGCCGAACTCATGATGAGGTACACAATAGGTCTGGTACACAACATAGCATACTTTATAGAACCTATGACTGAGGCATAGGGAATGACTTTTCATTCTCTTTCTATTTTCTGCCGTGGTCGGGTTTTGAGTCTTTACTCAACTTCACACCTTGCACCACAGGCAAGAACTCCTTCTTTGACTGTTCCATTTTGAACTACTTCAAAAACTTGTTAAGGTATGTACTCATTGAAAAAACTTATCAAGCGAATTGATGTATATCTATAGATCTTGATGCTCAATATGTAAGCAACTTCACTGAGGTCTTTCTTTAAAAAACTCCTTTCAAACACTCCTTCATGCTTTCCAGAAGATTCTACATCATTTCTGATCAACAACATGTCACTCACCTATACTTATCAGAAAGGATATAGTTCTCCCACTTACTTTCTTGTAAATACAGGCTTCACCGCAAGTCTGTATAAAACTATATGCTTTGATCAACTCATCAAAGCGTATATTCCAACTCTGAGATGCTTGCACCAATCCATAGATGGATCGCTGGAGCTTGCACACTTTGTTAGCACCTTTTGGATCGACAAAACCTTCTGGTTGCATCATATACAACTCTTCTTTAAGATATCCATTAAGGAATGCAGTTTTGACATCCATTTGCCAAATTTCATAATCATAAAATGCCGGCAATTGCTAACATGATTTGGACAGACTTGAGCATCACTACGGGTGAGAACGTCTCATCGTAGTCAACTCCTTGAACTTGTTGAGAACCTTTCGCAACAAGTCAAGCTTTGTAGACAGTAACATTACCGTCAGCGTCAGTCTTCTTCTTGAAGATCCATTTATTCTCTATTGCTTTCCGATCATCGGGCAAGTCAATCAAAGTCCATACTTTGTTCTCGTGCATGGATCCTATCTCAGATTTCATGGCCTCAAGCCATTTATTGGAATCTGGGCTCATCAACACTTCCTCATAGTTCGTAGGTTCGTCATGGTCTAGTAACATGTCTTCAAGAACAGGGTTACCATTCCACTCTGGTGCGGAACGTACTCTGGTTGACCTACGAGGTTCGGTAGTAACTTGATCAAAAGTTTCATGATCATCATCATTAACTTCCTCGCTAATTGGTGTAGGCATCACTTGAACTAATTTCTGCGATGAACTACTTTCCAATTTGGGAGAAGGTACAATTACCTCATCAAGTTCTACTTTCCTCCCACTCACTTCTTTCGAGAGAAACTCCTTCTCTAGAAAGGATCCATTCTTAGCAACAAATATCTTGCCTTCGGATCTGTGATAGAAGGTGTACCCAACAGTTTCCTTTGGGTTCAAGCTTATCAGGTTGAAGCTTTTTTATATAAGCATTGCAGCTCCAAACTTTATGAAATGACAGCTTAGGTTTCTTGCCAAACCACAGTTCATACGGTGTCGTCTCAACGGATTTAGATGGTGCCCTATTTAACGTGAATGCAACTCTCTCTAAAGCATAACCCCAAAACGATAGTGGTAAATCAGTAAGAGACATCATAGATCACACCATATCTAATAAAGTGTTGTTACGACGTTCGGATACACCATTACGGTGTGGTGTTCCAGGTAGCATGAGTTGCGAAACTATTCTATAGTGTTTCAAATGAATACCAAACTCATAACTCAAATTCTCACCTCCACGATCAGATCGTAGAAACTTTATTTTCCTGTTACGATGATTTTCCACTTCACTCTAAAATCCTTTGAACTTTTCAAATGTTTCGGACTTATGCTTCATTAAGTAGATATACCCATATCTTCTTAAATCATCTGTGAAGGTCAGAAAATAACGATACCCGTTGCGAGCCTCAACACTCATTGAACCGCATACATCAGTATGTATTATTTCCAACAAGTTAGTTGCTCGCTCCATTGTTCCAGAGAACGGAGTCTTAGTCATCTTGCCCATGAGGCATAGTTCGCAAACATCAAGTGATTCATAATCAAGTGATTCCAAAAGTCCATCAACATGGAGTTTATTCATGCGCTTTACACCAATATGACCTAAACGGCAGTGCCACAAATATGTTGCACTATGATTATCAACTTTGCATCTTTTGGCATAAATATTATGAATATGTGTATCACTACGATCGAGATTCAATAAACCATTCACATTGGGTGTATGACCATAGAAGGTTTTATTCATATAAATAGAATAACAATTATATATTCTCTGACTTAAATGAATAACGATATTGCAATAAACATGATCCAAGCATATTATGCTCAACGCAAACACCAAATAACATTTATTTTAGGTTAACACTAATCCCGAAGGTAAAGGCAGTGTGCGATGGTGACCTTATCAACCTTGGAATCACTTCCAACACACATCGTCACCTCGCCCTCAACTAGTCTCTGTTCATTTTGTAACTCCTATTTCAAGTAACTAATCATAACAACTGAACCAGTATGAAATACCCAAGGGCTACTATGAACACTAGTAAACTACACAAATAACATGTATATCATATATACTTTTGTTCACTTTTCCGTCCGTCTTGTCCGCCAAATACTTGGGGCAGTTCCGCTTACAGTGACTAGTCCCTTTGTAGTAGAAGCACTCAGTCTCAGGCTTAGGTCCAGACATGGGCTTCTTCACTTGAGCAGCAACTTGCTTGTCATTCTTCTTGAAGTTCCCCTTCTTCCCATGCCCTTTTAATTGAAACTAGTGGTATTGTCAACCATCAACACTTGATGCTTTTTCTTGATTTCTACCTTCGCCGATTTCAGCATTGCGAAGAGCTTGGGAATCGTTTCTGTTATCCCTTGCATATTATAGTTCATCACGAAGTTCTAGTAACTTGGTGATAGTGACTAGAGAACTCTGTCAATCACTATCTTATCAGGAAGATTAACTCCCACTTGATTCAAGTGATTGTAGTACTCAGACATTCTGAGCATATGCTCACTAGTTGAGCCATTCTCCTCCATCTTGTAGGCAAAGTACTTGTCAGAGGTCTCATACCTCTTAACAAGGGCATGAGTCTGAAATACCAATTTCAGCTCTTGGAACATCTCATTTGCTCCGTGGCATTCAAAACGTTTTTGAAGTCCCGGTTCTAAGCCGTAAAGCATGGTGCACTAAACTATCATGTAGTCATCATACCGAGCTTGTCAAATGTTCATAACGTCTGCATCTGCTCTCCAATAGGTTTGTCACCTAGCCGTGCGTCAAGGACATAATTCTTCTGTGCAGCAATGAGGATAATCCTCAGATCACGGACCCAGTTCGGATCATTGGTATTATCATCTTTCAACACAGTTTTTCTCTAGGAACATATAAAAATAAAATAGGGGAGCTATACGCGAGCTATTGATCTAAAACATAGATATGCAAAAACTATCAGGACTAAGTTCATGATAAATTCAAGTTCAATTAATCATATTACTTAAGAACTCCCACTTAGATAGACATTCCTTTGGTCATCTAAATGATCATGTGATCCATATCAACCAAACCATGTCCGATCATCACATGAGATGGAGTAGCTTTCAATGGTGAACATCACTATGTTGATCATATCTACTATATGATTCACGTTCGATCTTTCGATCTCAGTGTTTCGAGGCGAGATCTGCATATGCTAGGCTCGTCAAGTTTAACCCGAGTATTCCGCGTGTGCAAAACTGGCTTGCACCCTTTTTATGTGAACGTAGAGCTTATCACAGCCGATCATCACGTGGTCTCTTGGCACCATGAACTGCTGCAACGGTCCATACTCAGGGAGAACACTTATACCTTGAAATTTAGTGAGGGGTCATCTTATAATGCTACCGCCGTACTAAGCAAAATAAGATACATTAAGGATAAACATCACATGCAATCAAAAAAAGTGATATGATATTGCCATCACCATCTTGTGCCTTTGATCTCCATCTCCAAAGCACCGTCATGATCTCCATCGTCACGGGATTGACATCTTGATCTCCATCGTAGCATCGTTGTCGTCTCGCCAACTATTTCTTCTACGACTATCGCTATCGATTAGTGATAAAGTAAAGCAATTACATGGCGATTGCATTTCATACAATAAAGCGACAACCATAAGGATCCTGCCAGTTGTCGATAACTATTACAAAACATGATCATCTCATACAACAATTTATATCTCATCACGTCTTGACAATATCACCTCACAACATGCCCTGCAAAAACTAGTGAGACGTCCTCTACTTTGTTGTTGCAAGTTTTACATGGCTGCTACGGGCTTTAGCAAGAATGGTTCTTACCTACACATCAAAACCACAATGATTTTTCGTCAAGTGTGTTGTTTTAACCTTCAACAAGGATCGGGCGTAGTCAAACTCGACTCAACTAAAGTTGGAGAAACAGACACCCACTAGCCACCTGTGTGCGAAGCACGTTGGTAGAACCAGTCTCATGAACGCGGTCATGTAATGTCAGTCTGGGCCGCTTCATCCAACAATACTGCCGAATCAAAGTAAGACGTTGCTGGTAAGCAGTATGACTATTATCGCCCACAAATTTTTGTGTTCTACTCGTGCATATAACATCTACGCAAAGACCTGGCTCTGATGCCACTATTGGGGAATGCAGTATTTCAAAAAATTTACCTACGATCACGCAAGATCTATCTAGGAGATGCATAGCAACGAGAGGGGGAGAGCATCTTCATACCCTTGAAGATCGCAAAGCAGAAGCGTTTGTCAACGTGGTTGATGTAGTCGTACACCTTCACGATCCGTCTCAATCAAGTACCGAACGTACGGCACCTCCGCGTTTAGCACACGTTCAACTCGATGATGTCCTCGCCTTCTTGATCCAGCAAGACGGGCGAAGTAGTAGATGAGTTCCGATAGCACGACGGCGTGTTGACGGTGTTGGTGAAGAACAATCTCCGCAAGGCTTCAGAAAGCACTACGAAAAACTATGACGGAGGATAAACTAGAGGGGACGGGGTTGCCAGCACATGGCTTGGTGATTCTTGATGTGTTCTAGGTGCTAGCCCTGCCCCTCTATTTATATGTTGAGCCCTGGGGGTCAAAACTTGGAGTAAAAGCCTCCTCAAAGTCAGTTTTGCCCGCAAGGAAGAGTCCTTCTCGAACTTCCAGGACCTGACGCCATGGTCCTTGGCGTCTGGCTCAGACGCCATGGGCCTCAGCATCTAGCCCAAGGCCAGACGCCAGGGTCTCCGGTGTTTGCCCGCTGGCCTCCGCAAAACTCCTTTTGCACCGACCTAAAGCACCGTGGGCTTCACCCCTTGGCCGAACCATATCATCCTATATATCAATCTTTACCTCCGGACCATTCCAGAGCTTCTCGTCATGTTCGTGATCTCATCCGGGACTCCGAACAACATTCGGTCACCAACATACATAACTCATATAGTACTATATCGTCAATGAATGTTAAGCATGCGGACCCTACGGGTTCGAGAACAATGGAGACATGACTGATACGCCTCGCTAGTCAATAAGCAATAGCGGAACCTGGATTCCCATATTGTCTCCTACATATTCTATGAAGATCTTTATCGGTTGAACCATATGACAACATACGTATTTCCCTTTTTCATCGGAATGTTACTTGCCCGAGATTCGATTGTCGGTATCTCCATACCTACTTCAATCTCGTTACCGGTAAGTCTCTTTACTAATTTCGTAATGTATCATCCCGCAACTAACTCATTCGTCACATTGCTTGCAAGGCTTATTATGATGTGCATTACCGAGAGGGCCTAGAGATACCTCTCCGATACTCGGAGTGACAAATCCTAATCTCGATCTATGCCAAACCAACAAACACCTTCGAAGATACCTGTAGAGAATCTTTATAATCACCCAGTTACGTTGTGACATTTGATAGCACACAAGGTATTCCTTCGGTATCCGGGAGTTGCATAATCTCATAGTCAAAGGAATATGTACAAGTCATGAAGAAAGCAATAGCAGTAAAACTTAACGATCATAATGCTAAGCTAACGGATGGGTCTTGTCCATCACATCATTCTCTAATGATGTGATCCCATTCATCAAATGACAACACATGTCTATGGTCAGGAAAATTAACAATCTTTGATTAACGAGCTGGTCAAGTAGAAGCATACTAGGGACACTATGTTTGTCTATGTATTGACACATGTACTAAGTTTCCGATTAATACAATTCTAGCATGAAATAATAAACATTTATCATGATATAAGGAAATACAAATAACAACTTTATTATTGCCTCTAGGGCATATTTCCTTCAAAAATAACACCCTCTGCTGAAATCATGGTTGTTATTGCTCCATGGACCGAACCCTTCCTGGCCTACCTTAATAGGCAAGAGCTTCCTGATGATCAAAATGAGGTCCGTCGCATAGTTCGACGTTCTAAAGCCTATAAAGTTCACGAAGGTGAACTGTACAAGAAAAGCACTACCGAAGTCCTCCAAAGGTGCATCTCTGAAGAGGAGGGATGACAACTCTTGGCTGAAATACATGACGGTCTGGGCAGCCATCACGCCGCAGCTCGAGCCCTTGTAAGCAAGGTCTCCCGGACTGGTTTCTTCTGGCCAATGGCCCAAGAAGATGCACGAGACCTTGTGCAATGTTGTGTAGGATGTTAGCTTTTCGCCAATCAAAGTCATATGCCTCCCACTTCCTTAAGAAAAATCCCATCACTTGGCCTTTCGTGGTCTGGGGGCTAGACATGGTCGTCCCCTTAAAGGGGAAGCCACAAAAAGAAATATTTACTGGTCATGGTGGATAAATTCACTAAATGGATAGAGGCCAAACCAATAAAAATAGCTGAAGCAGGGCCAGTGATCGACTTTATATCTGGCGTAGTACACCATTATAGTGTCCCGCACAGCATTATCACTGATAATGGCTCTAATTTAACAGCTGATGAGGTGAAAAACTGGTGTGCTAACTTGGGCATTAATCTTGACTATGCATCTGTCTCCTACCCTCAAACAAATGGTCAGGTTGAATGGGCCAATGGCCTGATAATGAGCGGCATTAAACCCAAACTGGTGCACTCCCTATGGGAGTCAGATAAGCAATGGGTTGAGGAACTCGATTCCATGCTCTGGGGGCTGCGGACTAGCCTAATCGAACGACCGGTACACACCTTTTTCACGGTGTACGGCGTAGAAGCTTTCTTGCCCTCGACATTATTCATGACTCACCTCGAGTGCACATGTACGAAGAGAGATCAGAAGCCGAGCTCAATTGGCAGGACGACTTAGACGGCCTTGAAGAGGAGCGTGACACTGCACGAGCCCGTTCCGCATTTTATTAACAACAGGCTAGGTGATACCAAAGCAGAGATGTGCGGGCCAAGACTTATAACATCAGCGAACTCATTCTACGCCTCCCAGAGAAGAAGAAGGATAAGCTCAAACCAAAATGAGAGGGTCCCTTCATCATAGATGAAGTTCTCATAGGAGGAGCCTATCGCCTTCGTAATGCATCAAATAATCGCCTTGAGCCGAATCCATGGAATGCTCATCGGCTCCGACGATTCTACAGATAGCTCGGCCGCATCCTTTTATTTTTTTTCTAGTTTCCTCTTTTTTTCTCCTCTTCTTTTTAGTCTTTGTTTTTTTACATCCCAGGGTATGTTCGGGTCTGCCAAACTTTTAGGGGTACACATCTTTAAATGTATACACCCCACTACGACCGGGGGCTTCTTTGACGAAGCTTATTACTAACAGCTTGTGGCTTACATTGCCTATGTCATTTGTTCTGTACACTTTGTGCCATTACATGAACCTCTATGACTTAAGTTTTCGCCAAGATGGGTTGCCTCGCTCCTGTGTTTTACCCTACGTTCTCGATTGTTCGGCTAGGGTGTAAAGGGAGCACATCTACGATTGCTACAACTGGGTAATCCAGACCTGTACCTCAGATGGGTGAAGCCGAAAGCTAGCGTTCTTAAGAAAATAATTGGTCGGCAAGCAATGACGGATTGTTTACGTTTTTGTAACTCTTCTAAAAAAATGTATATATACGGGATAGGCTGCCCATAATTCGGATCAAAGCCTAGGCACGCGTAACTAAGTATGCCAACCCAAGGAAAGGAACCCTTAACGGAACTATTTTCCTTGGAAGATGTTTCTTACGTTAAATAGTAATACAACATAGCTCCCCGAACAAAGTTTTTGTCTGTTTGAGCAATACAGTCGGATTGCTTGGTTTCCGGACGTAATGAATGTTTCTTACATTCCAACATGGTATCCGGAAACACTCCACCTTCTTGGTTCGGAGGCTGAAGCCGAAGGCCTGCGATGGCAAATTTTGACATGTTCGGTTGGAGATAAGTTCGATGATAAAGTACATCAATATATTGAATCAAACGCCTACTCTTTATCTATACCATCTATAAGACTGTCTAAGTTACAGTCTTCTTGCGAATATTTTGCAGCTATCATCACTTGGTCATATACCAAGTTCATGGGAATCACTTTTTCGTCGGGTCCCTCAGGTCCAACTCGGGCCATATGATTCGGTTTGAGTCCGGTGTAGCGCATCTTCACCATTGCCCACGCCTCTCGTGCACCTTCCCGGCATGCGGACGCCTTCCGTAGCTCAAAACGGCGTCATGCACGTTTGAACAGGTTTGCCTACCCCTCCATACATTTTGGAGGGGCATCAGGTGGCCATAGGGCCTTAGCCATACTTCTCATAGCTTTTCAGGCCCGCTCGTGCACCACGGACACCTCCTTAAGCACGTCGCCTCGAAATCCGGATACTTCCTCTTCAGGTCGACCAGTTAATAGACTTGGAGCAACAGAGTTGTGACAATCCGAATTATGGAATAGTATGAGTCTCTCTGATGGCTCAAAAGGTTATACCGAATATCCTGCCTTTCAACTTCTCATTCTCTTCTTGCGCGGCCGATAACTAAGACTTTAAACTCTTTATCTCTTCGGCTTGTTTATCTTTTTCCTCCTCGAGTTTGTTCTTTTGATTGGTGATCATTGTGGCTTTCTTCATCTCCGCAAGCTTGGTGGTGGAGGCATTCAGCTTCATCTGGCTTGCTTTCAGCTCCTGGGACATCGCGTTGTTCTTCTGTTTGAGAATCTACGGTCATGACGATCCTTAAATCGGTTGGTCTAACCGCTTCAAGTCCCGAGGGCTACTGGCATATATCTATTAAATTCGCAAGCTATTACCTGTATATTCTTTGCAAACAGTTGAGTAACTCCAGCAAATCCGTCTCGGGCGGCTCGTATATATGCATCCATGGAGCTAAGGGCGGTAAACTCCTGTTCAGTAAAAACAGGAGCGCACATCATCCGAATCCATGATGATTCATCACATTCTCCACCTCGGAATTCATGATGGATACGTCATCTGAATCCTCATGACGGGGTGGATCCGACACCGTATCAGCTCTCGTCCTGGTGGACGATCCCGGAGCCGGATTAGCTGATACTCGGCTAGCAGGGCGTTTGCCCACAGTTTGCCGTGTGCTCCTCCTGGAATAAGGTGGAGGAGAACTTAACAATCTGATCTCATGCTTAGGCACATATCAAAGGAGATACCTCTTTGAAGGAGGGGGCTCGCCAGCGCTCCCAGTTTCCTTTCATTTTTAATGATCGCCCTGATTAGTGGCCGCTCTTGATGGAGTGCAGTTTCTTAGCGCCGATCCTATGAAGCACAATTCAGTGTGATGGATAAGGTGCAAATGGGGGCTTCTTTTTGAGGAAGCTTTCCGAGTACTTACAATGGAGAAAGGGTAAAGGAGGGGGTAGTCGGTCGTAATAGCCACTTCCGAGCCATCAAGGCTCGCTTGATAAAATATTCCATCATCAAACTCTATGTATATATCCGCATCCTCACGGAAGTCGGGGTCTTTGTTGCGAGCATGATCCTCTGGTTGTGGGGAGGGGCAATGAGTGCTCTCGACCATCTTCCTCCATGTCTTGTTTACGACAACAAGAACAATTTGATTAGCATGCCTTGATAACAAGGAAGAATAATGTTGATAATAAAAAACTTACCCATTCGATGGGGTTGTACATAGAAAAACCTTCCCGACAGTTTAAATGGAGGAAGTCTTCTTTCTCCCCCTTATACAGATCGACCAGGATTATGGCCACCTCAGCTGGGGTATCTGGGCCCTTGCGTCTGTAACAAGATGATTCGTCCTCTTTGTTGTAACACCATAAAGGAGTTACTCTAGACTATTGGGGTTGAATACATCGCTTTATTGCGATGCCCATGACTTCGATTATCAAGAGCTCGGAATGAGCAAGTAATCTGACCTTGCTGACCAACCTATTCACTTCCGCAATGTCTTCTTCTTTGGGACTCCGGGGGCGCCAATTGAGGCGTTTCTTTAAAGGAGCACTGGAGAATTCGGGGAGGTTGCGCCGAATTGGGTCCGGAAGGGGAACATCCTCAATGTAAAACCATTCCGAAGACCATTCTTGGGATACCTCCTTGGGAGTTCCAATAGGGTAGCCTGATACGGCTATGCGCCATAGTTTGGCGCCGCCCACTTCAAATTTGGAACCCCCTCGATGACGAGGGATGAGGCAAAAGAACTTTATCCATAGTTCAAAATGGGCTTGCAGCCCACAAATAGTTCGCAGAGAGCGACAATGCCCGAGATGTGTAGAACCGAACCTGGGGTGAGGTTGTGCAACTGGATCTCAAAGAACTCCAACAGACCCCCTGAGAAAGGGATGGATTGTAAATCCTAAGCCTTGTAAAATAAACGGAACAAATTACGCCCTCTCCTCCTTGTTGGGGTTGGGGAAATTCTCTGCTAGCACATCATTGCCGGTCGAGGCCAGTCCTTCTCACACGGAGACTAGATCTACAAGAGGGAGACAGCCCTACGTTTGAAGTCGACTCAACTGAAGGTGAGACACTGAGCATCTTCTCTAATCACCCTCTTGAGGGCCATGAGGGAGCGAAGAAGAGCTAGGAGCGCTGGCCATGTTTTGAAGTTTTCTGTGGCTGGTTATGATGTTCTCTACACGATGTGGATAGGATTTGGGGCTCTCACCTCTTTATATAGGCACCAACCCTGTGGGGTCAGGTGCTTATTTGTAAAAAAAATTGTGGATCGTTCACATTCTCCCGGCGCGTGGAAATTGAGGCGATGACAGGGAGGAGTCATAAAGGCAGAACGTGAAGGTCCGGGTCGGACTGTTATCTGTCTGAGGTATGATGAAGAACCTGCCTTGCAAAGCTGAGAACATAAGCCGGATACTACATAGTCATTCAAGGAAAGTTCGGGGGCTACTGAGGGAGTCCTGGATTAGGGGGTCCTCGGGTGCCCGGCCTATTCTATATGGGCCGGACTGATAGGCTATGAAGATAAAAGTCGAAGGATATCCCACGTGTCCGGGTAGGACTCCTGTATGCGTGAACGACAAGTTTTGGTGTCCGGATGTATTATTTCCTTCCTCTGCAAACCAAATATGTATAATCCTAGGCCCCTCCGGTGTGTATATAAACCGTAGGGTTTAGTACACAGAGATCATCAGAATTCTCATAGGCTAGATAGCTAGGGTTTAACCATTACGATCTTGAGGTAGATCAACTCTTGTAACCCCTATACTCATTGAATACAATCAAGCAGGACGTAACACTACTAGGGAAAACCCTATACACTGAATCTTAGCAGCAGCGCGGCTCAAAAAGGAGCGCTGCTGCTAATTAGCAGGAGCGCGGGTGTGGAAAACCCGCTACTAACAAGTGCTTAGAAGTAGCGCGCTCGGCGTAACCCGCGCTGCTACAAATATCGAGCGAAAGTGCCCACACAGCTCCATTTAGCAGCAGTGCGGTGCTGCGAGCCGTGCTACTGCTATAGCTGTAGCAGTAGCGCGGTTTTTCTGAGGTCGCTGCTGCTAATTTTCAAATCGGGCACACTTTTGGTCCCGGTTAGCAGTAGCGCTTGTACCGAAAGCGCGTTGCAGCTAGTTTCTTAGCAGCAGCGTGTTTTACGTACTGCTCTACTGCTAATCCACACCCACCACATTTTCCCCACCCGTCCTCCCCTCCCCCAAATCCCTCCTCTCTTCCGCCACTCCCTCCTCTTTCTCTCTCTCCATACGTTCTCACAATGACCTCTTGCCCATGCGCCCCTCCTCGTCCATGGCACCGAAAGAGGGCGCCGCCTCACGCCATCGACGTCTAGGAGCTCGCCGGTCTTCCACCGGCGTCTAGGAGTCCATCGCCTCGTGCCACCACGCCGGAGACCTAACCACCGGTGACAAGCCCCGCTACTCCCTCCATCTCCTTCCTCTCTCCCTCGGTTTTCTTTCTCTCTCTCTCTCTCTCCCTCTGGTTTGACTCACAATCCCATGTCCATGCCCGTGCAGGTAGTCGCCATGGACGACCATATCTGGCATGGTCGGGAAGAGGAGCCCCATGCCGCTGCCTTGCTCTTCCATGGAAACATGCCCTCCTCCAACAGCCACCGCCGGATCTGGTTTGCCGCTGGTCATTCATGCCTCCGGCGACCCCAACCATCGCTGGATCGAACAACTGCTGCCATTGACAACATGCACGGGATCGAGATATTTTTTTGCTTTTGAAAGTAATAGTAGTTGCGCGGGGTATAAGACCCGCTACAGATAATTAGCAGTAGTGTTGTACTACAACGCACGCTACAGCTAACCATGTATAGCAGTAGCGCGTGTCAACACGCGCTACTGCTACAAGTTAGCTATGGTGCCGTATCAGTAGCGCGGGCGCCCGCGCTACTGATACACCCAAAACCCATGCTACTACTAGGCTTTTCCCTAGTAGTGTAAGGTTTTGCCTCCTTTAAGAGGGCCTGAACCTGGGTAAACATTGTGTCCCCATCGTCCCTTGTTACCATTGATCTTCAGACGCACAGTTTGGGACCCCCTACCCGAGATCCGCTGGTTTTGACACTGACACTCTCCCCCTTAGCTGTGCCCTAGGGCTTGGAGGGGTTGTTTCCCATGCCGCTCCACCTATATATAAAGGGGAGGGGCGCCCTAAGAGTAAAAACCAAGCCCTTGGCACCCCTCTCTCTCCCGTTACTCCGTAGTTCCACCACCTCATCCCGGCGACACGTAGCGAAGCGTTGTCGGTGCTCCACCACCACCATCACCACCACGCCGCGTGTTGGTTGTGATCCCATCTACTTCTCCTCTGTCGCTGGCTGGATCAAGAAGGAGGAGACGTCATCGAGCCGCACGAGTGCTAAACTCGGAGGTGTTGTCCGTTCGGCACTAGATTGGTTGGATCGTGATCAGGTCGGGAAGAGTACGACTACATCAACCACGTTATATAGGCTTCCGCTTAGCGATCTACAAGGGTATGTACATGCCCTCCCCCTCTCGTAGCTATGCATCTCCATGGATTAATCTTGAGTGTGCCTAGAATTTTTTTGTTTTCCATGGAACGTTCCCCAATAATCTACACCTACTCCGTCGTTCTACCGCATTATCTTTCGTGGGTACCCTTGGGGTCGACCCATCCTTATCGTTTTAAAAGTTGGGGTTCAGGTCCATACCGTCAAGGTGAAGCTGACGATTCACCCTTGATAGGTTCACATGTGATATACTTCACGACAGAGTCATCACCTAGAGTGAAAAACAAGGAATCACCCTTAGTAGATCACACTAGATTTTCTACACTACAGAGTCATCATCGAGAGTGAAATACAAGGAACCACACTAAGTGGATCACACTTGGTGCGGCTCTGCAGAGTCGTACAATTGTAAGGGCCTTTAGGGTTGTTCGGGTCTCGCTACAATGATCCATCATCTCGGATAACCCAGATAGAATGGCATGGCGACACGGACAAGGGTGTAGGGCCACTAATGGGACACTGACATTCGTATACTAAGCATTTAGGATAATAGGTATAGTATCAAGAGCAGGTTATCAAATACAGGTTATGCACCAGAATAGGAGCTATCGGAACAACAAACATAGAAAAATGTAATGCAAGAATAAGAGAGAAAGAATGGGTGATATCTGGATGATCAAGGGGTTTTTGCTTGTCTAGAACCTCTGCTGAGAAGGATGGGTCGTCGTTAATGTAGTGATACTGCGTGCCGCCGGCAGTCTTAGGGTCTACCGAAAGAATAGAGGAGAAGGGGAAACAGATAAATAATGGAGCAATCAAATGCAACACAATGCATGCCATGGCAAAATGTGGTCTTGATGTGAACTAATGTATCACTAAGCATTTTAAAAGAAGAGGGAACTATCTCGTAATATTTTCCGAGCTCCAGGTATTTTTTGCTACGTCGAACCAGGAGAAAATTGTCCATATTCAATATGTTAGAGGAGTGCTGCACGTATGTGGATGGCATATTCAGATTCTTCATATTTTCTGTTTATTTTTCATATATAAATTATTTTCATCTAACTTACGGTTTAATTTCTATGAATTTTTATAGTTTAAATAATTTTCTGAATTTATAGGATTTATTACAATTTGAAATATTAAATCGATAAAATGCTAAATACATCCAGAAGTGTACCCAGCCAGTGGTTGCGTGAGGCTGACAGGTGGGGACAAGGGGCGAGTCAGTAGGTCAACTGTTGACCAGTTGACTAGTCAACTAGGTCAGTTGGGGACCCACATGTCATTGACTAGGGCTAGCCCAATCAGTTGTTGATTGGACCCAGTAGTTTGTGACACAACGGGTTACCTTTATCTATTTTAGTTAATTAACATTGTGGGGCCCAGTGATCAATGACTGAGTTAATCTATCTATTTATATTAAAAAGTAGTTGGTGGGGTCACCAGAAAAAAGAAAAATAGCCTAAAAATCCCACAATAATTAGGAACATGCGACCTTTATTTTATTAGAATATAAAACCACAACTATCGGATGAATTCTAAAGTTGAAGTAATTACCCATCAATGCCACGAAAAATAGCCTGCAACTGATTTTCCCAGTACGTACATGCTATATCCAATCCGAAACCTCCCTGTTTGGATCGGAAGCCCCACCAGCTGCTGGCACCTTGGCTGTTGGCCACCTTGACTTTCCAAGAATTTCACCTGCGGCCATCAACCACCTCCATATCCCTGGAATTTCCACCCCGTAGGTTTCTTTCACAAGCACTTCAGCTGAGCCAACCCCATGGCTAGCTGCATATTGGTTTTGTCATTTCCTAGGTACGTGCGTATGCGACCAATGTTAAAAGATCAATCCACCTGCTTGCTGCACATGTGTGTCCAGATCGATTAGCTTCATGGGTTGGCTTGAGCTGGCTCTGTACACGGCGGCACTTCATGGATTGGTTTGAGCCGGCTCTATACATGGCTACCACCGGCCAAAAATACTACTATATGTCATACCTATGTGCAAGACCAACTAGTTGATATCCAGCTCTTAGAGCATCTCTGACAGACGCGCTATATAAGCGTCGCGCTGAAAATTAGTGGTTTTTGCGCGCGCTACCACTTTGGGTGCTCCAACGGAGGTGCAAAAACCGCGCGTGCGGCATAACTAGTACAACACGTGGGCCGAAAAGCTATCGCACGCCGTTTATTTGCTGCGCCCGCTCCCACGCGCTGGACACTCGAGCGCCCGCACGTAACTTCACCTACCCCCATCTAGCCGTTGGCGCTACCGCCGCCCATTGTGACGCCCCCGATTCAATCGTACACTAATCATACACGCAAACGTGTATGATCAAGATCAGGGACTCACGGGAGATATCACAACACAAATCTACAAATAAAATAAGTCATACAAGCATCATATTACAAGCCAGGGGCCTCAAATCCTAGAATACAAGAGCTCGGTCATAGACGAGTCAGTGGAAGCAACAATATCTGAGTACAGACATAAGTTAAAAAAGTTTGCCTTAAGAAGGCTAGCACAAACTGGGATACAGATCGAAAGAGGCGTAGGCCTCCTGCCTGGGATCCTCCTAGACTACTCCTGGTCGTCGTCAGCGGGCTGCACGTAGTAGTAGGCACCTCCTGAGTAGTAGTAGTCGTCATCGACGGTGGCGTCCGGCCCCTGGACTCCATCGTCTGGTCGCAGCAATCGGGTATAGGAAAGGGGAAAAGGAGGAGAAAAGCAACCATGAGTACTCATCCAAAGTACTCACAAGCAAGGAGCTACACTACATATGTATGCATTGGTATCAAATGGAAAGAGGGTATCATATGTGGACTGAACTGCAGAATGCCGGAATAAGAGGGGGATAGCTAGTCCTATCAAAGACTACGCTTTTGGCCAGCTCCATCTTGCGGCATGTAGAAGAGAGCACAAGGTAAATCCACCAAGTAGCATCGTGTAGCATAATCCTACCCGGCGATCCCGTCCTTGTCGCCCTGTTGGAGAGTGATCACCGGGTTGTATCTAGCACTTGGAAGGGTGTGTTTTATTAAGTATCCGGTTCTAGTTGTCATAAGGTCAAGGTACAAATCCAAGTCGTCTTGTTACCGAAGATCATGGTTATTCGAATAGATTAACTTCCCTGCAGGGGTGCACCACATTTCCCAACACTCTCGATCCCCTTTGTCCGGACACACTTTTCTAGGTCATGCCCGGCCTCGGAAGATCAACACGTCGCAGCCCTACCTAGTCACAACAGAGAGGTCTACACGCCGGTCTAAATCCTATGGCACAGGGGTCTGGGCCCATCGCCCATTGCACACCTGCACGTTGCGAGGGCGGCCGGAAGCAGACCTAGCCTAGCAGGCGTTCCAGTCCAATCCGGCGCGCGCTGCTCAGTCGCTGACGTCATGAAGGCTTCGGCTAATACCATGACGTCGAGTGCCCATAACTGTTCCCTTGTAGTTGGTTAGTGCGTATAGGCCAGTAGCCAGACTCAGATCAAATACCAAGATCTCGGTAAGCGTATTAAGTATCCACGAACGCCGACCAGGGCCAAGACCATCTCTCTCCTAGGTGGTCTCAACCTGCCCTGTCGCTCCGCCACAAAGTAACAGTCGGAGGCCGTCGGGAACCCAGGCCCACCTCTACCGGGATGGAGACACCTGCCCCTTCAGCCACCAACTCCGAATAGTATCATAAGTAATGTAACAGTATAAAGTATATAGCATATGCCCGTGATCACCTCCCGAAGTGATCACGGCCCAGTAGTATAGCATGGAAGACGGACAAGAGTGTAGGGCCACTAATGGAACACTAGCATCCTATACTAAGCATTAGGATAGCAGGTAAAGGTAACAATAGTAGTAGCAAGGACAGGCTATGCATCAGAAAAGGATTAACGGAAAGTAGTAACATGCTACCCTACTCTAATGCAAGCACTAGAGAGAATAATAGGCGATATCTGGTGATCAAAGGGGGGGGGGCTTGCCTGGTTGCTCTGGCAAGAGAGAGGGGTCGTCAACACCGTAGTCGTACAGGGTAGCAGCGGCGTCGGTCTCATAGTCTATCAGAGAGAAGAGGGGGAAGAAACAATAAATAATAAGCAAACAGATGCATAACGATGCATGACATGACAGGTAGCGGTGCTAGGGGTGCCCCAACGCGGTATGAGGTGATACCGGTGAAGGGGGGAAACATCCAGGAAAATATCCCCGGTGTTCCGTGTTTTCGGACAGATGAACCGGAGGGGGAAAGTTGTGTGTTCACTATGCTAGGGATGCGTGGCGGACAAACGGGCTAAGCATCCAGATTCGTCTCGTCGTTCTGAGCAACTTTCATGTACAAAGTTTTTCCATCCGAGCTACGGTTTATTTCATATTGATTTTAAAAGATTTAAATCAATTTTAGCATTTATTTAATTATTTAAATTAAGCATTATCCAAAACAGTCCATGCTGGCGTCAGCATGACATCAGCAGTCAATGTTGACCGTTGACCTGGTCAACCTGACCAGTGGGCCCCACTGGTCAGTGACACAGCGCCCTAACTAACAGATTAGTTAGTATAATTAGATATTTAGGTTAATCAAGTTTAATTAGTTTAACTAAACATGATTACTTAAGTTAATTATTTAATTAATTAATTATATATATATATAACGTTCTGGGCGTGGGGGCCCAATGTCATTGTCCAGGGGCCTTAGTAGGCCGAGGGGAAGCGGGCGCAACGAGTAGCGGGCACCCAGGTGTTTGCACCCGAAGGGCAGACCCGGGGTACCACGGGGTGCCGGAACTGGCCGCCGGCATGGCGTGGCCTGCGGGGCCAGAGGCGGAGGCGGGGCACGGGATGACGGCGCCAACACCAGGGACGGCGACGAGCGCGACGCGGTAGGGGGAAGGCAGTGGTGGGCGGCGAAGTGCGGGTGTGCGTGCGCACGGCGGTTGCGGTGGTGCAGCGATAGCGAGGGCTCCTGCCGGGGCCGGTGGGGAGGCTCGGCATCCATAAGAGCAGGGGAGGCGGGTCAAGGGGGGCCAAGCGGATGCGGGTTTGATCGTGGCCGGAGGCGGAGCAGAGCGGGGGAAAACAGGGGCGCGGCCACGCGCTGGGCGCAGAAGGCGCGGGCGTGCAGGTGCGCGGCCGGAGCGAGGGGAAAAGAAGAAGGAGGGGGCCCATGGGAGGTTGTAGGGCACGGGGCAATGGGGCGCGGGGACGACGGCGGCGGGGCGACAACGGGGTGGCAGTCCGACGAGATGGCGGCGCGGCGATCTGCGTTGGCGTCCAGGTGTGGCGGCGTGGCGGGAGGTGACGGTGACGAGGTCCTCGGGCGGCAGCGTGGTTACGGTAGGCAAGGCCGATGGCGTGTGGCGAAGGAGCAGTGGGGCGGGCAGTCCGGCGATGGTGGGGCGGCGTCGGGTTGGGTGCCGACGTCGGGCTCGGGAGCGACGGGATTGGGGCGGCGTGCATTGGAGCGCCCCCGATCCAGATCGTGTGGGAGGGGGAGTGGGAATCGTGGGGAGTGGGGGGAGTTAGGTTAGGGTTTGCGGGGTGAGGGGTTATACATGGGGCACCGGGTGGGCCGGCCTGACTGGTTTCGGCTAGTTGGGCAAGGCCCAGAGGGAAAAGAAAAGGGGAGCTCTCTTTTCTTTGTTTTGTTTTTTTATTTAATTTAATTTAATATTTTCTTTTATTTCCCTTTTATTTATTTTTAGTAAAATACCAAAATGGCACCTAATTTGACATTACAAAATATGCCATAACCAAACTAACTTGCTACCCATACTAAAATAGCCTAGTATTTTATAAAATACCAAAGGCATCTAAGTAATGTTTTAGTTACCGCTTAAATCATTTTAGAGCATTCAAACCTTTTATAAAAGTGTGGTTTCTCCACCATAATTACCTATGCATTATTTGGCACAACCCGAACATTTTAGTTTTAATATTTGAAAACCTTTATCGTTTGACTTGTTTTTTGAATTTGCATTTGGAACGGTTTCGAATCAACGCGAGTTTATCAATGGTAACCGAGGTGACGTGGCACCATTAACAGAGGTTTACTGTAGCTTAATTATCCGGGCGTCACACCCGCGCCATCCCATTTGTTTTGGCGACCATTCTGTCACTTCCCCAGCCTATCCCCGCGCCGCCGCTGCTTCCTGCGTCTCCATCTAGTCGCCGCCGCCCCTCGCACGCGGCATTCCTCCGACGAACAGCGCCTGGCCGCCCACTGCCGCTCAGCGCCTGCAAGGTGTTCGACAAAACGCTTGCAAGATATGTATTGCTTCAACTTCATGTTTTTTACATGAATTTGGTGCATGTTGTTTGTAGTTTTTATAGCATAGTTTAAATTGAATATTGTAGATGAGTTCGTCATATGATTCTTCTGAAGAAGAATTAGATAGTGAAGAGGAGGAGGATCTTGCAATGATCCTAGCTATGCACATCAATAAAAAACCAAAGAATAGTGCTTCGGTTAAGGGTCGGTAGAAAATTTGGAGGGATAGGATTGATGCCCACAACAGATTGATCAGGCACTATTTTGCGGATAATCCCGTTGAAGCGGTGGCCGGTCAAGAGACTTGGATTTGGCATGCGTTTTTGGAATGCCTGAATCTATGAATGATATCACTACAGAAAAAAGACACATCCGTGACATTTTGGGCCGAACGAATATTTTTCCTGTCATGCTTATGACACTTCCATGAGGATAATTGTGACAAAAACCGGTATCATCATTGATGTGGTGGGCTCCTACTTCTATGACAAAAATCATGACAGAAAATGGGCTTTTCATCTAGGGCAGGCCGGAGACGCAACTGCATGACATTCTTTGGGCCGTCCATAACAGAAAAAACCATGGTAGAAGCCAGCGCGAGGAAAATATCGGGGAGTTCCCGGTTACGGTGGGTGGTCGGGGGCATGATACGTCCATTTTGCATCATGCTTTTATATCGATATTTATTGCACTATGGGCTGTTATTACACATTATGTCACAATACTTATGCCTATTCTCTCTTATTTTACAAGGTTTACATGAAGAGGGAGAATGCCAGCAGCTGGAATTCTGGGCTAGAAAAGGAGCAAATATTAGAGAACTATTCCGCACAACTCCAAAAGTCCTGAAACTTCACGGGAGCAAGTTTCAGAATATATAAAAAATATTGGGCGAAAGAAGTACTAGAGGGGGCCACCCACCATCCACGAGGGTGGGGGGTATGCCCTACCCCTCTGGGCGCGCCCCCTGCCTCATGGGCCCCCTGGTAGCCCTCTAATGCCCATCTTCTGCTATATGGAGTCTTTCGTGGAGAAAAAAAATCATAAGCTACACTACAAAAAAAGACACATCCGTGACATGTTGGGCCGAACCAAAAAAATTTCTGTCATACATATGACACTTCTATGACGATAATTGTGACAAAACCTGGTAGCATCATAGATGTGGTGGGCTCCTACTTCTATGACAAAAAATCATGACAGAAAATGGGCTTTTTGTCCTGGGCGGGCCGGAGATGCAGCTGCATGACATTCTTTGGGTCGTCCATGACGGAAAAAACTGTGGTAGACGCGAGGGCGAGGAAAATTTTGGGGAGTTCCCGGTTACGGTGGGAGGTCGGGGACCGAGCGATGCGCGTTTCTCTCGTACAAGTACGCGCGTGTGTGCGAGGCGTTGGCTCTAACTGAACCTGAGCGAGGCGTTGGGCTCTAACTGAACCTGAGCGATTGCACTACAGGCTACGCGTTACTGAACCCCAGCGATCGATCGATGGCTACTGCTGCTAACTGAAGCCGATCGATGCTGCCTCTGGGATGAACAGTGAGCATTACGGGGGGTTTGGATGAACAGTGAGCGGTGGCCTTGCCTTTGGATGAACAGGACCCCGTGGTGTGGAGGTCTGGATGAATAGTAGACGGTGGAGGGGTGCCCGTGGAGGGGTGGTTGAATAGTAGCCGGTGGAGTATCGTGCGGTGGAGGCTGGATGAACAGGAGCTCGTGCAGGCTGGAGGAGGTCGACGGTAGCCCGTAGAGGCTGGAGGAGGTCGAGGGTGGAAATGAACAGTATCTCGTGGAGTCCCGTTTTGCGGTACGCCACACCCCTCCCGATCAACAGGACCCCCGTTTCGACCATAGTGCTCCCACACAAGTCTGTTTCCTCCGTTTTGCGGTATGCCACACCCCTCCAGATCAACAGGACCCCCGTTTTGACCGGAGGAGGTCTGTTTCCTCCGTTTTGCGGTACGCCAGACCCCTCCCGATGAACAGGATCCCATTTCGAATGTGGCCGGTCGAACACAAGGCCGTTTCCTCCGTTTTGTGGTACGCCAGGCCTCGTTTCCATCGCCTGTTCCGTCCAAGCCCTCCCGATGAACACGACCACGCATTTTGTTCCGACCCAGCCAGTTGGCTCCCACGCGTTTCGTTGCCTCCCGATGAACACAACGCATTCCGTTGCCTCCCCATGAACACGACGCATTCCGTTGCCTCCCCATGAACACGACGCATTCCGTTACCTCCCCATGAACACGACGACGACGTTGTTTCTCCGTTCCGACCCATCCATGTACACGAGACCTGGCTGTACGTATGCGCGAGTAGGCGTTCGAGACCCTGCCCATATGTACGTACATGGTCGTATTTTCTTTCTTGCACCCTGGCCGATGTACGTACGTGTACATGCTACGCGCACGCCTCTAATACGACACATACGTGCCTCTACTACGACACGTGTGCACCTCTACATCGACCAGTATATATGTACATACACGTTCGCGACCAGAATGACAACGCTACCTACGCTTCAACCAGGTGGGTCCCGGCTGTTAGGCACTTCCTTGCCTGCGAAGATGTAGCTGGTGGGTCCTAGCAGTCAGGGGGGCGAATCGTTTTTTTCCCGGACACACTTGCGTGCGAAGGTGTAGCTACTGGGTCCCAGCAGTCAGGGAGGAATCGGTTTTTTTTGCCCAGACGCACTTCCCTGCGTGCGAAGATGTAGCTGGTGGGTCCCAGCAGTCAGGGGGCAAATCATTTTTTTTTCGGACGCACTTCCTTGCGTGCGAAGATGTAGTTGGTGGGTCCCTGCAGTAAGGGGGGCGAATAATTTTTTTTTGGACACACTTCCTTGCGTGCGAAGATGTAGCTGGTGGGTCCCAGCAGTCAGGGGGAAACATTTTTTTCGCGGAATACGGTGGCCCGTCCGGTGGGTCCCCGCTGTTAGGTGGAGGAATAATTATTTTGCGCGTAATAAGGAGGCACTTCCTTGCTGCGGCCATGGACCCAGCTGTCAGCCTCTCCACGTACAGTCCACGTCTGATGGAAGCCATTCCTTGACCACGTCGACCATGCCACGCCGAGAGCACCAGGGCGGTGGACGACAGCGAGGCCTAGGAAGGGGACGACGCGGAGCCGGGAAGACGTGGCAGTGGATGCCCACGCGTAGAGGAGTATGAGGGTTCACTCGTTCGGCTGTGGTGTGATGCTACCATCGCCGCAGAATAACAGGGGGTGTGGGTGCGTAAAGGGATGGCTTGGCCAGCGGTGGGAGTAGTAGGGGGTGGTGAGGCCTCCGCGGCATCAGAGCCAGCCACGGGAGGTAGGAGCAGGCAGCACGACCGGCGCTGGTTTGGGCGGCTGGAGCAAGAAGACCAGAGGTTGAAGAAGCACTACGGCCGTTGGATGGACATCGTACGGTCACTGGAGCTAGACTAAAGTTGACAAAGGCCTCCGTCCCAGTCAACTTAGTAGGCCCACAAGTCAGCCTCCCACCAAGGTAGGTCCCAGCTAGCAGGGGGTATTCATTTTTTTGTGCGTAATAAGGAGGCACTTCCGGTGGGTCCCAGTTGACAGCGGGGGGAACATTTTTTCACGAAATACTGTGGCCTGTCCTGTGGGTCCCAGCAGTCAGGGGGAAACATTTTTTTTCGCGAAATACTGGTGGCCCGTCCGATGGGTCCCAGCTGTCAGGTGGAGGAATAATTATTTTCTGCGTAATAAGGAGGCACTTCCTTGCGGCTGCCGTGGACCCAGCTGTCAGCCTCTCCACGTACAGTACTCTTCCGATGGAAGACGATCGTTGACCACATTGACCACGCCGCGTCGAGAGCACCACGGCGGGGGACGACGGCGAGGCCTAGGAAGGGGACGACGCGGAGCCGGGGAAGACACGGCAGTGGAAGCCCACGCGGAGAGGAGTACGAGGGTTCACCGGTTCGGCTGCGGTGTGAGGCTGCCGTCGCCGCAGAATAACAGGGGGTGTGGGTGAGTAGAGGGATGCCCTGGCCAGCAGTGGGAGTAGTAGGGGGCGCTGAGGCCTACGCGACAGCACAACCGACCATGGGAGGCGGGAGTAGGCGGTCCCGCCGACGCTGCTTTGGCGGCTGGAGCAAGAAGATCAGAGATTGAAGAAACACGACGGCCGTTGGATTGACATCCAACGGTTACGTCTGCTAGAATCGTCTGTTGACGTATATAATAACTAAAAAAATCTTGCATATGCGTCAACTAAACAGGCCCACAAGTCAGACCATTCCCTCTTTTTTTAATAATTTATATATAGCTCATGGAAACTTCTTATGCAATTTATTGCAGTCGTTTTTTTGGTTGGCCAGGGCCAATTTCTTATATTTCTGTGGGTTCCAAACTATTTTTAATACCGAAATGTCGAGCCAGATTTAAAGTACTTTGAAGATATATTTAAATTAGGTTAATGCCCAGTGAAATAGGAATCTGAAAATGTGAAAAAATTCAGAAGTTAGAAAGTAATTGCCAATTTGTCATCTGTTTTTATGTTTACAACCCATTTCATATTACTTTCAAGATTTGCAGGCATCTTGAAAGAGTTGCAGCCCATCAAGGCATAGAAAAGTAAGTAGGCCTGGATTGGGTATTCTTCAGAAAAAATAAACTGGGCTCATTTACACAAAGAAAAAATAGCTGGGTTGGTCACATGGTAAACATAAAATATAAGCCTGGGCTAGAAGGGCCACAGCCCAGTTCAAACCCTGCTCCGTCTCAACAATACCAAACAAAAAATAATACTGCTCGAGTAGCTACGTCCCAGGTGTCAGCCGATCTTGTGATGTTCTCTTGTCTATTGACTATATACGCTCACAATGTCGTGGGTCCCAGATGTCAGGAAAGCACTAGGAGGAAGCATTTTATTTTTCCATACGCTGACATGGCGGGCCCCTACTGTCATCCTCTCCACGTACTTCTGCCAACTCCTGTTGTTTGTTGACCATGTTGACAACGCGAGAGGGCAGCGCCGCGGCGAGCGCACCAAAGCACGCGGAGGACGTTGACGTTAACGATTTAGTAGACGGTGGGGCGGCGATGCGTGTGCTAAGGCGCAGCCAGCCGTGGGAGGCGGAAGTAGGCGGCCCCGCCGGCGCTGGTTTGGTTTTGGCGGCTGGAGGAAGACAGGACTGAAGAAACACGACAGACTATAAAAGCAGCAGGAATACTTAACAACCTTAACTGAAACCAGCAGGGGCACTTAACAACCAAAGCTGAAAGCAGTATGAGTACTTATATAGGTTCAACCGTACAAAGCACGCCTCGAACAGTGCTACTTTGCCTACAATTAACCAAGGGTGAGGCCGCCAAGCCCCAGGACAAGGCCTAGGTGCCACCCCGCGCATCCACAACCTTCTGAAAGCGGCTTCATCTCGCAACATGGTCAATAAACAGGATATTCGCTCTAGAGCCATGGAAAAGCATGAACATAATCTCCTGTCTTATTCTCCAAGATGGACGGGCCTTCATTATTTGACACCACCCATGAATAAGTATCTTTTCACCTCCAAGTGGAATTGAGTAGGTCGACATAAACATCATGTTGTGACCAAGCGCAAGTCTGACCCGACCATGGTCAGGTATCTTTATAGGAACAATAGAACTTGACAGTTCCTGTTTCAAGAAGATCACAGCTGTAAAACTGTGTATAAGCAATAGTTTATGAACAACATATATAATAGAAAACAGCTCATACCATGAGTTTCTTGACACAGTTGGACCTGTTCAACGAGTGCAGCAGTGGCACACATATCCCACGTGGCCTTCCACCATCTAAATGCCCCACAAGGACCTCAAGATGATCAATAAAGTGTAGGAACTTGTGGATGTCGATCCAGTCAACTTCAGTGCCATTAGTAACAGCCGAGTTATTACAGAGTAACAAACAAGCAGACTGCTTAACTCTGAAAAAACTTACACGTGCCACCAATTATAAGAAAATGTTAGTTAGAAGTAGCATCTTCGTGAGAGATTCGTTGGTACTTCTAAATTTAAATTGTGATTAGTTAGACACAATAGGTGGATTAAGAAGTAATCGAGGCAACAAGCAAGATCCAGATACAAAACTAACATGGATGAATAATTGGAATGACGTCGGGGTGGAAGATCGCAGTGAAGATGAGACCAGGTTCTGCTATTTCCGTCAACATTCGTGCGCCAACTTTCAGTCTGTAACACTTGAGAAAGTTTATCCAAGTTCGTCCATAAAAACAGCAGCGATCTTCTTGGTTCATGAACCCAACTAGGAACTTATATTCATGGCTTGTCTTCACTGTGACCATTAGACTAGTGTATTCAGTTATGGCAAGGCCGAGCATCTTGAGTACATGTGTTCTGGCAGAGCAAATAATACACTGCAGGAAAAATAATATGAGAACACAGCATGTTCAAAAAAACCCCTCCCTCCCGGATAGAAAAGAGGATTCTAGGAACATACTGTGCGCGTTTCAAAATGTTGTGTTAGGATGAGAAGGAACAAGTGTGGTGTCTCGCCGAGGGCACAGAAACCTATAGGGTACTCGCACTTTGGGCACTGCAAATGAAACACACTAGATTCAGTAGGAAGAAAAATGCATCAACGGCGGCGGCTGCCATTCTAGGATTACCTGCGACCAAGGGACTTGGATTTATCGGGGATGGATGAAGAATTCGTACCTAGTTCTCCATGAGAAAACCCTATGCAATTGCCGAGAGGGGGTTTTCTCTGAACAAGCAGACGAGGGAGAAGGGGATTCAGTCCCAGTGAAATATTGCTGCTTCGTCCGTCCAGCTTACTGCTAAAGCTGGAAAGGGGGGTTGTGATTTTACGGCTCATTGGGCATTACTGCGGCGCTACGACCGGGGTGTGTCTACCGTGAAGTTGTGCACTCTAATTTGTGCATATGGCACATGGACCCCGTTGCCGGTTGCCCCACATATCAGCGAAAGGAAGTAGAAAGACAGGAGTAACTAGTTACACATAAATATATATTTTGACAGAGAGATACTCCCTCTGTAAAGAAATATACAAATCTTTTATATCACAGGCTCACCTTGCCGAGAAATATACTCCCTCTAGAAAACACGGGCATTATGGGGGTTCAACTTTTTTTATGGGGGTTCAGCTGAGAATACAATACTCAGATAGGCTCACGGTTCTGGACTTTGGGCCGTAGGCCAACCCTGCATGTTTGGGGGCCCATGTGTTCTACCTCAGCGCTTTTCATATGGCAAGTGATCGGTACGGCGCTGGTCTTAGATGTTGTCCCAAGGCGAATACACAAAATTGAATAAAGCACGGCAGCTGTTGGAATGAAATCGAACGACAGTTCCTAACAAGCAATCAGAGTTGCAATTCTATCAACGATATACCATGTGATAAATAATACTGTCATACTACTTATACACACATGACACTTGTTTCACCATGCCAGATTATTACATCAAAATCTCTCGGAGGATAGATCAGTTCGGCAGTTGCGTGCTGCTACTAAAGAATTTCAAAGTTGATTTGGACCAGCTCTCCTTGCCGAGAAAGTTTGATTCTGACATCATCCCCTACCGCAAGATATGATTTAGATTTGAACCTTAACCATCCTTTAGCATCAATCATCATGCGACCATCCTTTGTACTTATAGTATATTGAGCAGGTTCATTCATACCAAGGCTACGCATGGTAAGAGAAACTTGGCCACGGTCGCCCGGATTGTTGAACAACTCCCTCGTTGCTCTAGGAATTCTCTGTTTGAAAACAAGAAGACATACCCAAACAGTTAGATCAACACAGTGAATCATGTGAAACAGCAGGGAAAGAAAAAAGAACGAAGCACTTGGGCGGCCAATGCTTACCAAGAAGGTGGACATGTCGGTTTTTGTAAAGACTTTGGTATATGAAGTGTGAACTGCAGCCCAGTATGTTGCCGGTGCAACTGCACGGGCCGGAGCAGATGCAAGTGCAAGTGTTGGTGCAGGTGTCGAAGCCACTACTGCTACCGGAGATGGTGCTCCTTGTACAGCTGGTGCTGGTGTCGGAGCAGGTGCCAGTGTCGATGCCCGATCCTCCGGTAGATCAGACTGATCCACTGACGCGGTCGGTTCCCAATCCTCAGCTGGATCAGACTGAGCTGCTGCCGCTGTCAATGCTAGAGCAACTCTCGGTGCTCGATCTATGCGAGACAGCGGTGATCGTGTCTGGTCTGCTATGATCAGCTTTCTAACTTGACTAGGATCCGTGACCATGATCCAGTTTTTTTCTTCATTTCTTTTAAACACGAGAAGGACTAATTTTGGCGTTTTTGTTAAACCAAACTTCAGTTCATCATAGGGATTCAGCTTGTACTCAGACAACAGACTGATCCAATTTTTTCCAGTAATATAAGTGATGGACAGTGCCTTTGTTACTGACACAATATAAGAAGTGAAACCTGCAAAAATAGCCATCATAGAGCAAACCAAACGGTTTATTCTGTGATGAATGTCACATGGCAAAACCTGCATCGTAAAATTGCAGGAAAAGAAAGAAAACATGACATCAAATCAATAAGATTTAGATAGTAAATCAATAAGATTTACTTGATGTTACACGAGTGAATCCTTAGCAGGAAATCACTATGTTGAAGTACTAAACATAAGATTGATCGTCCAACTACACGTGGCATGCAGGGGCCCCGTCTACTCCCACAAGCAAGACAGTCCAAAGGTCGTGACAAATCGTATGGACCGAACATCCATGGTACTGGAAATCCTGGTGGGTGCGATAAACCCTGCAATGCATACAGATATTGGAGTGTAACCATAATTTATAAACCGTCCTCACAAAAAATATGATCTGGATACTCCAAAATATACAGACTGAATTCATTGGACAGACATTAACATAGACCGTTCTCAGGACTGACCACACACCAAAAGCGGCCGTACTAATAAACAATACAGGGTTCACAAACACAAATCAAGTACTGAACAATAGTACTTACTACAGACAAGCAAAGTTGCACTAACTAAACTCTATAGACTATTTCTTGCCACCGACCTACAGGATGAACCCCGCATAACTGACTAGGCGATGGACTTCGTGTGAGATGTCTACATGCACCATCACCATCTTGTCAACCTTGGAGAACCTAATAGAATGGTCTTTCCACTCATAAACATGATGATGAAGACAGGCCTCATCAGATTTGTTGGGAAGCTTTACAATAACCACACCCTTCATAATCGAAGGCACAACCAGGAAATTGTTGTGGTCAAGTACAGCCTTGAGAACACGCCTGACAACAATACTATAGGAAAACACTAGTTCAGGACACGTGGCGACAAGGACACAGCAGCTGGATAGTTCAACAGTAGAACTCATCATCAGGTCTTCCAGTTCACACGGCATGACTTCGAGAACTTCATCTCCACCGCGGACCTGGTTCTAATTCAAACAGAAACCATATTTTATTACTACCTCCGTTCAGAAATATAAGATGATTTTCGATATTATACTCCATATATGACTACATATACGCACAAAAATGTGTGAACAAAGACACTAGAACATGTCTTCAAAGGCATGAGAGCAGAGGGATTACATGCAATATCCATAAGACAAGTTACTGAGGCAAATATACCCTCTTAAAAGGTAGCATTGATGTTCATAAAGTACTCCCTCCGTCCCAAAATCTTATCTTAGATTTGTCTAGATACTGATATATCAAGTCACATTTTAGTATTAGATACATCTGTATCTAGAAAAATCTAAGACAAGCAATTTGGGATGGAGGGAGTAGTTGAAAGTAATCTATAAGAAATCAGTGTCAACCTCTCGCATGTTTTGTTGAAAAGAGGAATTTAGAACCGTCATTTGGCACACTAAAATCACATGCAATATCACCCAAAAAGTTGTACTACCAGTACTAGTACTGCGTGTTAGATGAAAAAACACGATCAAGATCGAGAAAAAGATCGTCAACAAGAGACATTACCTAGACTTGCTTAATGAGGGATCCCAGAGAGGGGGGCTTGGACAGGGCGATGGCTTTGAGCTTGTCTGTGGTAGTCTCGGCAGGGTGCTTGCGCTTCTTCGTACCATGAGCCTCGACGGTTTTGGCCAGAGTCATAGACATCACGCCGGCCGGTGCTCCGGCGTCCATCCAAGAGAGGAAGCTGAGGGAGAAGAGTGAAAGGAGGAACGAGATGAGGGAGAAGCGAAGCGAGTGGGGGTTTTCTTCAAGAGAGGAAGCTGAGAGAGAAGAGTGAAATGATGGTTGCTTCCTCCGTCCAACTTACTATTGGAAAGGAGGGGCTTTTGTGATTTGATGGCTCATTGGGCATTACTGCGGCGGTTCGATCGGGGTAGTCTACCGTCACTCTACTACGGAGTAATTTAGTGCATGGCTGGTGGACCCAGGTGCTGGCTGTCCCACACGTAGGCGAAAGTGAGTAATTTAGTGCATGGCTGGAGGAGGATCCGCACAGTAGAGCGTGTCCACTGTTTTTCTGAAGAAAAAATGATTACAGCAAGCGTTTCCACTCTTATGATGGAGGAGTGCGAAACACGACAGCCACTTGAACATACACTGTGCTCCTACTACTAGGCATGTGCAGTGGTTCATATGTCAGTACTACACAATCTTGTTGCTAGTGTAGTAAGATATGACGATAACAAATGATGTTGTGCGCATGTCAACTACTCCTATATGTAACATAGTACCGCTTTTTCGACTGTCCGATCGAGAATGAACGGTGAGATCAATGTTAACAGAACTATGTCCACAGCACACGGAGAGTACGGTGCTACAGTACTCCACGAAACATGAACCATATGAAGCACGAGTAGTGTTAGGCAGGGTGTATGAAGGGTGCACGGGATGGGAGCAAAACTTCCCTTCTCGAACCACTTTTTGGTGTTTGGGAGAGTGCATGAAGGGTGCATGAGTCCACACTAGTAGGTTGACAAAAATACACGAAGAGGAAACAACTATATTGAGATGAGAATGCAACCAAACACCCCCACACGCTTTGTGCTACAGTGAATGATCTGCACCGTGTGAGTTTGATCCAACGGTCATGTTGCGCCTAAACACCACCGAAGTCCCTCTGCTTCTCGAGGCACACAACGTTGGTGATGCAGGGTGCAACCGCCCGCAGAGCCCACTCCCGGTAGACGGGAGCCAACTCATCAAAGACGGCGTCCAATGGCACGAATGGATTCCGGTGACAGAGCCCTGAAAGGATTCGCCCGGCAACGGCGACGGCAACCCGCAACCCCTCCTTGTCAAGCTCAGCCCCCACCATCGCGCGGAGACGGCTCAGGTCCTCGGGGATATAGGTGAAGAAGGAGACCAGGTCAGGAAGCCGCAGCTCGTTGAAGTCGACCGAGTGGTCGAACGGGTTTAGCCCGACAACCGGCATTGTCGCGCTGGCATGACGGTAGGCATCATGCAGCCGCAACACGTGCGTGGCAACTTGGTTCACCAAGTGGCTGAGGCGATCCTGGACCTCGTCATGATCGGCCCGCTCGCGCTCCAGCCTGCTCCCCTGACGGCCTATCGTATATCCCGCTTTCTGCAGCAACGCCGCCGACGCCTCGAGCATCTTTGTGGTGGACGCCTGCCACTTTTAAAGCTCCATTAACTCACGCACATAATGGAGGAGCATGGCACTCCTCTCCTCCTTGAGCTCACGGAGCTCCATGTCCTTGTCCCTGAGCTTCGCATCCTTGGCATGGAGCTCCAGTGTCAGCAGCCTCACCTCAGACTCCGTGATCTGCTGCGCCGCCATGGCACCAAGTAGAAGCAATGGGGAGAGGAAGCAAAGGGGGTGAAACGGCTGAAAGGCAATGCAATCTACGGGAAGGTGGAGGGAGCGGGGAATCTTTTGCTTTTCACCACGGTAAAACATCAAGGAGCAGTGGGTTTTTACAGGCGGAGTCATCCTGACTAATTGCTGTCGTGCCTGCTACCGTCAATCAAAAAATTTAAAATTCTGTCACGCCTGCTCCCATCAATCAAAAAATTAAAAATCCTGCCGCACCCAAACACCAGAGCAACGCCACTGTGGATATTTAAATTTACCTGCCGACAAGTAGATAAAAAAGGGGTGAAAAAACAAATGTGGCGGCGGCCTAGTTAATCGGTCGAACTAGCCCAACTAGCTAGCCACCGTGCTTCACTAATGTACTCGGCAGGACAGGTGGTCTTTCGTGATTTGATGACTCATTGACTTGCTTCGGTGCTACGACCGAGGAGGACCCAGAAAACGCGCGGTAGGGTGTGCCACTTCAGGAAGAATATACGCATGCACCACCCGGGAGGACCCCGAAACCGCGCGGTAGGGTGTGCCATGTCTCGGCACAGAGGAAAAATGTGCGTGTAAAAATATACTGTATCAGACGTAGTACCTATGGTTCGACCTCGGGACCCAGCCAGTCGATCGAAAACACCCCACTAGCCACACAGCTTCATCATGGAAACGTGGCACGGAGGATAGATGTGGTTAGCTCCGTCTCGACCAGCCACAACGTCTCAAGTATTGTATAAAATCAAGTATTGTATAAAATCAAGTTATGGGACAAAGCCAACAACCATTCGTTTTTTCAGGCTATCGACTTACGCTTTGTAGTCCAGGTTGCCAGTTCGAATCTCGTCTTTCAGATTTGTTAGTTTTAGGTACAAATTTGATTAATGACAAGTGGGACCCCCATGTGTTGTTCCGATATTTCAGTGTAGGATGGTTTTTTTAGCAAACACTTTGCGCGGTTAGACAAGTAACGACACGAGTTACACGTATTTTAGATACTATGGTGATACGAACAAAAATGATAGCGTCATAGAATATCACATCCACCCCGCAGCTTAGATACTATGGTGATACGAGTTTTTACACCGTTGGAAGTGTGATCCAATGGCTTGGGAGTAGTCTTTGTAATTATGCGCAATTTTGAAACTCTCCAAAGGTTTTTTTGCAAATAAAACATTCAGGCCTTGTGTGTGCCGCTGCATCTTTGATCCAACGGCTCCCTGGTGCTCATATTAGGTGCTCCCTGTAGCTTAATTACCCGCAACAGTGATATGAGCATATAGGTCGTATGATCAGTGATCAGATGGCACATGCGTAGTACTTGTACTTTCTGCGCATTTCCCAAACTCTATCATCTGTATATTGCAAAAACATTCAAACCTACTACTGTGGGCCATTAGATCTCAGTGAACTCGTATCACCATAGAATCTATGGTGCGGGAGCACCTCATACTCTCCCGTGCGAGAAAACATAAGATGATATCGCAGCTTGGATGCTACGGTGATACGAGCTTTGAGGTCGTTTGATCTGAGATCCAATGGCATCTGAGCAGTCTTTGTGCTTGTAAGTAGTGGACGAACTCTTTTGGTGCTTTTCTGCAAAAAAAAACATTCGAACCACCGAGGAGGTGTTGGGTCACAAATCCAACGCCTCCGAAGAGCTTGTATCACCAAAGAATCTAAGGTGTGGTAGCACATGATATTCTTACATACAGGAGAATATGATGTCCTCCTTCATCTTAGATTCTACGGTGATACGAGCTTCGAGGTCGTTGGATATGGGATCAAATGGCATCTAAGTAGATTTTGTACAAATTGTGTGCAATTCTCAAACTCATCAAGGTTTCCTGCAAAAATATTAAGACACATCATGTGAGCTGCTATATCTCAGATCTACAAGCTCCAAGCAACTCGTATCGGCATATAGCATCTAAGGTATGGGGGCACATGATATTCTCCTGGGGAGGAGGGGTGGGGGTGCACAACCAATTGGTGGTTGGGAGGGTGGGGACAAATATAATCTAAACAACCCTAAACAGAGCTCCACAATTTTATCTAAGGTCGAGGGGTTGACCCCCGACAATCATAGCTCCGCCTAAACACAACATTTGCATGTACTGTAGTACTAGACTTAATGTTCATGTTTCAGTTTCATGTTCATTTTAAATATTGAACTATGGACCATGGATATCTTACATTTTACTCCCTTCGTTCCTAAATAATAGTCTTTTTAGAGGCTTCAAATGGACTGGCACATACAGATGTATATAGACATATTTTAGAGTCTAGATTCACTCATTTTGCTCCGTATGTACTATGTAGTCACTTGTTGAACTCTCTAAAAGACTAATATTTAGAAATAGAAGGAGTATTTTTGAATTCGTGTCATACATGCATGGTTTGGAAAAATAGTTGCACTATACTTATTGGATTGTTGTTGTGTTCGTGCGTGTGTGTCTCTGTGTGTGTGTGGTCATATGCTTGATACATACAAAGTTTTCTCACCTCCATATTGTTCATCTTTTAAATTTGAATTTGCATTGGAAAACTTACTAGGGATACCATGAAATGTGAAATCCACGTTGAGATCACTATATCACAAACTCACTCTAATTCAACAACTCTTCATAAATAAATTACCATGTTGAGATTAGTATTTGCAAGGAAAATATGGGTATTGTAATACACATAGATTCGTTCGGCAATTTAAAAGGTTCCTTCTGTATTCTCGAATGGTAGGACCCAACGGCATACCAGCCAGACCTTGGCTCGTGTTGATCCTAAAAAAACCGGGCTCGTGTCCTTCGGTGGCGTGCGTGGTACGCACATTAGGCAACCCCAACCAGTTGAGCCTCAGCGTTTCAAGTCGAAATATCTGGCGGCCAGAATTCCAGCCCTAAGAAATTCCCCTCATGTCCCTGGTCCATAATAACTACCGATGAACAACGAAGGGATCCTTTAGTAACTAGACAACGTTACCTACCGTGCCTAGCACGGTTCAATTCCCTCGGTCGCCGCTCGTCAAGGTCCCCCGTCAACTGCATTGCCTAGTACTACTACTACACCAGGATGAGCACAGAATTGAGCTCGTTTGTTCGTGCCTAGTAGTTGAGTTAATATATCAGGCAATGCACTAGTATGGAGGGATTATCCTTTTACTCTGCATATATAACTTGTCTGATGTCTAACTAAGCAAAATGTTTGACCAATGCTTTCCTAAGAAATACAATAGGATAGATGTACGGCTTGAAAATTTATTGCATGATGCAGGTTATGATATTGTTTCGAATCCTGGATCTTAAATTTCAGAAAATCCAAAAGTGAGCATAAATTCTTGAAACTAAGCATGGTCATGTGATATGGCACAAATATTACTTCGTAAGTTTTTTCTTCAATTTGAGACAACTGCTTATGACAAGTTGCACAAATGAAGAGCCAAGGTATTTTGGAACAAAGACCTGTCACGTTAAGGTGAACGCTTTCACTATTGAAACCATGGGCATTTACGTGCCGCCACAAGTCCCCGCTTCTCATTGGCAAGTGCCGTCCAAGAAAGTGTGTGAGTCGACGGGAGGCGTGCGAGCAGACCGCTGCGCCAGCTGTCAGGGAGGCGTGTGAGTAGACCGCTGTGTAGGCTCACCGGGAGGCGAGCCCTTTGACCAGGCTCCGTCGCCCACCGTCGTCCCAACTGCTCCCACTTTTAATGTCGCCGGTGCCGCAGTTTAAAATCAACCCCGCACAACCCGGTATCGCTACAATCCTCTCTCATCCTCTCCGATTCTCCTCTCGTCTAACTCCAACTAGCCCGACCTAAACGTACGCCATGCCGCATCACGATGGTCTGCCCTTAGTGTTCCAGTTTTCTGAGGAAGACACCCAGTCGGAGTCTCAAGAACATAAGGAGCTTTGGGACGAGCTTGAACTGGCCTTGCAGGAAGACGCCGTGCCTGTCCCCGCTCCCGTTCCGGCTCCCGTCGCCCCGACTGTGCCAGTGCCCGTCCCCGTGGCATTGATGGGCTGGGAGCCGCACATTGTCGCCGAGCTTGATCCCACGGGGTTCCACGAGGTCCCCGCCGACTTTCACGCACCCGTGCACCTGCCAGTGCATGCTCCTGCGCGTGCACTGACGCGCACGCCCGTGCCGGTGCCCGTGCACCTGCCAGCGCATGCGCCTGTGCGTGCACTATTGTGGGCGCCCGTGCCGGTGCCCATGCACACGACTGTCTCCGCCGCGCCATTGACAGCGCCTGTCCTTGCGCGGGTGCCAGTTCCCCCCTCAGCAGCATGGATGGCCGCCGTCAACCGCTTCCTTGCACCAACGCCAGTCGCCTCCTCCCGCTAGTTGACTCGCTCCAAAGTCCAGAACATTTTGGCCTTCCTTGAAGCTAGGCCAACGTCCAGGAGTACGCCAACAACGGCGCAAGACGCCACCGTCGCCGTCGGTCAGTGGCTGACGACACACAGAGCACGATAGAGGAGCCGCTTCCCACCTCGAGACGCCCCTGCTGCCGCCGCGTAATCTAAATTTGCCATGAAAAATGTTCGAATTGCCATGCTTAAAATCCGAACATTTATCATTTCCGTTTATTTTATATCGATCGTCGTATAATTTAAAGTCAGAGTCAGACTGAACGAAATGTATGGTTTGATCGATTGAATGTTCTGCTAGAGCCGTATCAAATTAAATATAAAATGTCATCAAGCCACATGTATTCCTTGTCATCCAACGACCTAGACTGCTTCAATGTCGAGCGCTCAACACGTTTAGCGTGCAGTTAATTTCATGCCAAAAATAGTGCTAATCACATGACAACACGCAAATAATATCCTAGTAGTTAATATCCGCATGCACTTAATATACTTCCAAATTAACGTGCATTGCACGTACACACTGACTAGTGCTGCTAGTACGTGAAACTGGTGCCGTGACTTGTGAACGCGTCCAGATATGATCAACGGCAACATCACCCGCGAGTTCTTCCTGTTTGCCCGTGCGTCTAAACGCAGAAGGGGAGGAGAGAGAGCACACATGGAACCCACCAGTAAGTGAAGGCGAATAGTACTAAAAATAATACTACATGTTATCAATTAATTAGGTTGTGGTAATATAGAAAAATTATGTGAACAAAGGGGGTACAACAAACATTGCTATTCTACGTATGTTGCCTATTAACGTGAGGCTTGAAGGCCCGGTCGCATGTTCGATCCTCGTCCTTTATTTTTTAATTTGTATATGGGTCCAAATTTGTGTCATGACATGTGGCCCCCTTGGTGTGTAGTTTGTAGCACTTTAATTTGTAGGTCGAAATTTGTTCCATTCCAAGTGGACTATCGGTGTGTAGTTTTGTAGCTTATTTATAATAATTAAAGAGAACAACATAGTTTTTTCAATAATACCATGGTGCGATGTTGAAGGCGAGAAAGGACGTGCGAGAGAGCGATGACCGAGCCAGAGGGAAATCAACTAGGGGAGTTGTGTGGGTTGCATCGGTGTTTGGAGTAGTTGTGGGCCGAATGCTACAAAAATATAATCTAAACCGACCGGAATAAATGCCTACACAAATTAATCCAAGGTTGGAGTGCCCCTCGCAATGTAAATAGCTCCAGCTTTGCGAGGGATGGAGAGGCAGTAGCTTCAACGCGTGGAAGATACGGTGTGAGAAAGCAAGGTCAATAGAGAGACATATAGATAGAGAGACAAAGTGAGTGTGGTCCGACATTCATTGAACAAATATATATGCTGTGGAGAGATATTGTCCGATTGAGCTTTTTGGCAAGGGTGAGGGCTGTAAGATAGAGCTTGAGAGATGATCCAGTCACAGACTTGTAGATATATTTTGTGCGTGGGAGGAAGCAAGGTCAACCGATCACATAGGGTCGCCGTGCGATCGAAAGAGTAAGACGTGTTGGAGAGAGTGACCTAGATAGACTATGTGCGTGAGAGAGTATACAATGTGAATAGGTCAAATTGGGCTCAAACATGGTGATATATCGTTTTGTTCGAGAAAGAGCGAGGTCAGTCGAGACATACAGGGAGAGAGAGAGATTGAGTGAGCGTGGCCCGCCATGAGGTCGAAAGAGTGGCGGTAGCTTGGATGGACTGACCTAGATAGACAATCTACGTGAGAGAGTATAGAGTGTGTCGATCGAGGCCCGAACAAGGAGATATATCATTTGTGTGTGAAAGAAAACGAGGTTAAACAAGACTCAGATAAAGAGAGCGAGTGTGGCCTGTCGTGCGGAAGAAAGAGTGAGACGGTCTCGAGGGAGTGACCTAGATATACAACGTGCGTGTGTGCGCACGAGAGGTTGGGGGGCTAGATAGGAAATGCATGTATTTAGCGCGAGATGGTGAGAGGGAGAGGGAGGAGAGAGAGAGAGAGCTCGGCATGGGGTGCAATGGCGGGTGTGTGAGGTAAATACATTTGGTAACAGAGTGGAAAAATGGGTTGTGTAGTTGAGAGACTTACAGATCGAAACATGGAGAGAAAGAATGAATGTGTGTTGGAAACTGATAGCTTCCTAAGGTGGTTAGGAGAGGAAGATTGACCGGCACAAGAAGTATGTAGCGTTTGTGCCGGGGGGGTGGGCGGCTAAAAACAACATTTGAATGTACATAGTATGAGACTTAATATCGATGTTTCAATTCGGTGTACATTGTAAGATTTGAACCGAGGACCAGGCATATGGGTAATTATTTGGAATTCGTGCCATACTAAGTTTCGAAAAGTTGACATTGACTCAGTTTGTTGTGCTATTTTGTAGGTCATATGTTTGAATCCATCCAAAAAAATTCTCACTACCATGGTGTTCATCATATACATATGAATTTGTATTAAAAAAGTAGCGTGGATACAGTGAAATGTGAAATCCACGTTAGAATTGGAGATCGCTACGTGACACACACTCTAATTCAAATAACTAACTACGTGACACACACTCTAATTCAAGTAACTAATTATGTGACACACACTCTAATCCACGTTAGTGTGGGTACCGTTTCAAAAAAAATTCAAATAACTCCCCATTAATTAATTTATAGTACTCCCTCTGTTCACTTTTATAAGACCTTGAAGACATTTCAGACAATGTGCAAAACAGTTCATTTTAAGTTGTCTGAAACGACTTACAAAGGTGAACGGATGGAGTATCTCGTTTCGAATGACTAATTATTGCAAGGAAAACACGGGCATGGTAATACATACAGATTCGTTTGCAAATGAAAGAAGATTCGTTTGCATTCTCAAATGTAGGCGCACCAGGAAGACCAGGGTCGTGTCGGGGTGGACGCTGCTTCGGTGACTTAAAGGCAACTGCCTTTGGGTCACTAACATGTGGGCCAGCCACCTGCTGGGCCCACATGTCATGGACACAAAGGCAGGTGCCTTAAGGCACCGAAGCATAGTCCTGTCGGGGTGGTCGCGTGTGTCGGACGGACGCATAGCACCCAGCCACCCCCCCTCTGCCCCAAAAAAGGACGACGAAAATATAAGTTCGCGCTTCCACGTTTTGGATTGAAATATCTGGCGGCCCCAATTCCAGCCCTACAAAATCTCTCTTCTCCACCGTCCCCTTCCGCGCCCAGATTGCTCAAATCCCTAATTCGCCGCCAACCCTTGAATCGCCCCTCGTCTCGTCTCTTTCCCCACCATTCCCCACCTCTGTGCCAGACGACGACGACGAAGATGACGGTCGCGCTTCACCACCGCACGGGAGCTACCTCATCTACGCCCTCGTCCACCGCACCGGGTGGTCCACCGATAACGTCGGCCGCTGCAACCGACGTGCCTCACAGACACCGAGTTCCACCGCATCAGGTGCGCTTCACCGACGCCGTCTCCCAGCTCACGGGGGCTACTTCACCGAGCACATTGTCACACCCCCGCCCCCCGAGGCCATTGGGGATTCACCAACGGTCTCGTCCACCGCATCGTAGCACTCTGCTGCCACTCAAGATCTGCATCCGTGCGCTGCCAGCCAACGCCAGCGCGTCACCCTCAACGGCTGTGAAGTGACCCGCACTCTAGCTAGGCGAGCATGCCCAAACGCCGGCCCGAACTAGGTATCCACACATCACTCCCTTGTGCACTGTTCCGACGATGTTTGGATATCCTTTCATTGCTCTCTTAGCTTACACGCCTATGCAACTCTGACTTTAACTCTTATTACTTCTGGAGATATCATCTGAAACAAGCAAATCCATTTTTTAGCGAAGCATGACGGCGCTACGGGATTTGGTACACATCCTGCACACCCGTATAACCTTATAATATCTATCCTCCGGTACAACATCAAGGTCGATTCCTCTTATTTGATCAACCATTCGCCATGTCAAAAATGCAGAGGGGGATGCAAGGAGCACAAGGCCTGCACATCCAAGCAAGTGGTAACATGGACTTGTACATGGAACATCCCAAGCGCAAGCAGAGCTGCAGTGAGCTTGTACAACGAGCTAGCGTAAGTCCCTGCATTTCATTTAATTCGTACTGGCATTCGTGTATGATTTGTGTGCAGTGGCTGATCCATGAATTCAAGTTACCAGGGACGAGCATTTAACTTAAAAAATACGAAGGCACTTGCACTCCGGAAATCAACATAACTTGAGAAATGTGAAGCTACATGCACTTTGAAAACCAGCTAATGATCCAAAGTAGTTCAGATTATAAACACTAAATGATGCAAGCACCAAAAACACAAAATGCAACATGGTGTACAAGGACTAGAAACATGGTCTGTAACTGCTTGAATTATTCGTTCTCTGGCTGAAAATATCAAAGTGTAATTGCATGTATAACCAGTGTGCAAATTGCAAATCAATATATCTATCCTGCACAAGTATGCCAATAGTTTCAAACAACAGATTAGAAAAGTATGTATCCTATGTTGTCATGATATGGGGAACTTTTGGTAGATGGCCTCAATGTTTCCTCAAGCTATGAAAATGCACTATAATTTACTTGTCATCAATGCCGGCAAATCTTTGTCTCTCTCAACATAGTAGATCATCATTAGACACTAAATCCTTCAATGAGCTTGCAAAATGCTTGCATTAGATCCCTCATTAGACACTATATGTTCATCACTAGGAGCATGTAAAATGTTTGCATCAAATCCTTCATTAGTAGTCTGTTCATTAGACACTTCAGGCTCAAGAACAACATGAGCTTGTATGTTTTCACCGGAAACTTGATTAGATACATCAGATTCGTCAGTTCAGTATTGATTGGGAGAGTTATAAAATAAGTAGAAATTGGTTTCATTTTCTCATAGATTCCCTACATACAAGCAGTTTTACAACACCGTCAGGTTTAATTATTGGCTAGAAATTGAAGAGTTGAATTAGATATAATTAGGGATGTGACGTACCTGTTCGTTGTGCATGCTACTCTTGCAACCTGCGACTGTCCATTTGTGCAAGCTCGATGCCACGCCCGTGCTGCCGCCGCTACCTCCCACACAGGCTACACACCCAGGGATGGATCTTCATCTTCTTGTCCTTCCGTTCGCTTGAAGCCCGGCGACCGCCCTCCAACTAGGGCGCGAGGAAGTGCTGTGTCAGTCTGTCCAGCGGCGGCTAGGTTAGGAGCGAACCAGACTGGAGGCTGGAGCGAATGAATTGGGATTTTTCCCGCTGTCGGTCAATATGGGAGGCGCTCGTTTGGGCCGCGAGCCTGCTATAGGGCCTGCCTTGCACTTATGTTATTCTCCCATCCAAATTGAAACATTTTTATTCATTTTTTACATTGCCTACTCGTGTGTTGGGACGAACAAAACTATCGTGGGCCAACCTGGACGACTCAAACTTGGTGCACACATTCCAGCCACCAGAGGTGGCCGCCCATACCAGCCCCTATGGTGGCGTCGCCCCTTTTTGCGTGTATGATTGGATAGTGAAAAATATTCCAGTGGCGCTTTTGATTTACCCACAGAATGGTTGAATTGTTTGTTTCTATGAACTAAGTTCGCCAATAATGTGAAGGATGCCAGTCTTTTCATCCTATTGTAGATTGCTTAGATCTCGATATGCCAAAAGTAATCGCATGAAATATACAGTAAAAGCCAGTGTGATGTGTTTGGCTAAAACTAGTCTCATATAACATATCAAGGACGCACCATCTTACCAGATTAACCATTCGACTTACCCATGTAGTGTGGGAAGAAAGAAGTATTGGGGCTGCGTATCCAAGCAATTGATGCCATGGACTCCTTCGTACAACCTTGTAAGCAAAAAAGAAGTTGCAGTGTGCCTGTACAAAGAACTAGTGTAAGTTCAGTTACCTGCTTCTCAAAATTTTAGTTAGCCACTTAATGCAAAATTGTTCAATTACGTTGCTTGGCTTAATTTAGTTTTCTACTGATTACATAATGGCACAGCCTGTTAATCATATTGTAGACTACGCCTATCTATGTGTTTGATACTTGCTGTTAAGAATTACCTGCTTGCCTTAACTTAAATATCTACTTCTTTGTTTAACTGAATTGCTGCTGCAACAATGGGTTACAATGATGTTAATAACTACTTTTCAGCATCCAACTGAGACTCTTTAATTCCTTGTTTTTTAACTGGTTTGCTGTTATAACTCCCAGTTGAGATGTTTTGCTAACTTCAACTTTTCTGAATCCAATCTGAACTTTAATGGCAAAGCAGGTTAGCCCAAGATCAAAGAGCAAGGTCCCCATGGACGTTGCATCATCCCACAGCAGTGGCACCGGCCCAATCGTGCATTATGAATTGCCAACTGCTGATGCTCTAGAGGCTAAACTAGTGGTAGAAAGAGATTCTGCTTCTGCACTTAGAGATGAAGTTGACATGTTGAGGAAGCAAACATCACAATCACAAGAGTACTCAAGAAAACCATTAAATATTTGGTGGATGTCAAAAGAAGCAAGCTGAGACTGACCAGATTGTTAAGGTCCTGAAGGAAAAAAGGAAATTAAATTCCTACTTGGTAAATCATAGGTGAAATGTTCTTTCCATAGTTGAATAACCTTTGTGATGTCTGTTCATGTAATCAATCAAACCATTTGTTTTAGAGATCATGTAATAATTGTTTTTTTGTTTTTGGTTTGTATTTCTATTTGAGCACAAGTATGTATTAATTGATAAGACTCGGAGACATTTCATTTGGATTGCTTTGTCAGACCTACAAATATACAATCAGGCTGAATGTGCATTCAGCAATAGTAGTAGTATAGATGGACCATAAGTGGCACACATCGGAAAGGGCCAAGATGCTGGCTAAAAAAGGATGCTGTTGTAGCCAAAAAAGTACAGCGGCCTGGCTTATGTATGTTAGTTGATATTATTTATCCATATACTCTATAAGTGGTTATATGTCTGTTAGTTCTGTACATTCTTGGTTGATTGACTCGGTATTTGAATCTTGATACATCGCTTGTGTACATATATAAATGGGAGTACACATTATGCTGCGTGTGACATTTGAGTTGGACATGAAGTGTTCCAAATATTCGAATTCACCTTAAACTGGATTCTAGTTTCTGAATTTGAGTATCGGCATTTGTAAACCATATTCATATATGCAGTGGAATACATCGTTGTCGTCCTTTTGAAGATATATAAAAACACATAGAATGATTTATAAAGATTCATATAGGAATACAAAATGGATTCGAATTTAGTTGCCAGGGTAAACATGGATGCTTATTGTCCCAAAAAATCAAAAGAAGCAACAAAAAGTCCACTCCCACGTCGGCTGCCCGAAGCCAAGTGTTTGGGAGATGGAAATTACTGTCTACCCATTACACAGACAATCCATCGGCCCGATTTCCACTGCTCTAAATAGGGGTAGGTTAGTAACTTCAATTAGACGTGACACGACCGCCTCTGAGCCCATTCCGACATGGTGGGCATCAAACATGGGCGGCAAAACCCATTTGATTCAAGCTCGTCCGAAAGACCTCTGTTTCTCCCTCCATTCCCTATTCATACACGGTGGGCGGCAAAACAAACTCGACTCGGCCGAAATCGATGTAGGCAAATATTTTTAATAGGGGCAGGTTTGTAAGTTCACTCAGACATGACACAACCGCCCTACCTGACAGCCCCGTTCATACACCGTGGGCGCCAACCATGGGCGCCAACCACCCTCTCCTCGCCCGAAATCGCTCTAGGCAAATATTGGCGAGATGCGAGATTACCGTCCTATCCCCAACCGACGAGACATCCAAATTTTAAAAGGGGGCTAAGTTTGTAACTTTCCCATATTTCAGATAGGCGCGTCCCAAAAACATGGTTCCCCGTACCTCTCCCTCCATTTTCCCATTCATACACCGTCCGCGCTAGAACACCCCATCCCCACACCAGCCTCCGTCCACCACCCCATCCATCACCGCCATCCTCCACCACATCGCCACTGTCCTCCACCATGCCGGAGTGCCTACCAAGACCGCGTCGTCCACTGCTAGAGATGGACGTTTCTCATCCACGACGACAGACCAATAGCCTTGCATCGCGTCCTCTCGCTTCATCGGCGTCGCCGTCCTCTTTGCCGGGGCCGCTCACACGACCTTCTCTTCCACCGCAACGGGGCTTATCCCCCGATGCACCCGTCTACCGTCGCAGATCTGCTTCAACGCCACCGACAGCCATTGCACCCCCGATGCCTACACGGCGCCGCAAGAGAGGTGGTACTTCATATCTCCTCAACTTTTTGATCTCAACCAGAAAATAGATCTTAACTTGGTTACTCTACTTTCTTTTCAGCTGTTATAATTTAGTTCTTAGTTCGAAGCAAACAATGGATGCTAAATATCATTTCTCCGGTGTGCAGCTTCAAATCTGCCATGGCACAGCCATAATACGATAAATGATCATGCTTAGGGTTTCATTGATCATGTTGGTTCGGTGGTGGTTTCTTTAATAGAAATCAGAGGGGAAACCCTCTTTTGCTAAAAAATATACTTAGAGTTTCCCCCTTTTATGATCACTACACGATCAGAATACGTGCTTCGTGTCATAATAACACTGCTCCACCCATCAAGCTAAACAAGCTTAGTTGTTCAAATACGAATCTGATATTATTAAAACAGAGTTCTTTAATTGGTCAGCTAAATGTTCCAAAATTAGTTTTGAAAATGCATGTTCGCCGCTCGGGTGTGTATCTCTACAGGGTGCCCATGGTGGGTCGGCCCACCCTGGGATTTTGGGTCATCCCAGGCCCCGATTCCCCACTGTTCTGCTGCGCGCTTTCGACCTCTACTCGCTCCCAGCCGCCTGCCTCGCTGGCGACTTGCCGTCCCCAGACGGCATGACTCTAGGAGGAGACGCCGGACTAACAGGAGGCCAGGAGCCGCTCGCCCAACAGCGTCACCACTGCCCGGGCGCGCCACCGTGCCTCCCTTCCCAGTCCGTTCAGGGCTCAGGCATGCAGCACCCACCAAGCCAACCCGATTTATCCTGAGATACGTCCTCAACACTCAGCAGCCACTCCTCATCACCCATTTTCTAATTAATTCATTACTTATTAGGCAGGACTGTCATTAGGGTTTGTTGTGTGCTCAGTGCTACCTACACTTAATGGTTCAGATGTATTTCGGTAATCATTACTACCTCTAATGTTCACAGGGTTTTCAAAATTCTGGCCCTCGGAACAGAAACTAGTCATTTTGGATTGTTGGTCGTAGTGACATTGACCCAGATTACTACTGCAAACCAGGTTTGTTGACAATTTTACTTGTCTTTCTTACTCATTCGATATAATATCCAATTATTCATGTCGATTAGTTGCAAACAATAAGTGCTAGAAAAACTTCTTCATTCAAATTTTGGACGGTCTCTTACTCCAGTTACAATTCTGCATACTTGTCCTAGTAAGCTCACAAGTAAATGATTGATTCACTACATCTATGCTTGCCTTGTCATGTTTGTTGTCAATATTCTTTTAGGGTGGACCACCCTGTTTCTGAATACTGGAACCGTAGACATGAGTGAATAGTATTTCTCTATGTGATCTCTTCCATCATGTGTGGGTAACGAACACTGCATTGCATAGAAAGAAAGTGTGATTTCCAGCTTTTACATAGGTTTCAATCTTTTACATGGAATGCAATCCGCCTACATGCTTTGTGTCGCACTACCAACACTCCACCCTTGAAGCTAAACATTACGCCACTCATAATTGCTTAGTTTATTTGTTCAAATACGAATTTCATATGATTCTAATGTTCCTACTTCAGTTTTGAAATGTGTGCCTGCCTGTTATAGAGACATAAGGGGTTTGTATTTCTGTGTGTGGTCTGGTCAGCATGGTTGGGGAGGTGAACTTTGCATATGCAGGGGTTTATAGGGAGACACTCTCCGAGTTGAATCCGCAATGCATTCCATAGATAATCTGACTACTTTTTATGTTTTCATGAATCTCAGATTCTGAACAGCATCATAATGATTATGAGCTTGCGCGCATGAAAAGAATAAAGCAGAACAATGTCATGGCTGTCAAGCTTGGCATTAAGGGACTGAAATCAAGTCTGGATGCAATGCAATGCAAACACTCTCCACCTACAGATTCATGCTCAGAATATGATCCTAACAGTGATTCTAAGCTAGAGGGAGACCTAAGTCAATGTAGCTCCGTAGTGGAGGAGTCACAGGAAGATGCCCTATCTTTTACATATCTTGCAAATGATGCTTTGCATTTCTTCTACTTTGTTGAACTGCCATTAGCTTAGTTTACACATCGTGTATGTGAATACGCCCTGCCTATCCATTTTCAGTACATATTCCATCTGTCATCATACCATATTTATCCATTCAAATGTTGTTCTTGTGTATCAGACGTTCAAAAGGAAGAGGGCGATTGCTGATCGTGGAGGAGCATAAGCAAAGTATTTGGAAAAGGTAGTGGCACCTGATAAATCAAATAGCCCATTAGATGTAGTTGCAATATCACCTGACCCACAAAATACCCCAACTCTAGCAGACTCTAGCCCTACTACACTGGTCATTTCTGATAACCCAACTCAGCAGACCCCAACTGCAGCAACCAGTATGATTATGCCAGTTGACATAGCACCAGCTGTACGACGCAAAACCCCCATTCGAGCAAAGAGTACACCAAATCCAGTTGCCAAATCCCTTTTCGAACCAAAGAGAGCCCCAATTGCAGCAAATAGGACCCTTGTTCCATTTCTTCCCAGTTTAGAAGACGAAGCTTATGTTGTTGTCAGGAACTTTGTGCGCATCTCTCCTTCATGGAAAGATTATACCGCAGACACAGAACAATTTCCAGTCTTCCTCTGCAACTTACGCGTAAGTAATGTACTAATTGAAAGTGCTAGTAATCGACTAGAGGGGGGGTGAATATGCGATTTTTATGAAAGTCTTCAAAACATAGGAGTTTCGAAGACAAACGATAGAAATGAACCTATGATATGCAGCGGAAGGTAGACTACACTAGGCAAGCCATAGTCAAGTATTCAATGAAGTGAAAGCACAAAGACTAATAGCAACTAGGTAGTAAAGATCAGGACGGAAGATAGTATGAAGCCAAACAGTGACAGAGTTCACACAGTGAAGTCAAATAGGTAATGCAAGCAGGCAATGACTTCACGAAGACAAACTGTAAGTAAAGAGAGGGAGAGGATAGAACCAGTGACTTGTAGAAGACAATGATTTGTTGGACCAGTTCCAGTTGCTGTGACAACTGTACGTCTGGTTAGGGAGGCTGAGATTTAACTCAGAAGACCGCGTCTTCACCTTATTCCCCTTGAGCTAAGGACACCCAGTCCTCGCCCAATCACTCTGGTAAGTCTTCAAGGTAGACTTCCAAACCTTCACAGACTTTGTTCACCGGCGAACCACAATGACTCTTGGATGCTCAGAACGCGACGCCTAACCGGCTGGAGGATTCACAGTCCTCAAGTGTAATAAGTCTTCAGATCACACAGACAGGAAGACTTCAGTGATGCCTAACACTCTTTGGCTCTGGGTGTTTAGGGCTTTGTCCTCGCAAGGAAATCTCTCTCAAAGGCTTCAAGGTGGGTTGCTCTCAAACGACAAAAGCCGTGCACTAACTCTGAGCAGCCAACCAATTTATGGTGTAGGGGGTGGGCTATATATAGCCACTAGGCAACCCGACCTGATTTGTCCGAAATGACCCTAGGTCACTAAGGAACTAACACGTGTTCCAACGGTCAGATTTCAAACACACACAGCAACTTTACTTGGGCTACAAGCAAAGCTGACTTATCCAGCTCTGGATAAGATTTGCTCTCATTGTCTTCTCTCGAAGACATAGGATTTTTTTTAAGCATCACTTCAGTCATTCTGACTGGTTCACTTGGACCCCACTTAAGAGTACGATGGTTCCTATGACTCAACAAAGAAGAAAACGAAACAACTAAGTCTTCGCGCTCCATAGTCTTCACACAATGTCTTCTCTTGTCATAGTCTTCAATGTGCATACCTTCACATACCACATTTGTCTTCAATATCTTCATACATTTTTTAGGGGTCATCTCCAGTAGGTAAACCGAATCAGTGAGGGACTACTACCTGTGTTATCCTGCAATTCTCACAAACACATTAGTCCCTCAACTAGGTTTGTCGTCAATACTCCAAAACCAACTAGGGGTGGCACTAGATGCACTTATAATCTCCCCCCTTTTGGTGATTGATGACAAACTGGTTGAAGTTTTCAACGGGGATAAAGGTATGTGAAATTGTAAAGGATTTAAGTATTGTCTTCATAAGTAGCAGCAAGGCTCCCCCTGAAGATGTGCATATAAGTATTTGCTTTTGAATGCAAATGCATATGGCAGGTTGTACTTGTGGAGCTCCTCTTTTACTTATGAAGACAATTCATCATGCATGAAAGGATATATCGAAGATAATGACATGCATAATGGAAAATTGACGTCTGCCAAATGACTTCGTGCGGAATCTATCGTCGCACATGCGGAATTTATCATCGCATCACATAGTGTCAAAAAAGTAGCAGACGGCCATCAAGTTTAAGTGTCACAACTCAAAAACGAACCAAATGTTTCAAAAGCAAGAGTTGTAAGCACTTTGCAAATGTAGCAAAAAGTAAAGCAACCGCCCATATGGACCCGCTTGAAGACTATCAACTCATATGCTGCTCCCCCTTTTGTAAGTAAGGACCAAAAAGGTTTGAAGACATAGAGCGCCTACTCATTCCCATGAGGTGCAGGCGAAGCAGCAGGGTCGTCATTGAGGTTCGGTGGTGTAGAAGAACTCGGTGTAGTGTCGACACGCGCTGAAGTTGGAGGTGGTGAATTGGCATCATCTTGATCATCGATGACTCTGGCATTCACCGTTGCAGCTGAGGAAGAATAGTCAGAGTCTTCAGGTGAGGGAGTTCGACGCAAGTGAGCATTCCTTGGGGGAGTTGAGTCAAACTTGAATCTCTCTGTGAAGCCATCGTCTTGCAGATCAGCTTCAGCACTAAGCAATGTCAAACTCTTCCAGGACCTCCGATAGGTTTCATGTGTAACAAAGGCATTCTTGGTGGCAAGATTGCGAATGCGATTGACGTCCACCAAGAGGCTTTGCATCTGACGCTTAAGCCAGTCATGATGCTTATCCTGTTTCTGATGTAGAGCGATGAGAAGCTCTCGGTCGTTGAGAACACGAGATCGCTTCTGAGGCCTTTGGGCAATGGTGCTTTCAGTGGCTTCAGTTTGAGCGCGAGGGGCACGTGTGTTGCCAGCCAAGGGATAAACACGAGAGACTGCCTGAACTCCTTTAATGGGCTGGGTGAAGCTTTGACGATCAACATTTGTGAAGATAGATTGGATCATTTGCAGGCTCTGGGTAAATAGCTTCAACAGACAGATCAACCTCTCGCAATAATATGAGATGATTGCACGCAGACAGCTGATAGTTGAAGGCGGAGTGAAGCTTGATAAGGCGCATTACCCATGGAGCATAGAACTTCAGACCAAAGATGTCGGAGCCAGATGCAGCCAACTTCCTGATGAAGAAGTCTTGAGCATTGAAGCTGATGCCATTGAAGGTATAGAAAACCAAAGTCTTCATTCCTCCTTCAAGCTTCACTGCAGATGAATGTCCTTTGACAGGCCATAGAGTTTTTCTGATGATATGGTAAATGGTGCGAGGCAGATACTCTAGGTCTTCAACAAAGAATTCGGATGGGTATTCAGCGTCGTGAGGCAAAGGCTTCATCATGCTCAGCATTTGGCTCATGTTGGGTTCTGGCTTCTGGAAAAATGCTCTCCAAAGCATTCTGGTGTTGTTGACAACCTGGTTCATAATATTCGCTAGGAGTGGGAAGGGCTGTAAGCTCAATGATGTCTTGGGATTTAGCTTCATGATGAACATCGCCTGTCATCCACTCAAGGATCCAAGTCTTCGGATCCCTGTTGTATCCATGAATGTGTGGAGGGTAGCATAGAATTGAAGCAGAAGTTCTTCATTCCAGTTTTCCTTGGCAGTCACAAAGTTGAGCAGATCAACATCTCGAAAGCAGTCATGGGCTTCTTCAAGGCATGGCAGTCCAGCAATGGCTTCACAATCAAGATGCATATGAGGGAAGATGCGTCCCTGATTGTACATGATGCATGAATAATAGCTTCATTGCTGATAACTCCAGAATCAGTCCGAAGAGATTCTTGGCCATCTGTAGGGGTTCTTGTCGCTGTGGAAGAATGTGTTGTGTGCCTTGAATCCATTTAGATTAAATGATCTTGGTGACATTGCAGTACCTGGGAATCGTGGTAGCCTGGTCTTTGGCTTCTAGACCTGAGGTCTGTGCTCCACATGATAGGCAAATTGAGGTCCGGGAGCAGGCGGAGGAAGTAGAATTGGCCAGCCGACGGTCACAAGCTGACCACGATCATATGCTGGCTCGATGGTGTGTGGCCTGGTAGGTGGTACAGGAGCAGAGGCATTGGCTTCAGGCAACAGATTTGCATCAGGAGCAGCATGAGCTTCAGGTGCAGTGACATCTGGCACCACATTAGCTTCAGGCGCCACATTTGCTTCGGCCATGACAACGTCATTGGCTTCAGGGTTGATGTTGGTGGCCGCCTCGGTATAGGTAACCTCCACTTCAGGAGCTGGAGGGTCGGACACATTCTCCTCGAGAACAGCTTCAGGATTGGTTGGTGGTGTAGCAACTCTTTCTTCATCATGTGGTTCTTCTTCTTCATCGGCAGATGCGGCCAGAATATCTTTAGCCGCTTTGGCTTCAGATTCATGAATGTTCACAGTAGGAAAGGCTTCAGGAAATACTTCGCGTGAGACGGATTGGCACTCTTCTCCTTCTGTAACACTTGACAATGTGACCTGTGGCCTTGGTCCTTTGCGAAGCCTGCAAAATACTGGTGACGCCTGTGGAGATGGAGTTGGTTGGGCCTCAAAGTCTTCATTATCAATCACCGGAGTGGTGACCTGTGGTGGGGGAGTGACTGTTGTTTTTTCATCACGAGGGGATTCTTGAGGGTGATCAGCTCATGAGTCATCCTGAGCAATTTGTGTCAATGGACGACCAATGTTGATGAGTTTGCTGTTCGTGAGAACAGGCGATGATACCAAATTGTGCTCGATCTGAGGAAGGACTTCATCATCTTCAACATTGTCGTGAGGACCAATGTCTTCAGCTGTGGTGGATCAACAGCTGGATTCTCTTCAGCTTCAGGAGCCTCTGTGGAAGCAGGCTCATGAACTACCAGACGACGTTCACGATGTTCAGACGCAGGACGAGCCACTGAGATCGGCTCGACAACAAGGGGCTCTGTGGGAGCAGCCCGGTCTTTCCTTTTTGTTTTTTGCTTCTTGGTCGGTGGGGCATCATCAGTGGTGGCCTTCGTTTTGCATTTTTTGGCTTCGGCTTCAGCTGACCTGGTTTTCTTGAACTCTGAAGCCACTGTGGGACCTTAGGCATCGAGCCTGTCATACTGGCTGGAAAGACAATGCGAGGTTCTTCCTGCCTTGATGCTTCTGGTTCTGCCACAGCTGGCTTCTTCTTGTTGGTAGCCATTCTGGGGTCGATGCCTGGTCGCCCCAAAGCCTTGCGCTTTTCAGCTTCATTGTAGCCTTGAACACATTTGGCAGCAAGATTCTTCATGTGGTCAGGAGAACATTTTGCTTCTTCCCGTTTCTTGTGGAATGCCTCCTTGAGCTCATGCAGCATGACATTGAAGTTTTGAATGTCTTCAACATTGAGGTTGGCCACGTGCTTCTTGAACTGAGCCTTCTCATAGTCAATCTTGTGCTTCAGCTCAATGATCTTCTGGGCAAGAGCCAGCTCAGGAGCAATGTCTCCATGGAAAGAGACGCTGAGGCCAATAGGGAGCTGAAGATCATCAAAACTAAGGTCTGGGCTGTCTAACCACTCATCAATAAACTTGTACAGGATTTCCACATCAAAGAGGGGAAGATAATTGAAGATTTCCGCCTCCTGCTTGCTCTTTATCAACTACTCAAGAGCGTCATCGCTAAGATCGTCGTCGCTGGACAGATCAATGGCGTCATTCTCGATTCTCAAAGCAGCAGCAGGGGTCAGTGCTTGACCAGTGGGTTGCATGAGCTTTTTCAACTTGTTAGACTTGGAGATGCGTGAGAGATCTTCAGACTGCACACTGGCTTCAGGTGGTGCAGTGGCCAGAAGCTTCGCCCATGAGACCTTTGGTGCAGATGGGGGCTTTGAAGCCTTTGGTTTCTTTTGCTTCACAGGCTTCGGTGGTGCAGGCGCTTTGTCAGAATCAGCGTCATCTGCAGGTTGATCCACGTCTGCCCGTTGAACCATTATATGAGTGGTGAGACGTTCTAAGTTGTAGAAGGGCCCAACAAGATTGTGTTCAGCTTCGCGTGTGCCGTCGGCACGTGGCTCAGAGGGGCCTGGGTTGAAGTCTAATCCCAAAGACTTCTTGTTTTTCTTAGCTGAGTTCTTTGCAAACTGAAAGTTGCGCTTGAAGAGATTATTTCACGACACCATAACAGAGAGGATGGGTCGACATTTGCAGGATGAGGTCCACGAATCATGCAGGGGTAGAAGCCCTGAGCAATAGCTTCGGACTTTGACTTGGGCTGAAGACCATTGTATATTATATCTCCCTAGGGGCCCTTTATGGCATTCTTCTTAGCGTATTCATCGGTGACGAATATGTACTTGAACCATTCCTCTGCCTAATGTCTTCGAATCCATTGGATTCGGTTCTTGCGTTCTCCATAGGTCTGTTCTGGATCTGACTTGTATAGCTCATAGAGATTCGGTGGCAGGTCCTTAGTAGTGTTTCCACGGTGCTGTCTGCTGCCCTTCCTGACTGATTTTTCTGTTGCCATGAAGTTTAGGCTGAAAGGCTTCAACACTATCAAAGTCTTCAGTCTACTGGTCAGACAAGAACTGGCTTCAGGAGAATTTATATGATGTTGTAAGAACTCTGCAAATGAATGCAGACTATGAGAACCAAGGGATTCTCCCACGGACATGTACCTGTGACAGCATTAGAGGTGCGAGGGAAGGGGGAAGAGGTCATACGCATTCTCAGAAGATTTTGAAGATAAATCAGTTTAGAAGACATTGACCTCATAGTGCGAACACATTCACTCATCTGTATAGAGTTGGTTCCAGATTTGTACGAATCCACAAGTAAGTACAAGTGATGAATCTAACTACTTTGTGAAGCATAAGTGAACATACTAGGCATTCTATGAGATGGAGAATGAGATAGATCCAACTTTGTAGGGACATAAACCACTTGTTGTTGAAAAGGATGAATCTATCATATCAAAAAGACTGTAAAAAGAGTTTTTATTTACCACTCGAGGAATTGCTAGACAGAGTAGGAGATGAGGCCAAGCAGTTCGATCTTTCGTGCCCTAACTTGGCGATGGAGGACAACTACGATGACGGTGGAGAAGACGATGTCCGCGGCCGGCGTGAGGACGGCGTCAGTGAGGTCGCGGAAGCTAAGCGCTTCGTCGCTGGCGTCGTCAAGGGTTAGCGGTGGCGCTAGGGTTTGTGCGAGAGAGAGAGAGAAGTGGAAGAAGAGATAATGATTGGGGTGAGGCGTGTAGTTATAGAGACAGAGATGGCACATCGTTATTATGCAGGTGCCCCTGGCGGTTCACATCTGAAGGACACGTGGCGATCATGCAACACATTGGAGGTTGTTCCACGTTCCCACGCACGCCTGGATTGTCGGGTGGTCATTCCCGCTTCTCCGAGTTTCAGGCAAAAGGATTGAGCATTTAAAACAGATTTAATGTTTTTCTCTGTATCTCCTGCTGACAAGGACACAGCGAAGACATTCGACAGTTTCAATAGAATGCATATGATTTGGATAGATATACTTGAGACAGGAGCATAGAAAGGTTAGGGTCTGATTACATTCACTTAGTTCAAAAGATTCAACGAGAAGACATAGCTATAAGTGAATGTTGTAGAGGACAGTATGCAAATATATGAATATATCCGAATAAGACCAAATCAATATAGTGAAGATAAACATGAAGCCATGTTATTATTGAAGACAGACCAAATGCAAAGACTTTGCGAATGTAACGCCAACAGAAAACACTCCAAACAAAAGTTTGGTGGTGGCGTTACCCACCGTACAGGAAGTATTAGACCTAGACATGACGCACATTTATCATGGCGCTCCGAAGTCAAATTCCGCGTTAATGTATTCACACTTAGTGTGTAAGTCTTCATTAATTGAAGATATACGTTACTTCGTGTGTTGCACACCTAAGTCATCAACATGCATAAGTGTTAGGATGTGTGCTTGATCACATGACATTTGAGGATTCCAAGATATTTAGCTCACACTGTAACTTGCAAAACCTTTTCTCATCCAAGGACATTGTGAAGATATCTGCCATTTGCTCTTCAGTGTTGATGTTAATGATATCAATATCTTCCTTCATGACATGATCTCTGAGAAAGTGATGACGGATCTCAATGTGCTTTGTCTTCGAGTGCTGAACTAGGTTGTTGGCAATCTTGATGGCGCTTTCATTGTCGCAGTAGAGTGGCACTTGCTTCAGATGAATGCCATAGTCTTTGAGTGTTTGCTTCATCTAGAGAAGCTGAGCGCAACAAGATCCAGCCGCAATGTATTCAGATTTAGCAGTGGAGAGAGATACACAGTTCTGCTTCTTTGAAGACCAACACACAAGTGATCGTCCCAGAAAGTGACATGTGCCTAATGTAGACTTGCGATCCACCTTGTCACCAGCATAATCAGCATCCGAGAATCCAACTAGAACAAACTCTGAGCCCTTTGGATACCATAATCCTAGTGTTGGGGTGTCAGCCAAATATCGAAGAATTCGCTTCACAGCTAAGTGATTCGATTCCTTTGGTGCCGCTTGGAATCGGGCACACATGCAAACACTAAGCATGATATCTGGCCTAGATGCACATAACTAAAGCAAAGAACCAATCATGGAGCGGTATAACTTTTGATCGAACTCTTTACCATTGGCGTCAGGATCCAGATGACTTTTGGTAGGCATTGGCGTCGTGCAACCTTTGCAGTCTTGCATTCCAAACTTATTCAGGCAATCTTTGAGGTTTTTGCCTTGAGATATGAAGATGTCGTTGAGTTGCTGCCGAATTTGAAGACCAAGGAAGAACTTCAGCTCACCCATCATGGACATCTGATATTTCTCTTGCATCGTGTATCCAAACTCATCACTGTATTTCTTATTAGTGCAGCCGAAGATAATGTCATCCACATATATTTGGCACACAAGCAGTTCACCATCATATGTCTTCGTCAAGAGTGTGGGATCCAGGGAACTAGGTTTGAAGCCTTTGCTCTTCAGGAAGTCTTTGAGTGTGTCATACCAAGCACGAGGGGCTTGTTTGAGGCCATACAGTGCCTTGTTGAGCTTGTAAACCTTGTCAGGATGTTTTGGATCTTCAAAACCAGGCGGTTGTGCAACATACACTTCTTCTTCAATCTTGCCATTGAGAAAGGCACTCTTCACATCCATTTGATACAGAAGGATGTTATGATTATTTGCATAGGCCAGCAGTATGCGTATAGCTTCAAGCCTAGCCACATGAGCAAACGTTTCATCGAAGTCAATTCCTTCAACTTGAGTGTATCCTTGAGCAACGAGACGAGCCTTGTTTCTGACAACTTGACCATGCTCATCTTGCTTGTTGCGATATATCCATTTAGTGCCTATGATATTGTGTTTACGAGGATCAAGACGCTTGACCAGTTTCCATACATTATTCAGCTCAAACTGTTGAAGCTCTTCTTGCATAGCTTGCATCCATTCAGGTTCCATGAAGGCTTCATCAACTTTCTTGGGTTCAGATATTGAGACGAATGCGAAGTGCCCACAGAAATTTGCTAGTTGTGTTGCCCTTGAACGAGTGAGTGGACCAGGTGCATTGATGATATCAATTATCTTCTCAATAGGTACTTCATTTGCAACACGAGGATGAACTGGACGAAGATTTTTCTCTTGCTGATCATTGTCATCGTTTGAAGGATTGTCTTCAGGTTGAGCATTGTCTTCAGGTTGATTAGGTGCAGAGATGATAAGTTCCTCTTCAGGCTGTACTTCAGACAGTATGATTTCTTCAGTTCCCATAAGCTTGATGGATTCACCAGATGGAATTTCATCTAGCACACTTGGCAGGTGCTCTCTTTGCGAGCCGTTAGTCTCATCGAACCGCACATCCATAGTTTCATCCACTTTATAGTGAAAGAGTTGAAGACTCTGTAGGAGTGTAAATCCTTTCTGTAACCAAGCATAAACCTTCATGTGCTTTCGGTGCAAATTTTGAAGTGTGATGTGGATCCTTGATCCAGCACCTAGCACCAAATACTCTGAAGTAACTGACATTTGGCTTCTTACCAGTTAGGAGTTCATAGGATGTTTTCTTCAGAAGCTTGTGAAGATAAACACGGTTGATGACATGGCATGCAGTATCAATAGCTTCAGGCCAGAACTTTCTTGGTGTCTTGTATTCATCAAGCATCGTTCGAGCCATCTCAATGAGTGTTCTGTTCGTGTGTTCCATGACGCCATTCTGCTGCGGCGTGTACGGAGCTGAGAACTCATGGGTGATGCCCAGTGATGTCTACTACACAACCTTCTTCTTGTAGACATTGTTGGGCCTCCAAGTGCAGAGGTTTGAAGGACAGTAGCAAATTTCCCTCAAGTGGATGACCTAAGGTTTATCAATCCATAGGAGGCGTAGGATGAAGATGGTCTCTCTCAAGCAACCCTGTAACCAAATAACAAAGAGTCTCTTGTGTCCCCAACACACCCAATACAATGGTAAATTATATAGGTGCACTAGTTCGGCGAAGAGATGGTGAAACAAGTGGTATATGGATAGTAGATAGACGTATTTGTAATCTGAAATAATAAAAACAGCAAGGTAACTAATGATAAAAGTGAGCGTAAATGGTATTGCAATGATAGGAAACAAGGCCTAGGGTTCATACTTTCACTAGTGCAAGTCCTCTCAACAATAATATCATAATTGGATCACATAACTATCCCTCGACATGTAACAAAGAGTCACTCCAAAGTCACTAATAGCAGAGAACGAAGGAAGAGATTATGGTAGGGTACGAAACCACCTCAAAGTTATTCTTTCCAATCAATCCGTTGGGCTATTCCTATAAGTGTCACAAATAGCCCTAGAGTTCGTACTAGAATAACACCTTAAGACACAAATCAACCAAAACCCTAATGTCACCTAGATACTCCAATGTCACCTCAAGTATCCATGGGTATGATTATACGATATGCATCACACAATCTCAGATTCATCTATTCAACCAACACAAAGGACCTCAAAGTGTGCCCCAAAGTTTCTACCGGAGAATCACGACGAAAACGTGTGCCAACCCCTATGCATAGGTTCATGGGCGGAACCCGCAAGTTGATCACCAAAACATACATCAAGTGAATCACGTGGCATCCCATTGTCACCATAGATACGCACGGCAGGACATACATCAAGTGTTCTCAAATCTTTAAAGACTCAATCTAATAAGATTACTTCAAAGGGGAAACTCAATTGATTACAAGAGAGAAGAGGGGGAGGAGAAACATAAGATCCAACTATAATAGCAAAGCTCGCGATACATCAAGATCGTGCCAAATCAAGAACACGAGAGAGAGAGAGATCAAACACATAACTACTGGTACATACCCTCAGCCCCGAGGAAGAACTACTCCCTCCTCGTCATGGAGAGCACCGGGATGATGAAGATAGCCACCGGAGAAGGATTGCCCCCTCCGGCAGGGTGCCGGAACGGGTCTAGATTGGCTTTCAGTGGCTACGGAGGCTTTTGGAGGCGGAACTCCCGATCTATTGTGTGTTCTGGAAGTTTTAGGATACGTAGGTATATATGGGTGAAAGAGATACGTCAGGGGACTGAAGTGGGGGCCACGAGGAAGGGGACACGCCCCTACCCTCGTGAGCACCTCCCTTCTTTCCTGACGTGCACTCCAAGCTTTTCCGGTAGCTTTCCTTCCAAAAATAACTTCTCTAGTTGATTTCGTTCCGTTTCGACTCCGTTTGATATTCCTTTTCTTTGAAACACTGAAATAGGCAAAAAAACAGCAAATCTAGGTTGGGCCTCCGGTTAATAGGTTAGTCCAAAAAACAATATAAAAGTGGATAATAAAGCCTAATATTGCCCAAAACAGTAGATAACATAGCATGGAGCAATCAAAAATTATAGATACGTTGGAGACGTATCAAGCATCCCCAAGCTTAATTCCTGCTCGTCCTCGAGTAGGTAAATGATAAAAACAGATTTTTTGATGCGGAGTGCTACTTGGCATAATTTCAATGTAATTCTTCTTAATTGTGGCATGAATATTCAGATCCGAAAGATTCAAGACAAAAGTTCATATTGACATAAAAATGATAATACTTCAAGCATACTAACTAAGCAATCATGTCTTCTCAAAATAACATGGCCAAAGAAAGTCCGTCCCTACAAAATCATATAGTTTAGTCATCCTCCATTTTCGTCACACAAGAATGCTCTCATCATGCACACCCCGATGACAAGCCAAGCAATTGTTTCATACTTTAGTAATCTCAAACCTATAAACTTTGAGCAATACATGAGCGCGAGCCATGGATATAGCACTATGGGTGGAATAGAATAATGAGGGGGTTATGTGGAGAAGACAAAAAGGAGAAAGTCTCACATCAACGAGGCTAATCTATGGGCTAAGGAGATGCCCACCGATTGATGTTAATGCAAGGAGTAGGGATTGCCATGCAACGGATGCACTTGAGCTATAAATGTATGAAATCTCAACAGAAGAAACTAGTGGGTGTGCATACAACTTGCTTGCTCACGAAGACCTAGGGCACTTGAGGAGGCCCATTGTTGGAATATACAAGCCAAGTTCTATAATGAAAATTTCCCACTAGTATATGAAAGTGACAAAACAAGAGACTCTCTATAATGAAGATCATGGTGCTACTTTGAAGCACAAGTGTGGCAAAGGATAGTAGCATTGGCTCTGTCTTTTTCTCTCATTTTTTGTATTTGGGCCTTTTCCTTTTTTTATGGCCTTTCTCTTCTTATTTTTTGGGCCTTCTCTTTTTTTATGGCCTTCCTCTTTTTTTCCTCACTTGGGACAATGCTCTAATAATGATGATCATCACACTTCTATTTATTTACAACTCAATGATTACAACTCGATAGTAGAACAAAGATGACTCTATATGAATGCCTTCGGCAGTGTACCGGGATATGCAATGAATCAAGAGTGACATGTATGAAAGAATTAGGAATGGTGGCTTTGCCACAAATACTATGTCAACTACATGATCATGCTAAGCAATATGACAATAATGATGCGTGTCATAATAAACGGAATGGTGGAAAGTTGCATGGCAATATATCTTGGAATGGTTATGGAAATGCCATAATAGGTAGGTATGGTGGCTGTTTTGAGGAAGATATAAGGAGGTTTATGTGTGAATGAGCGTATCATATCACGGGGTTTGGATGCACCGGCGAAGTTTGCGCCAACTCTCAATGTGAGAAAGGGCAATGCACGGTACCGAAGAGGCTAGCAATGATGGAAGGGTAAGAGTTCGTATAATCCATGGACTCAACATTAGTCATAAAGAACTCACATACTTATTGCAAAAATCTACAAGTCATCAAAAACTTCGGCACTACGCGCATGCTCCTAGGGGGATACATTGGTAGGAAAAGACCATCGCTCGTCCCCAACCGCCACTCATAAGGAGGACAATCAAATAACACCTCATGTTTCAAATTTGCAACATAACGTTTAACATACGTGCATGCTATAGGACTTGCAAACTTCAACACAAGCATTTCTCAATTTCACAACTACTCAACTAGCACAACTTTGATATTATTACCTCCATATCTCAAAACAATCATCAAGCATCAAACTTCTCTTAGTATTCAATACACTCATAAGAAAGTTTTATTATTAATCTTGTATACCTAGCATATTAGGATTTTAAGAAAATTACCATGCTATTGAAGACTCTCAAAATAATATAAGTGAAGCATGAGAGTTCATCTATTTCTTCAAAATAAAACTACCACCATGCTCTAAAATGTATAAGTGAAGCACTAGAGCAAATGACAAACTACTCAGAAAGATATAAGTGAAGATCAATGAGTAGTCGAATAATTATGCAACTATGTGAAGACTCTCTAACATTTAATAATTTCAAATATTGGTATTTTATTCAAACATCAAGCAAAACTAAATAAAATGACCTTCTAAGAATGGCAAACATCATGTGAAGAAGCAAAAACTTAGGATCAACTGAAACTAACCGATAGTTATTGAAGAAGAAAGGTGGGATGCCAACCGGGGCATCCCCAGGCTTAGACGCTTGAGACTTCTTGAAATATTATCTTGGGGTGCCTTGGGAATCCCCAAGCTTGAGCTTTTGTTTCTCCTTAATTCCTCTCATATCACGGTCTCCCTAAATCTCAAAAGCTTCATCCACACAAAACTCAACAAGGACTCGTGAGATAAGTTACTATAAACCATTGCAAAAACCTTATCATACTCTACTGTAGAAAATCACTAAAATTATTATTCAACATTGAATAATAAATGCCTCTGAATATTTAATAGTCCTATCCTCAAATAGAATCATTAAATAAGCAAACATATGCAAACAATGCAAACATAACAGCAATCTGCCTGAACAGGATAGTCTGTAAAGAATGATACAACATCCATACTTCCCTAGCTCCAAAAATTATGAAAGAAAATTCACACTGTAGTAAATTTATCAGATCTTAATATGCAAAAGGTTTCAACATTTTATCACATTCTGACTTTTCTAGGTCATTATTGCAACAGCGGTAAACTTTCTATTATCAAACAGCAACATGTATACTTGTAACATAGGCATAGTAAAGGCTATCAATGCCACTTTTATTGAAATAAAAGATGCAAAACATTGTTCTAAATAACAGCAAGCAAATCCTAACAAAATAAATTGACACTCCAAGCAAAACACATATCATGTGGTGAATAAAAATATAGCTCCAAGTAAAGTTACCGATGAACGAAGACGAAAGAGGGGATGCCTTATGGGGCATCCCCAAGCTTATGCTCTTGGTTGTCCTTAAATATTACATTGGGGTGCCTTGGGCATCCCAAATCTTAGGCTCTTACCACTCCTTATTCCATATACCATCAAATCTTTACCCAAAACTTGAAAACTTCACAACACAAAATTTAACGGAAAACTCGTAAGCTCCGTTAGTACAAGAAAGCAAATCACCATCATAAGGTACTGTAATGAACTCATTCTAAATTCATATTGGTGTAACATCTACTGTATTCCAACTTCTCTATGGTTCATACCCTCCGATACTACTCATAGATTCATCAAAATAAGCAAACAACACACGAAAAGCAGAATCTGTCAAAAACAGAAAAGTCTGTAGTAATCTGGATCAAACGTATACTTCTGGAACTCATAAAATTCTCAAATAAATTGTTGGACCTGAAGAATTTGTCTATTAATCATCTACAAAAAGAAGTAACTGAGTAGCACTCTACAAATAAAAATGGCAGCAATTCTCATGAGCACGAAAGTTTCTGTTTTTTACAGCATAATCATAAAGACTTCACCCAAGTCTTTCCAAAGGTTCTACTTGGCACAAACACTAATTAAAAGCATTAAAACCACATCTAAACAGAGGCTAGATGAATTATTTATTACTAAACAGGAACAGAAAGCAAGGAACAAAAAAAAAGTTGGGTTGCCTCCCAACAAGCGCTATCGTTTAACGCCCCTAGCTAGGCATGATGATTTCAATGATGCTCATGATGATTTCAATGATTTCAATGATGATTCCAATGAGTGTTCTGTTCTTGCGTTCCACGACGCCATTATGCTGCGGTGTGTACGGAGCTGAGATCTCATGAGTGATACCCAGTGATGTCTACTACACAACCTTCTTCTTGTAGACATTGTTGGGCCTCCAAGTGCAATGGTTTGTAGGACAGTAGCAAATTTCCCTCAAGTGGATGACCTAAGGTTTATCAATCCATAGGAGGCGTAGGATTAAGATGGTCTCTCTCAAGCAACCCTGAAACGAAATAACAAAGAGTCTCTTGTGTCCCCAACACACCCAATACAATGGTAAATTGTATAGGTGCACTAGTTCGGCGAAGAGATGGTGAAACAAGTGGTATATGGATAGTAGATAAAGGTATTTGTAATGTGAAATAATAAAAACAGCAAGGTAACTAATGATAAAAGTGAGCATAAACGGTATTGCAATGATAGGAAACAAGGCCTAGGGTTCATACTTTCACTAGTGCAAGTCCTCTCAACAATAATATCATAATTGGATCACATAACTATCCCTCAACATGCAAAAAAGAGTCACTCCAAATTCACTAATAGCGGAGAACGAACGAAGAGATTATGGTAGGGTAGGAAACCACCTCAAAGTTATTCTTTCCAATCAATCCGTTGGGCTATTCCTATAAGTGTCACAAACATCCCTAGAGTTCGTACTAGAATAACACCTTAAGACACAAATCAACCAAAACCCTAATGTCACCTAGATACTCCAATGTCACCTCAAGTATACATTGGTATGATTATACGATATGCATCACACAATCTCAGATTCATCTATTCAAGCAACACAAAGGACCTCAAAGAGTGCCCCAAAGTTTCTACCAGAGAATCACGACGAAAACGTGTGCCAACCCCTATGCATAGGTTCATGGGCGGAACCCGCAAGTTGATCACCAAAACATACATCAAGTGAATCACGTGGCATCCCATTGTCACCACAGATACGCACGGCAAGACATACATCAAGTGTTCTCAAATCTTTAAAGACTCAATCCTATAAGATTACTTCAAAGGGGAAACTCAATTCATTACAAGAGAGAAGAGGGGGAGGAGAAACATAAGATCCAACTATAATAGCAAAGCTAGCGATACATCAAGATCGTGCCAAATCAAGAACACGAGAGAGAGAGAGAGATCAAACACATAGCTACTGGTACATACCCTCAGCCCCGGGGGAGAACTACTCCCTCCTCGTCATTGAGAGCACCGGGATGATGAAGATGGCCACCGGAGAAGGATTGCCCCCTCCGGCAGGGTGCCGGAACGGGTCTAGATTGGCTTTCGGTGGCTACGGAGGCTTCTGGCGGCGGAACTCCCGATCTATTGTGTGTTCTGGAAGTTTTAGGATATGTAGGTATATATGGGTGAAAGAGATACGTCAGGGGACTGAAGGGGGGGCCACGAGGCAGGGGGCGTGCCCCTACCCTCGTGAGCACCTTGAGTTTCGACCCCGTTTGATATTCCTTTTCTTCGAAACACTGAAATAGGCAAAAACAACAAATCTGGGATGGGCCTCCGGTTAATAGGTTAGTCCCAAAAATAATATAAAAGTGGATAATAAAGCCTAATATTGCCCAAAATAGTAGATAACATAGCATGGAGCAATCATAAATTATAGATACGTTGGAGACGTATCACCTAGTGTATGGAGATAAGTGTCGAGGCCAATGTTCTTGAATTCAGTGCCATTGTCACTTCTGATGTGCTTGATCTTGATGCCATAGTTGTTCATGGCTCGATTCGCGAAGCGTCTGAAGACATCCTGCACTTCAGTCTTGTAGAGGATTATATGTACCCATGTATATCTTGAATAATCATCAACAATGACAAAGCCATAGAGACAAGCGGTAGTAGTAAGAGTAGAGTAGTGAGTGGGGCCGAAGAGGTCCATGTGTAGCAGTTCGAAGGGTTGAGTCGTTGTCATGATTGCCTTCGAGGGATGCTTGGCCATCGTCATCTTTCCAGCTTCACAAGCACCGCAAAAGTGATCCTTCTTGAACTTGATGCCTTCGATGCCTATGACGTGCTTCTTCTTTGCAAGAGTATGCAAGTTCCTCATGCCAGCATGCCCTAGCCTCCGATGCCAGAGCCAGCATTCTGAAGCTTTTGCAAGAAGACATACGGCAAGCTGTGGTCCTGCTGAGCAATCTACCATGTACAAATCATCTTTCCGATACCCTTCAAAGACTAGAGACTTGTCAGATTCCATTAGAACAAGGCAACGATATTTTCCAAACATCACAATCATATTCAAATCGCAAAGCATTGAGACAGACATTAAGTTGAAACCAAGGGATTCAACAAGCATCACTTTATCCATGTGCTGATCCCTTGAGATTGCAACTCTACCTAGACCCAATATCTTGCTTTTACCAGTATTAGCAAATGTGATGTGACTCTTGTCAGATGGACGTAAGGTTGAGTCCATGAGAATACTTCGCTTGCCAGTCATGTGATTAGTACATCCACTATCAATAATCCATTCTGAAGCCGTTGGTGTCATACCCTACAATGCAGTTAGGGGGATAGGTTTCACGAAGAGCAATGTGAAGCATAAACATTTGACGAGCAAGTGGATTATGAAAGCTTAGATCGAGGTTAGGACTGATAGGACAAGTAGCAAGCAACGCAGGAACCAAATACATAATAAGACCATTTGAGAATTTGATCTTGCGCCTTGCTAGATGTTTTAGGTCCCCAGCAATAGCTTCAGACGCCTTTGATTTTCGGCTAGAGACCTTTCCCTGTAAAAGAGAGTAAAGCTTTCTTAGCCACCCACATCTTCAAGGGTGGCTTCAAAGCAATGAGTCTTAGTGCAGCATGTGAGAACTTTGGCTTTGGAGCCCTGGCAAACAGTCTTGCAGTAGGAATATAGTATTCATAAGAGTAAGCAGAGTAGTTCTGGGTCTTATGAACATGGCGGTTTGATGAAACACGCTCATATTCATAGGCCTGAGTATGCTTTCCCTGCAAAACATTTGTGTTAGTGTGACTCAGGTGAGTCCTCTCTCTGTATGAAGCCTTTGGACCATATGAAGCCTGTGGTCTGGGGTATGTCTTCTTCCTTTGTGGTGTCATGACGACATTCACAGGAAGATTCTCCAGACATTTTTTCGGCACCCAGACTTTCTTCATAGGTTGCCCATACCTGCATTTAGTACCAATATACCTGGCAAACACTTCACCATTCTGATTGTTAAACAGTTTATAGTTTGCATCAAAGATTCATCAATGACAATGGGATTGGCACAAGTTAAGCCAAATAGGGTGGATGGATCCACTGAAGGTTCCTTTGCAGCAACCCATGTGGTTTTGGGGTACTGCTCAGGTTTCCAGTAAGAGCCATCAGCATTCATTTTCCTTTCGAACCCAACACCCTCTTTCCTAGGGTTTCAGTTCAGAATCTGCCTTTTGAGGAAATCACATAATATCTGATGCCCTTTGAGACTTTCGAACATCCCTGTTTCAAGCAATGTCTTCAACCTAGCATTTTCATCAGCAATAGCAGTGGCATCCTCAGCAGAGGGGTTAGTTACCACATCAGCAGTTGAAGATATTGCAACAGTAGCAGCAGTAGAACATTCAGCAACAGAAGTAGCGTTATCACGCTCAAGGCATTTAAGACATGGTGGTTCAAATCCTTCATGAGCGGGACTGATCTGTTCAACGCGAATTGACTCATTTTTCCTTTTAAAGATCTTCATGAGCCGCTCTCAATTTCTCAAGTTCTTGCTTCCTTTGAAGATAATCATAGGAAAGCTTTTCATGAGTTGTTCAGAGTGTTTCATGACGACTTTCAAGTTCCTCATACTTAACATGAAGATTTTTTATGTCTTCAATTAAGGACTGAGATCGAGTCATTTCAGCATCCAATAGGTCATCACTTTTGTCTAACAGTTTTTGAATATGTTCCATAGCTTTCTATTGTTCAGTTGGAATTTTAGCAAGTGTTTTGTAGCTGGGTTTGGAATCACAATTAGAGTCATCTTCACTGGATGTTTGATAGTGACTATTGCGTGAGTTTACCTTGGCACCACGTGCCATGAAGCAATAGGTGGCAGCGGAGTTGTCCTTGTCATCAGCATTGGCGTCGGTGATGAAATCATTGTCTTCAGTGTTGAAGATGGACTTGGCAACGTAGGCTGTAGCCAGACTCGCAATGCCAGAATCGGACTCCTCCTCAGACTCCACCTCCGCCTCCTCAGAAGCAGACACCTCCTCTGAATCCATTTCCTTGCCAACAAACGCACGAGCCTTGCCAGATGAGCTCTTATTGTGTGATGAAGACCTTAAGGAAGACTTTGAGTATTTCTTCTTCTTCTTGTCGTCAGAATCATATTCCTTGCTCTTCTTCTTCTTCTTCTTCTTGTTCTCATTGTCCCACTACGGACACTCAGAGATGTAGTGACTAGGTTTCTTGCACTTGTGGCATGTTCTCTTCTTGTAGTCATGAGCAGAAGCTTCATCATTCCTTGAGCTGGATCGTGAAAACTTTCTGAAGTCTTTCTTCTTGGTGAATTTCTGGAACTTCTTCACAACCATAGCAAGCTCCTTTCCAATGTCTTCAGGATCATCATAACTGCAGTCAGATTCTTCTTCAGATGAGGAAACAACTTTTGCCTTCAAGGTGCGAGTTCGGACATAGTTGGGACCGTAGATGTCTCTTTTCTCAGAGAGCCGAAACTCATGTGTGTTGAGCCTTTCAAGTATGTCAGATGGATCGAGTGCCTTGAAGTCAGGACGTTCTTGAATCATCAGGGCTAGGGTGTCAAACAAGGTGTGAAGTGATCTCAGGAGTGTCTTGACGATTTCATGCTTGGTGATCTCAGTAGCGCCGAGAGCTTGAAGCTCATTTGTGATGTCAGTGAGGCGGTCAAACGTGAGTTGAACATTCTCATTGTCGTTTCTCTTGAAGCAGTTGAAGAGGTTGCGAAGGACACTGATCCTTTGGTCTCTCTGGGTTGAGATGCCTTCGTTGACCTTGGAGAGCCAGTCCCAGACTAGCTTGGATGTTTCCAGAGCACTCACATGGCCATACTGTCCTTTGGACAGATGACCACAGATGATGTTCTTGGCAGTGGAATCCAGTTGAACGAACTTCTTCACGTCAGCAGCGGTGACACCTTCTCCAGCCTTGGGAACGCCATTCTTGACGACATACCAGAGGTCGACATCAATGGCTTCAAGATGCATGCACATCTTGTTCTTCCAGTAGGGATATTCAGTTCCATCGAAGACAGGGCATGCAACGGAGACTTTAATTATCCCTGCAGTCGACGTAGCTAGAACTCCATGTGGTTAAACCGAATCACATAGAACAAGGGAGTACCTTGCTCTGATACCAATTGAAAGTGCTAGTAATCGACTAGAGGGGGTGAATAGGCGATTTTTATGAAAGTCTTCAAAACATGGGAGTTTCGAAGACAAACGATAGAAATGAACCTATGATATGCAGCGGAAGGTAGACTACACTAGGCAAGCCATAGTCAAGTATTCAATGAAGTGAAAGCACAAAGACTAATAGCAACTAGGTAGTAAAGATCTGGACGGAAGATAGTATGAAGCCAAACAGTGACAGTGTTCACAGAGTGAATTCAAACAGGTAATGCAAGCAGGCAATGACTTCCTGAAGACAAACTATAAGTAAGGAGAGGGAGAGGATAGAACCAGTGACTTGTAGAAGACAATGATTTGTTGGAGTGCCAGTTGTTGTGACAACTGTACATCTAGTTAGGGAGGCTGAGATTTAACTCAGAAGACCGCGTCTTCACCTTATTCCCGTTGAGCTATGGACACCCAGTCCTCGCCCAATCACTCTAGTAAGTCTTCAAGGTAGACTTCCAAACCTTCACAGACTTCGTTCACCAGCGATCTACAATGACTCTTGGATGCTCAGAGCGCGACGCCTAACCGGCTGGAGGATTCACAGTCCTCAAGTGTAATAAGTCTTCAGATCACACAGATAGGAAGACTTCAGTGATGCCTAACAATCTTTGGCTCTGGGAGTTTAGGGCTTTGTCCTCGCAAGGAATTCTCTCTCAAAGGCTTCGAGGTGGGTTGCTCTCAAACGACAAAAGCTGTGCACTAACTCTGAGCAGCCAACCAATTTATGGTGTAGGGGTGGGCTATCTATAGCCACTAGGCAACCCAACCTGATTTGTCCGAAATGACCCTGGGTCACTAAGGAACTGACACGTGTTCCAACGGTCAGATTTCAGACACACACGGCAACTTTACTTGGGCTACAAGCAAAGCTGACTTATCCAGCTCTGGATAAGATTTGCTCTCATTGTCTTCACTCGAAGACATAGGATTTTGGTTAAGCATCACTTCAGTCATTCTGACTGGTTCACTTGGACCCCACTTAACAGTACGGTGGTTCCTATGACTCAACAAAGAAGAAAACAAAACATCTAAGTCTTCGTGCTCCATAGTCTTCACACAATGTCTTCTCTTGTCATAGTCTTCAATGTGAATACCTTCACATACCACCTTTGTCTTCAATGTCTTCATACATTTTTAGGGGTCATCTCCGGTAGGTAAACCGAATCAGTGAGGGACTACTACCTGTGTTATCTTGCAATTCTCACAAACACATTAGTCCCTCAACCAGGTTTGTCGTCAATACTCCAAAACCAACTAGGGGTGGTACTAGATGCACTTACACTAATGTTATTCATGGTCATTACTGCATATGTTTCTGCTGACAGAAGACACAAGACATCATTCTTTTAAATAGGCGAGGAGCAAACTGGATTATGATGACGAGCAAGGGTTGGTTGCGCTTCTCAAGCACTCGTTGATGAAGTATCGTTCCTACATGAGGGAACGCACTTTGATGGCAAGCCTTTGAACGAAATTTCTGTAAAGTCTCTGGTGCTACATTTATCCGACGGTGACTGGAATAATCTTGTCACACATTGGTCTCGGCTGCAGTGTAAGGTACTGTCTATGATATCACATCACAATTTGAACTACATTTCTGCATTTGCCTTAATGTCTCACTTGTACGAAAACTGTTAGCAGAAGAACATTCGTTTTCAAGGGACCATAGAATCTCCCAACTATACTTCACACTGCATTGCTCTTGTGAGTACCTCTTTCCCTGTATGACCATACTTACTTTCATAGTTGTTTGATTATGTAGCATCACTGCACATGTTAGCCTCGTAATCGTCCATTTGGTGGACATTATAAGATCCGTATGGACTCTTACATAAATTTAGAATCAACCCAATGCTTTTGAAGAGGTTTAGCTCTGCAGTCCTCTTGTAAGGAATGAACGTGGTATTAATAGCTACTCCCTTCGTCCCATAATATAAGAACGTTTTGTATAGTACACCAATGTTCAAAACACTCTTGTATTATGGGAAGAGGGATTGTTTCATTTTGTAGCATTCTGCATCTTATCTCCCTCGCCGACCATTTACTAAAAAAGATCAGATCTATATTTAATCTTACCAACAAGTAGAATACATAGACAATGTCAGTGGAGAAGTGTATCCCATTGCTCTTGTCAATACATTTTGTCCTGTAACGCTTGTACTTCCAGGGATTGGTAGTTGATTATGTAGCATCAATCTACATATTATCTTCATTATCCTCTATCCCTTCCAGTATTATCATATCTATAATTACTCTCTACAAAATGTAGAGTACATGCAATGATTATGAATAAGATTTTGTGTTGAAATTCTTGAGTTATCCTTCCCTTGACATGGAGAAGGGCATTATAAAGTCGGTGTTACCTGTTAATGTAAGTCAGTCCTTCTAAAGCCTTTATCCTCAACTGCTGTTTAATTTTCTCATACTCCCTATCGTTTACTGCTGTTTAGTTTGCTATTTCTACCAAAATGCATGTTCGCAAGAACCGTAAGTTCTAAGTTTTACTTGTAAAACCAAATTCCTTATTCATACCATGCACATTACTTAATACTCCCTATATGTATGCTTGTTTTTGTGGATCTATAATCTAGTGTGTGGTGAAGCAGCCCACGTTTGCACCTTGTCATCTCCTGTTTTATCTTACTGATGTGGCTGATGATATGAACAACATGCCATGCACATTATCCAAAATAGATACAATGATTTTCTTTGCCCTTCATCTATGCTTGTTATGTTGACATGGTAATCCAGTAGTGTGGTGAAGCTCCCCACATTATGAACAATGCCAAATTATGCTATTGATATTTTGAACTTACTCTTTATTTTCTAATTTGAAATTGGATAGAATTGATAGAACAGGTATCATCTTTGTTTATACACATGCAAAACCTGTCATCTCTCTGCTTTGTTTCAGGGTGATATGCCTGATGGCATGCACAAGTCTGCTGAAGGCTGTGAGACAAACCCAACATATATTGCAGCAAAGAAGGCAAAACATCTTGAAGATAGCGAGACAACCCCAAAGTCTTGTCTTGATGCAGTGTTCAAGTTACTTGAGACTAAAAGTCAGACAAGCTCAAAAATTCATTGTCTGAATCAGTTTGACTTCTTCAGTCCCAAGTTCTAGCAGAAAGGCATTCTGCAACTCAACTTCGACTTGAAGTCCTATCTCTAAGAAAGATTGTGGAGAACACCAATGAGAACCTCATCACTAAACAGCTACACTTGGAAGCTATGACCGACATGCTAGGCTGGTCTCACAGCCTTGCTCAGCAGCTTGCGCAGCAGATCCCCCGCAAGGCTAACCTTTCTTGAACTGTCTTGGAAGTGGTCTCGGTTCAGTATTATTTTGTTACGCTGCAATGGTGCCCAATTTTTGTAATCTGCTTCGTTGCGCTTTATGATCACTGGTGGCGAAGTTCGATGCCCAGTGGATGTAATATACCTTAAATCCTTTATTGTATAGTGTAGGTTTATTCTTAGTTACTATGCCGTAATTTATTTATTGTATAGTGTAGGTTTGTTCTTAATTCCTACTAGTTACTACCATCATTCGCTATCTGAAAAAAATCAGATGTAGTCGACCGGACCGAAACATTCGACTCTAACGGGCCAGGTTTTTAGCGGGCCACAATTGGGCTAGTCTGCGTCTTTCTTGGGCCCGAATGATTGGGGCCTTCACACATTGCGCCAGGCCCAAACTTACACCAGCCTATATTTTAGTTGGGCCTTTTGTCGACCCAGCGCTTAGTTTGGCCCAGGTAGCGTTGGGCCATTAACAGGCTGAATATTGTACTGGCCTGTTACGGCCGAGATGAAACCACGGGCCTTTAGCAGGCCAAAATGCATGTTGGGCCTCAATTTTCACTAGTTGTCGACGGGCCTTCAGCAGGCCGAAATGTAGACCGGGCCGTTTTGGGCCCAGTTAGCTCACGGGCCGTTACCAGGCCGAAACATATCTCGGGCCTTAGATGGCCCACTGATATCATGGGCCTTTAAGAGGCCGAAAGCTTAGCACAGGCATCAACGGGCCGAATTACGTGACAGGCCTTTAACAGGCCCAAAGTCACATTGGGCTTAACTGTTGCCACCTTTAGCACGAGACGTCAGTGGGCCCGATGTCCCGTCGGACCATATATGGCCCATGGGCAGCACGGGCCATTCCCAGGCCGAAAGTCACACCAGGCTGAAATGGGCCCATGTCTACATCAGGCCTCTAACAGGCCGAAAGTCACTAGGCTGTAGTTGGGCCCAAATATTCGGCGAGCAATTAATGGGACAGATCTGGGTTCGGGCCGTAAATGGGCCTTTATTAAGCATGCCGTTATTGGGCTGGCCCACTAGTACATGATTAAGTTCTACGGGCCTTTGACTGGGCCGGCCATTTTAACCTATATGGGCCTCTGTTGGGCCTAGCCACGTGTCGACGTATCATAGGCATGTCTCCTCCAATGGACGGGCGACAACTGGCCCACTGACGAGCTGATAGGTGTTCCCTTCGGCCAATCAGAATTTTACACGTGGAAATTTCCCATTGGTCAGGGCTGTTAACGGGTTATCAGATCCAAAATCCGAACCTATAGCTTAACGGCATTCCATTACGGTGGATGCCATGTGTCGGTCACCCTTGACGAAAGAACTTCTGTGACGCGTGATTTATTGTCATGGAAGTGGACACTTCCGTGATGATAATTTTGGTAATGTCATGGGACACTTCTACGACAGCACAAGTATGACTATCTTGATTCTGTCATAAAATCGTCATGGATGTACATGCATGACAAAAAACGCGACCTACTGTGACAAACACGTATCATCACGGAAGTGTATTTTTTTGTAGTGCTAGCTCACGGGACGAAACTCCGCTGCCATGAGGCGGAACCTTGGCGGAACCAATCTAGGGCTCTGGCGGAGCTGTTCTGCCGGGGAAACTTACCTCCGGGAGGGGGAAATCATCACCATCGTCATCACCAATGATCCTCTCATCGGGAGGGGGTCAATCTCCATCAACATCTTCACGAGCACCATCTCATCTCAAACCCTAGTTCATCTCTTGTATCCAATCTTTGTCCCAAAGCCTGAGATTGGTACCTGTGGGTTGCTAGTAGTGTTGATAACTCTTTGTAGTTGATGCTAGTTGGTTTATTCAGTGGAAGATCATATGTTCAGATCCTTTATGCATATTAATAACCCTCTGATTATGAACATGAATATGATTTGTGAGTAGTTATGTTTGTTCCCGAGGACATGGGAGAAGTCTTGCTATAAGTAGTCATGTGAATTTTGTATTCGTTCGATATCTTGATGGGATGTATGTTGTCTTCCCTCTAGTGGTGTCATGTGAACATCGACTAAATGACACTTCATCATTGTTTGGGCCTAGAGGAGGGCATTGGGAAGTAATAAGTAGATGATGGTTTGCTAGAGTGACAGAATCTTAAACCCTAGTTTATGTGTTGCTTCGTAAGGGGCTGATTTGGATCCATATGTTTCATGCTATGGTTAGGTTTACCTTAATACTTCTATTGTAGTTGCGGATGCTTGCAATAGGGTTAATCATAAGTGGGATTCTTGTCCAAGGAAGGACAGTACCCAAGCACCGGTCCACCCACATATCAAATTATCAAAGTGCGGAACGCGAATCATTTGAACGTGATGAAAACTAGCTTGATGATAATTCCCATGTGTCCTCGGGAGAGCTTTCCTTTATATAAGAGTTTGTCCAGGATTGTCCTTCGCTACAAAAAGGATTGGGCCATCTTGCTGCACCTTATTTACTTTTATTACTTCCTAACCGTTACAAATTACCTTATCACAAAACTATCTATTACCGATAATTTCTGCTTGGAGAGAATACCTTACTGGAAACTGCTTATCATTTCCTTCTGCTCCTCGTTGGGTTCGACACTCTTACTTATCGAAAAGACTGCGATAGATCCCCTATACTTGTGGGTCATCAAGACTGTTTTCTGGCACCGTTGCCGGGGAGTGAAGCGCCTTAGGTAGGTGGAATTTGGTAAGGAATAATTTATATAGTGTGCTGAAATTTACAGTCACTTGTTACTACGGAACATAATACTTTGAGGGTCGGGGTTTGTTCGGGGTATCTTCACCCCGACCAGTAGAGCAAAGAGTTTCTCCTCAACCTATTGAACCTACTGAAAATGTTTACTTTGAAATTCCTTCGGGTATGATAGAGAAACTGCTAGATAATCCTTTCACAAGTGATGGAACATTGCATCCCGATTTGCACCTAATCTATGTGGATGAAGTTTGTGGATTATTTAAGCTTGTAGGTATGCCTGAGGATGTTATCAAGAAGAAGGTCTTCCCTTTATCTTTGAAGGGAAAGGCATTGACATGGTTTAGGCTATGTGATGATATGGTATCATGGAACTACAACCGATTGAAATTGGAATTTCATTAGAAGTTTTATCCTATGCATCTTGTTCATCGTGGTCATAATTATATATATAATTTTTGGCCTCGCGAAGGATAAAGCATCGCTCAAGCTTGGGGGAGGCTTAAGTCAATGTTATATTCATGCCCCAATCATGAGCTCTCAAGAGAAATTCTTATTCAAATTTTTTTATGCTCAACTTTCTCTCGATAATCGCTCCATGCTCGACACTTCTTGTATTGGCTCTTTTATGATGAAGACTATTGAATTCAGATGGGATTTATTGGAAAGAATTAAATGCAAATCTAAAGATTGGGATCTCGACGAAGGTAAAGAGTCAGGTATAACACCTAAGTTTGATTATGTTAAATCTTCTATGGATACCGATTCTTTTCGTGAATTTAGCACTAAATATAGACTTGACTCTAAGATAGTAGCTTCTTTCTGTGAATCCTTTTCTACTCATGTTGATCTCCCTAAGGAGAAGTGGTTTAAATATAACCCTACCATTGAAGTAAAAGTAGTTGCACCTATTAAAGTTGAAGAAAAGACTATCACTTATAATGATCCTGTTGTTCCTACTACTTATATTGAGAAACCACCTTTCCTTGTTAGAATAAAGGATCATGCTAAAGCTTCAACTATAGTTCATAAGAGTAATACTAGAACACCTACACCCTCTGAGCAAATTAAAGTTAAACCTAGTGTTGCTATGGTTAAAGATCTCTTGGCCGATAATATTGATGGGCATGTTATTTACTTATGTGATGAAGCTGCTAGAATTGCTAGACCCAATACTAAAAATAAAGATAGACCTGTGGGGGAGTCCTAGACTAAGGGGTTGCTACCTCTTGAGCACTGCGTTGGATTTCCTCGAAGAGGAGAGGATGATACAGCAAAGTAGCGTAAGTATTTCCCTCAGTTTTTGAGAACCAATGTATGAATCCAGTAGGAGGCTACGTGCGAGTCCCTCGTACCTACACAAAAACAATAGCTCAACGCAACCAACGCACTTAGGGGTTGTCAATCCCTTCACGGTCACTTACAAAAGTGAGATCTGATAGAGATGATAAATAATATTTTTGGTATTTTTGGTATAGAGATGCAAAGTGAAAAGTAACAGGCAAAGTAAAAGCAAGGCAATAATAAAGTGATGGAGATTGATATGATGAGAAAGAGACCCGGGGGCCATAGGTTTCACTAGTGGCTTCTCTCAAGAGCATAAGTATTCTACGGTGGGTGAACAAATTACTGTTGAGCAATTGACAGAATTGAGCATAGTTATGAGAATATCTAGGTATGCTCATGTATATAGGCATCACGTCCGAGACAAGTAACCGACTCCTGCCTGCATCTACTACTATTACTCCACTCATAGACCGCTATCCAACATGCATCTAGAGTATTAAGTTAAAAACAGAGTAACGCCTTAAGCAAGATGACATGATGTAGAGGGATAGTTTCATGCAATATGATAAAAACCCCATCTTGTTATCCTCGATGGCAACAATACAATACGTGCCTTGCTGCCCCTTCTGTCACTGGGAAAGGACACCGCAAGATCGAACCCAAATCTGTGCACTTCTCCCATGTCAAGAAAAACCAATCTAGTAGGCCAAACCAAACTGATAATTCAAAGAGACTTGCAAAGATAACCAATCATACATAAAAGAATTCAGAGAAGATTCAAAGATTATTCGTAGATAAACTGAATCATAAATCCACAATTCATCGGTCTCAACAAACACACCGCAAAAAGAAGATTACATCGAATAGATCTCCAAAAGAGAGGGGGAGAACATTGTATTGAGATCCAAAAAGAGAGAAGAAGCCATCTAGCTACTAACTATGGACCCGTAGGTCTGAAGTAAACTACTCACACTTCATCGGAGGGGCTTGGATGATGATGTAGAAGCCCTCCGTGATCGATTCACCTTCCGGAAGAGCTCCGAAACAGGCCCCAAGATGGGATCTCGTGGATACATAAAGTTGCGGCGGTGGAATTAGGTTTTTGGCTCTGTCCAAGATCGTTTGCGGGTATGTAGGTATATGTAGGAGGAAGGAGTACGTCGGTGGAGCTTCGAGGGGCCCACGAGGCAGGGGGGCGCGCCCTAGGGGGCGCCCTCCACCCTCCTAACCACCTCGTGGCTTTGTTGACGGAGGGTCCAAGTCTCGTGGATCTTATCTGATGAGAAAATCATGTTTCCTAAGATTTCATTCCGTTTGGACTCTGTTTGATATTCTGTTTCTCCAAAACACTGAAATAGGCAAAAAACAGCAATTCTGGGCTGGGCCTCCGGTTAATAGATTAGTCCCAAAAATAATATAAAAGTGGAAAATAAAGCCCAATATACTCCAAAACAGTAGATAATATAGCATGGAGCAATCAAAAATTGTAGATACATTGGAGACGTATCAAGCATCCCCAACCTTAATTCCTGCTCGTCCTCGAGTAGGTAAATGATAAAAAGAGAATTTTTGATGCGGAGTGCTACTTGGCATAATTTTAATGTAATTCTTCTTAATTGTGGTATGTATATTCAGATCAAAAGATTTAAGACAAAAGTTCATATTGACATAAAAATGATAATACTTCAAGCATACTAACTAAGCAATTATATCTTCTCAAAATAACATGGCCAAAGAAAGTTCATCCCTACAAAATCATATAGTTTAGTCATGTTTCATTTTCGTCACACAGGAATGCTCTCATCATGCACAACCCCGATGACAAGCCAAGCAATTGTTTCATACTTTAGTAATCACAAACCTATAAACTTTCACGCAATATATGAGTGCGAGCCATGGACATAGCACTATGGGTGGAATAGAATATAATGAAGGGGGTTAAGTGGAGAAGACAAAAAAGGAGAAAGTCTCACATCAACGAGGCTAATCAATGGGCTCTGGGTATGCCCACCAATTGATGTTAATGCAAGGAGTAGGGATTGCCATTCAACAGATGCACTAGAGCTATAAATGTATGAAATCTCAACAAAAGAAACTAGTGGGTGTGCATCCAACTTGCTTGCTCACGAAGACCTAGGGCACTTGTGGAGGCCCATTGTTGGAATATACAAGCCAAGTTCTATAATGAAAAATTCCCACTAGTATATGAAAGTGATAACATGAGAGACTCTCTACTATGAAGATCGTGGTGCTACTTAGAAGCACAAGTGTGGTAAAAGGATAGTAACATTGTCCCTTCTCTCTTTTTCTCTCATTTTTTGGGCCTTTTCTCTTTTTTATGGCCTTTCTTTTTTTGGGTCTTCTCTTTTTTGTGGCCTTTCTCTTTTTTTTATTCCTCACTTCGGACAATGCTCTAATAATGATGATCATCACACTTCTATTTATTTACAACTCAATGATTACAACTCGATACTAGAACAAAGATGACTCTATATGAATGCCTCTGGCGGTATACCGGGATATGCAATGAATCAAGAGTGACATGTATGAAAGAATTATGAACGATGGCTTTGCCACAAATACTATGTCAACTACATGATCATGCTAAGCAATATGACAATGATGAATGTGTCATAATGAACGGAATAATGGAAAGTTGCATGGCAATATATCTCGGATGGCTATGGAAATGCCATAATAGGTAGGTATGGTGGCTGTTTTGAGGAAGATATAAGGAGGTTTATGTGTGAAAGAGCGTATCATATCACGGGGTTTGAATGCACTGGCAAAGTTTGCGCCAACTCTCAATGTGAGAAACGGCAATGCACGGTACCGAAGAGGCTAGCAAGGATGGAAGGGTGAGAGTGCGTATAATCTATGGACTCAACATTAGTCATAAATAACTCACATACTATGGGGACCCCGACTCATAAGTCGTGATCACCGAATGCACGTGTACAGTGATCCCAGAGATCAATGCTCACTAAACACACATAAGCTGAATAACAAGACTCTTACATCCATACATATCGTCTTACACAAATTATGACCATTATGGTCAAGTCTTACATAGATAAAGCCACAAGGGCTGAATACCAAATAAACTTAAGCAGCGGAAATTCTTCGTCGCTAAGTAGAACCCATGCCATCTTCCTTAACCCTACAGGCATTCTGACTGGGAAACGACCTAGTTCGCATGTTCGTCTCCAAAGAACTCTTCTTCGAACTCCTGTTCTTCCATGCCTGGCCAATTAAATAACTAGTGGCAAGCCAATGAGTACTTTGAATGTACTCGCAAGCAACCCATGTTTTGGTTCAAAGTACAACAATGCTTGATATAGGTAAATTTTTGCGAAATGCTAGTTTTTGAGTGCTATGACATGTTCAGCCACGTGTAAGACATGCATCAGGAGAATTCAATTAACCATGAGGACAGGTTACAGATATCAACATAAATAGAGTGGGCATCAACCCAACTCAATCATGTCAAGTCCTTTGACTTGACCCACGTAGATCTTCCCACTTGTCCAAACACACACACTGGTTGGTAACTTGTGGACGTAGCCCAAGACCGGTTACCCAACTGTCCTTGACCGTGGACACGGCTATTCGAATAGTTTTACACTCTGCAGAGGTTGCGCAATTTACCCACAAGATCCGGGGAACTTCCGTGTCATCCACGACCCGCAGTACCTCAAGTACCCGGGGTAAGCACCCGATCACTATCTTTCCCTAGACGACACTATCATGGAGTCCACTCGTTGTTCCGTATCCTCACGATGTACATCATACGAGACTCACTCGATATCGTAACATCCGAGAGGGGACACAACGGTGTATTCTGTGCCCTGTGAAAATAGTCATGGCCGCCCTACCTGGCACGTCCCCATCCCGAGAGAGTGCACCATCCTATATACTCCCACTGGCATAACCCTCATAAGGAGGTAGGGTCAAGCACAATGCAAGTATCAAGGAGGAAGTAATAGAGGCAACCCATCAAAGTGGTTACCATCTCATCATGATTCCGATGCAACACTAATAAAGTGCTATATGACATGCATAAAAAGGGTTTCATAGACATGGTCAAAGGGCTGCTTGCCTGGCTCAACAAAGTCTTCTAGGTCTTCAAAGTCTTCTGGTCCAACTCCTTCGTCAGCAACGCAATCTATCGTCGCAAAATAATAACGAGAAAAAAGGCAATAATAAAACAGAAAAACCAAAGTGCTCAGAAAAATGCCAACTCATTTTTGTTAAATACTAGGTTGAAAACTAAGAAGGGGAAAATTCCTAGTTTTGGATTTGGAGTAGAAGAATAGGAGAAATGGATTTACAAAGGTATATTTAAATGCTTAAAATCACATTTAAATATTTACAGTGAAGAAAATGTTGTTGGATTTGAATGAAAATTGCACCATTCAATAGGTTGCAATACTTTAGGAATTTAGGAATTGGAATTAATTTATTTGGACATATATTTTATCCTATGGAATTCTTGGAAAAGTGATAGAAAAAGAAAAAGAAAAGGGCTCTGTGCCTGCTGGGCCAGAACAGGCGCAGCGCAGCAGGCCCAGCCAGAGAGGCGGCCCGGCGCACTGGTGCACACCCGCGCGCCAGATTTAAACCTGACGGGCGGGGCCCAGGCGTCAGGACGTGAGGCTGACGGACGGGCCCCACAGCCGTCGTCGTCAACCCTAGGTCAGAGAGGGCGGCGAGCTCACCATCGTCGATGCAGGGCATGACGAGGTCGGGCGAGGGCACGGCTGGGCTCAGCGTCGTGTCGCCGTTCGGGTGGAGGTTGAGTTGGACACCGGAGCAGCCTGGTTCGCCGGTGACGAGGTCACGCGGCGGAGGTGCTTCAGGCGTCGATGGTTCTGTCCGTTCCCGGCTGCAAAAGAGTGGGGAAAGAGAGGGGAAGGGGTTAGTGGTGCTGTGTGGTTCCAGATCGAGAGAGAACGGGGGCGGAGGAGGCCTGTACCGCGCGAATGCTGACGAGCCGAGGCGGCGGAGCTCGAGCTCGATCTCGAGCTCGAGCGGCTCTGGGGACAAATGGGTGGTGCGGGAGGTGGATTAGGAGTGTGGGGGAGCGACAGGGAGTGATAGAGAGGCTCGGGGTCGCCTTTTGTAGGCTAGCCGAGGTCCATCGTCAGCGCGGCCTACAGGTGCCCGCGGGATCGGCTCGGGTGTCCGTTAGAGAGGAAATGGAGGGCTCGGGGGTGTTCGTGGGAGTGGTCTAGGGTGCCAAGGAGAGAGAGGAGGAGCGGGGCGAGCTGTAGGCGGGCCATAGGAGCGGCGCGAGCATTGGCTGAATGGGGCGGCGTTCTGGCGCGAGCTGCACGAGAGAGAGGAGGGCGCGGGAGCAAGTGGGCGGCCAGCTGGCGTGGAGCGGACGTCGAGGGGCATCGACTCGCGCGCGGGGGAGGCTCGAGGTGGCCGGGAGGCGCGGCATCAACGGTCGGGTGCCCTGCCAGGCGCTCCAGAGCGTGACTTTGGCTGGCATCCGGGGCTTTCCCGCGTCCGCGCACGTCCACTTGCGTCTGGCAGCTGAAGGGGGCATGTGCAAAAGCTGGGGAGTGCCTTGGATGCTCTGGAAGGCTGAGAGGAGAGAGGGAGGCTGAGAGAGAGAGAGAGGAATCCACTGTCCAGAGAAGAAAAATGGGGTTCTCCCCCCCTTCATCATTGCTTCCTCGGGCAGCAAAGCACACAGGTGCTAGAGGGGGACTAGGAGGGATCGTGGTAGAAAGTTGAGCCTACGGAGATTAGTGGAAGAGGACAAAAATGGGATTTTTGTAAAGTGGCAGAAGGTGTTTGATGCTGGTTTGGGCAAGTAGATGGTTTCCATTTGCCATGAGACTCCATAGGGCGGAATGACACATATAATTAGGGTCTTCCACCAATTTTGAGCTTACTTGGACAAAGTTGCCAATGCAACTTTTGTAAACCCTAGAAATTATCAGAAATGAACTTGTGCAGATCTAGTTGATCAAATCATTTCTCCTTGATGCACCACTTGGTGTAGTGGCCTCATTTGATCATATGAACATGATCACAAAAGTTGGTGTCAAGGAGAGAAAGTTGGTAGTACAAAGTTGTTCAAATTTGATTCTGGTCAGAGAGGGTTTTGGTGCATTTTGGTGAACTAAACTGACCTTAATTGAGAGGAGGATTTGCAAGGTGACCACAATATGCATTTGTGACTTGCTGGATTTTCCTTGGATTTTTAGAAAATATTTCCTGTAGAAATATTTCAAATCTTTGAAATGGGCAGAAATAGTTTTGGGAGGTTTTGTCCAATATTTTGAACATGACCATGTGTTGAAACTCTTATATATGGAAAATATATGTCCACTAAGTTTCCCTGATTTTTGTCAAATATTTTTGAAACATTAAAATAATTTTTCCCTATTAAAGACCATTTCTGGCCTTAAGAAAAAGCTTTTTAATAAAATAGGAAAATAACTATTAAAATTATATTTTTGTGGTTTATGGGAATCCTATATCTAATAGGTTTCAAATATACTCTTTGAAATATTTTTCATACCCCAAATCAAGTACTTGTGGTGCAAACCTCAACTCAGGGGGTTTTGGAAAACTAAATTTTGAAAATACTATTTGGCCAAATTATTTTTGCAGGAAAATACTACACTGTACTATACACATTGCATGATCATTGGGCAGAAGTTTGGGGCAATGAGATGAAGTACAGAAGGTGGAGTAGTTGACTTTAAAGAGAACTTTGAAAAATCACTCAGAGAAAACCAACTCCAAAATAAAAGCCAAATAATGCAAAAGTTTTTGTTGGTCCAATTTTTCATGCTTTAATAATGAAAATGACATGTTGCAAAATGCAGGGTGTGACAGACCTACCCCCCTTACAAGAATCTCATCCCCGAGATTCCTAAACTAGGCTTTAAAGAGATACGGAAACTCGGATCTAAGGTAGTCTTCACGTTCCCAGGTTGCTTCTGCTTCAGTGTGGTTGCTCCACCGGACCTTGAAGTACTTGATGGTGCGGCTTCGAGTGTGTCGCTCAGCCTCATCCAGAATGCAGATGGGCCTCTCACGGTAAGTCAAATCAGGCTGAAGGTCAATGGCTTGGTGATTGATGTCCTTGTAAAGATCAGGCTTGTCTGGAACCTGGAGACACTTCCGGAGTTGTGACACGTGGAATACGTGGTGCATATCGGATAGTTTAGGTGGCAGTTCCAACTGGTAAGCCACTTCTCCTTGTCGGTCAGTGATCTTGAAGGGGCCGATGTATCTTGGGGCGAGCTTTCCTTTGACATGGAAGCGCTGGGTTCCCTTGAGAGGTGTTACCCGGAGATAGACATGGTCTCCAACTCGGAAGTTCATGTCTCTACGACGTGAGTCAGCGTAGCTCTTCTGCCTTGACTTGGCAGTCTTCAGACGCTCTCTGACATGTTGGACTTGCTCTTCTGCTTCACGGAGGATATCGGGCCCAAAGACAAGTCCTTCTCCAGTCTCTGACCAATTGAGGGGTGTGCGGCACTTCCGTCCGTATAACACCTCAAATGGTGCCATCTGAAGGCTTGACTGATAACTGTTGTTGTAGGAGAACTCGGCGAAAGGGAGGCAATCTTCCCACCTAGCTCCATATGCTAAGACACAGGCTCGGAGCATGTCTTCGAGTATCTGATTCACTCGTTTTGTCTGACCTCTGATCTGTTGGTGGAAAGCAATGATGAAGGACGACTTGGTCCCCATGGCCTCTTGGAACTTCTTCTAGAACCTTGAGGTAAACTGGGTTCCTCAGTCTGACACGATCTCCTTGGGAAGACCATGAAGGCTTATGATTCTGTCGATGTAGAGGCTGGCTAGCTGGTTTCCCTTGTAAGTCGTCTTGACAAGAATGAAATGGGCTACTTTGGTCAAATGGTCGACTATGACCCAGATGGAGTCATGTCCCTTATTTGACATGGGTAATCCAGTGATGAAGTCCATTCCGACTTTATCCCATTTCCATTCCGGCACCTTGAGAGGCTGTAACAATCCAGCGGGTCGCTGATGTTCAGCTTTGACCCTTTGGCATATGTCACACTTAGCGACGAAAGTGGCTATCTCTCTCTTCATGCCATGCTACCAGAATCTTTCCTTTAGGTCTTGATACATCTTGGTTCCTCCGGGGTGGATGGAATACGGGGTGTCATGAGCTTCTTGCAAGATCAAATTCTTGAGCTCAATCTTGTTGGGTACGCAAATGCGATTCCCAAACCACACAATTCCTTGCTCATCCTCTGAGAATCCTGGGGCCTTGCATGCCTTGATCTGCCTCTTGATGCCTTCAATACTTTCGTGTCCCTTCTGAGCTTCCTTAACATCATCTATCAAGGTAGGCCTAACTTAGAGGTTGGCCAAGAATCCTGGTGCAACCAGTTCCAATCCGAAGCTTTCAAGTTCTACATACAAGGCGGGTAGCCTGTCCTTAAGCATAGCATTCAAGGAACAAGCCTTTCTGCTTAACGCATTTGCTACCACATTAGCCTTTCCAGGGTGGTATTGAACACTAAGGTCATAATCCTTGATCAACTCTAGCCATCTTCTTTGCCTCATGTCCAATTACTTCTGAGTAAAATATACTTCAGTCTTTTGTGATCCGTGTATATCTCACACCGCTTCCCTAGGACGTAATGTCGCCATGTTTTCAGGGCATGAACTACAACTGCCAACTCGAGGTCATGAGTAGCATAGTTCTCCTCATGAGGCCGTAGTTGCCTTGAAAGGTAAGCTACGACTCTACCCTCTTGCATCAGAACACCTCCTAGTCCGGTTCTTGACGCATCACAATATATCACAAACTCCTTGTGTATATCTGGTGTGGCCAGCACTGGGGCGGTGGTCAGTCTCTTCTTCAGCTCCTGGAAGCTCTCTTCGCACTTCGGTGTCCATTCAAACTTCTTGTCCTTCTTCAAGAGCTGAGTCATGGGTTGGGAAATGCTTGAGAATCCTTCAACGAACTTGCGGTAGTATCCTGCGAGTCCGAGGAAGCTCCTGACTTCCTTCACACTGCTTGGGGATTGCCATTCAGTCACGGCTTCAATCTTAGCGGGATCGACCGACAATCCTTCTTTGGTCAAAACATGACCCAAGAATCCAACCTCATGCAGCCAAAATTCACACTTGCTAAACTTGGCGTATAGTTGGTGCTCTCGAAGCTTGTCTAGGACCATCCTCAAGTGTTTCTCGTGCTCTTCTTCCGTCTTCGAGAAGACAAGAATGTCATCAATGAAAACAATGACGAACTTGTCCAAATATTCCATGAAGACCTTATTCATGAGATACGTGAAGTAAGCTGGGGCATTGGTCAATCCAAAGGACATGGCCGTGCACTCATACAGGCCATATCTGGTTACAAATGTCGTCTTCGAAATATCTTGGGGTCTGATTTTCAGCTGGTAGTACCCAGATCTAAGGTCGATCTTGGAGAACACCTTGGCCCCATTGAGTTGATCGAACAGATCTTCAATCTTAGGGAGTGGATACTTGTTCTCGATTGTAACTTCATTGAGGGAATGATAGTCAATGCATAAGCGGATAGTATCGTCCTTCTTTGCCACAAACAGAACGGGTGATCCCCAAGGGGAGGCACTAGGGCGGATAAATCCCTTCCTCAACTGCTCTTCCAGGTGCTTCTTCAACTCTGCCAACATGGAACGTCCATTGCCGTTCCCCGCCAGCTGGCGGTTGACAGCCTGGGCAATCATTTGGAGGGCTGCAGTGTTGGCTTGGCGTTCCTCTCGGAAGGCTTGGAGAAGCTGAGCCATGTCCATGTTTGGAGGTGGTGACGGTGGTGGAGCCTGCCCTTGGGTTTGGTCCTGACTAGCTCCTGCCCCGGCTTCTTGCTGTTGAGTAGAGGCACCAGTACGTGTTACAACAGGCATCCTGTTGGAGCGGTCAAGGTCTCATGATTGGGAGAGATGAGGGAAAGCAGTATAGATGGAATGCCTAGTGAGGGGGTGGGCGTGACACAATTTCAAGTTAAGCAAGGGCCAGAAGGGCCAAACTCATGCATTAAGACCAAATGGGTGATGTAGTCATTTACAAGTTCCCGAAGGAAAGTACGACTTCCATCAAAACAAGTTGAAAGCAACCATAACACAACATGGTTTCATTTGAACCATTACATGGACTCGACTTCGCACAAGGGGTACACGACCTATCCTACCTTAAGGGTTACGAACTGGCCTATCCTAGTCCTGAACGGAGTCTAAGTGGTGGAATGCTCGGTCGTGTAGTCCGGCTCCTCTGGGTCTTCCTCCTCATCTTCATCTATCTCAGTATCTTCGTCACTTGAGGGAATGGAGGAGTGGAGGAGCTGAACACGGCACTGCTTTGCCGGTGGCACCGTGAAGAGGTTGCGGTATTCCTTCGCCGTCATACGGCGTGGCCAAGATGATCCCTTGGCATGCGTAACCTGTGGGGGTCGCCCGCCTCGATAGGCAATAACGGGCTGTCCAGGGGGTGCACCATCCTTCTTGATCCTGTCCGCCTTTGTCTGGGCTAGGCGGAGGAGTTCCTTGGTCTCATGGAGTTCCCTCCGAAGCTCCATCGACTCCGAGGCCAAGTGCTGTGCCAGGCTATCAGCACACAAGCTGAAGTAGGTCTGGAAACGGAGGGGAATCCCCTCGTCCATGGGTGGAGCTGGTGCGCTGCTCTCGTCATCACCCTCCTTACGATAAGGCAGGTAACGAGTGGCTGGCTCACTTGCCATCTCTGGCAGAAGATCTCGAAGGCGAGTTAGCGCCTTGAGTGCAGCAATCTCAACGGCGAGGAGCAGGGTCGCCATCTGGGGTCCTTCAAAGAACCAGCTTGTCGGAGGGTCGTTCGCCCTCACGACTACCTCCACGTGATACTCCTTCGTGGTGCTGTCGATCCAGTGCTCGTGATAGGAGAAGGAGGGGGGGCTCGAGTGAACTGGCACTTCTTGAGGCTGTCCTCAAGGAGCACGGGAAATCCAGTGGTCAGGAGGTCCTCAGGTACGACGGCCATCTACAAAAGTGGAAAGGGAAGGGTCAATAGAGGAGATACGACACATGTTTGGGATTTTTTTGAAAGCGTAGGTATATATGTAGTTTTGTAGATAGTCTCACTCTAACTAACGTCCATGCTAACTAAGGCTTCCTACAGTCAGGATGGCTCTGATATCAGCTCTGTGGGGACCCCGACTCATAAGTCCTGATCACCGAATGCACGTGTACAGTGATCATAGAGATCAATGCTCATTGAACACACAGAAGCTGAATAACAAGAGTCTTACATCCATACATATCGTCTTACACAAATTATGACCATTATGGTCAAGTCTTACATAGATAAAGCCACAAGGGCTAAATACCAAATAAACTTAAGCAACAAAAATTCTTCGTCGATAAGTAGAACCCATGCCATCTGCCTTAACCCTACAGGCATTCTGACTGGGAAACGACCTAGTTCGCATGTTCGTCTCCAAAGAACTCTTCTTTGAACTCCTGTTCTTCCATGCCTGGCCAATTAAATAACCAGTGGCAAGCCAATGAGTACTTTGAATGTACTCGCAAGCAACCCATGTTTTGGTTCAAAATACAACAATGCATGATATAGGTAAATTTTTGCGGAAAGCTAGTTTTTGAGTGCTATGCATGTTCAACCACATGTAAGACAGGCATCAGGAGAATTCAATTTACCATGAGGACAGGTTACAGATATCAACATAAATAGAGTGGGCATCAACCCAACTCAATCATGTCAAGTCCTTTAACTTGACCCACGTAGATCTTCCCACTTATCCAAACACACACACTGGTTGCGCATGTAAGGTTGGAATAACGGTCGCAACTTAAACCAATCCGTTTTGAAAAACAACACACACACTTGCCTCGGTACACCACTTCATCTTCAAGTGGTTACCCAACTCATCATCTCCCCCGGGCATAAGTGGCACCCGATGGGTTTTTTCGAAAAGTCTTTTGAAAATACTTTGTCTCCATCACCATGCATATTCCCGTCCCTTTTTGCGTAGAACTAATTTAGCATCCTATCTACTCCCACCGGCATAACCCTCATAAGGAGGTAGGGTCATGCACAATGCAAGTATCAACGAGGAAGTAAGAAAGGCAACCCATCAAAGTGGTTACCATCTCATCATGATTCCGATGCAACACTAATAAAGTGCTATATGACATGCATAAAAAGGGTTTCATAGACATGGTCAAAGGGCTGCTTGCCTGGCTCAACAAAGTCTTCTGGTCCAACTCCTTCGTCAGCAACGCAATCTATCGTCGCAAAATAATAACGAGAAAAAGGCAATAATAAAACAGAAAAACCAAAGTGCTCAGAAAAATGTCAACTCATTTTTGTTAAATACTAGGTTGAAAACTAAGAAGGGGAAAATTCCTAGTTTTGGATTTGGAGTAGCAGAATAGGAGAAATGGATTTACAAAGGTATATTTAAATGCTTAAAATCACATTTAAATATTTACAGTGAAGAAAAGGTTGTTAGATTTGAATGAAAATTGCACCATTAAATAGGTTGCAATACTTTAGGAATTTAGGAATTGGAATTAATTTATTTGGACATATATTTTATCCTATGGAATTCTAGGAAAAGTGATAGAAAAAGAAAAAGAAAAGGGATCTGTGCCTGCTGGGCCAGAACAGGCGCAGCGCAGCAGGCCCAGCCAGAGAGGCGGCCCGGCGCACTGGTGCACGCGCGCGCCAGATTTAAACCTGACGGGCGGGGCCCAGGCGTCAGGACGTGAGGCTGACGGACGGGCTCCACGGTCATCGTCGTCAACCCTGGGTCAGAGAGGGCGGCGAGCTCACCGGCGACGATGCAGGGCACGGCGAGGTCGGGCGAGGGCACGGCTGGGCTCAGCGTCGTGTTGCCATTCGGGTGGAGGTGGAGTTGGACACCGGAGCAGCCTGGTTCGCCGGTGACGAGGTCACGCGACGGAGGTGCTTCGGGCGTCGATGGTTCCGGCCGTTCCCGGCTGCAAAAGAGTAGGGAAAGAGAGGGGAAGGGGTCAGTGGTGCTGCGTGGTTCCACATCGAGAGAGAACGGGGGCGGAGGAGGCCTATACCGCGTGAATGCCGACGAGCCGAGGCGGCGGAGCTCGAGCTCGATCTTGAGCTCGAGCGGCTCTGGGGACAAATGGGTGGTGCGGGAGGTGGATTAGGAGTGTGGGGCAGCGACAGGGAGTAATAGAGAGGCTCGGGGTCGCCTTTTGTATGCTTGCCGAGGTCCACCGTAGGCGCGGCCTACGGGTGCCCGCTGGATCGGCTCAGGTGTCCGTTAGAGAGGGAATGGAGGGCTCGGGGGTGTTCGTGGGAGTGGTCTAGGGTGCCAGGGAGAGAGAGGAGGAGCAGGGCGAGCTACAGGCGGGCCATAGGAGCGGCGCGAGCATTGGCTGAACGGGGCGGTGTTCTGGCGCGAGCTGTAGGAGAGAGATAAGGGCGCGGGAGCAAGTGGGCGGCCTGCTGGCCTGGAGCGGACGTCGAGGGGCATCGACTGGCGTGCGGGGGAGGCTCGACGTGGCCGGGAGGCGCGGCGTCAACAGTCGGGTGCCCTGCCAGGCGCTCCAGAGCGCGACTTTGGCCGGCATCCGGGGCTTTCCCGCGTCCGCGCGCGTCCACTTCTGTCTGGCAACTGAAGGGGGCATGGGCAAAAGCTGGGGAGTGCCTTGGATGCTCTGGAAGGCTGAGAGGAGAGAGGAAGGCTGGGAGAGAGAGAGGAATCCACTGTCCAGAGAAGAAAAATGGGGTTCTCCCCCCCTTCATCATTGCTTCCTCGGGCAGCAAAGCACACAGGTGCTAGAGGGGGACTAGGAGGGGTCGTGGTAGAAAGTTGAGCCTACGGAGATTAGTGGAAGAGGACAAAAATGGGATTTTTGTAAAATGGCAGAAGGTATTTGATGCTGGTTTGGGCAAGTAGATGGTTTCCATTTGCCATGAGACTCCACAGGGTGGAATGATACATATAATTAGGGTCTTCCACCAATTCTGAGCTTACTTTGGAAAAGTTGCCAATGCAACTTTTGTAAACCCTAGAAATTAGCAGAAATGAACTTGTGCAGATCTAGTTGATCAAATCATTTCTCCTTGATGCACCACTTGGTGTAGTGGCCTCATTTGGTCATATGAACATGATCACAAAAGTTGGGGTCAAGGAGAGAAAGTTGGTAGTACAAAGTTGTTCAAATTTAATTCTGGTCAGAGAGGGTTTTGATGCATTTTGGTGAACCAAACTGACCTTAATTGAGATTAGGATTTGCAAGGTGACCACAATATGCATTTGTGACTTGCTGGATTTTCCTTGGATTTTTCGAAAATATTTCCTGTAGAAATATTTCAAATCCTTGAAATGGGCAGAAATAGTTTTGGGAGGTTTTGTCCAATATTTTGAACATGACCATGTGTTGAAACTCTTATATATGGAAAATATATGTCCACTAAGTTTCCCTGATTTTTGTCAAATATTTTTGAAACATTAAAATAATTTTTCCCTATTAAAGACCATTTCTGGCCTTAAGAAAAAGCTTTTAAATAAAATAGGAAAATAACTGTTAAAATTATATTTTTGTGGTCTATGGGAATCCTATATCTAATAGGTTTCAAATATACTCTTTGAAATATTTTTCATACCCCAAATCAAGTACTTGTAGTGCAAACCTCAACTCAGGGGTTTTTGGAAAACTAAATTTTTAAAATACTATTTGGCCAAATTATTTTTGTAGGAAAATACTATACTGTACTATACACATGGCATGATCATTGGGCAGAAGTTTGGGGCAAGGAGATGAAGTACAGAAGGTGGAGTAGTTGACTTTAAAGAGCACTCTGAAAAATCACTCAGAGAAAACCAACTCCAAAATAAAAGCCAAATAATGCAAAAGTTTTTGTTGGTCCAATTTTTCATGCTTTAATAATGAACATGACATGTTACAAAATGCTGGGTGTGACACATACTTATTGCAAAAATCTACAAGTCATCAAAAACCTCGGCTCTACGCGCATTCTCCTAGGGGGATAGATTGGCAGGAAAAGACCATCGCTCGTCCCCGACCGCCACTCATAAGGAAGACAATCGAATAACACATCATGTTTCAAATTTGTTGCATAATGTTTACCATACGTGCATGCTACGGGACTTGCAAACTTCAACACAAGTATTCCTCAATTTCACAACTACTCAACTAGCATGACTTTGATATTATTAACTCCATATCTCAAAACAATCACCAAGCATCAAACCTTTCTTAGTATTCAACACACTCATAAGAAAAGTTTATTATTAATCTTGCATACCGAGCATATTAGGATTTTAAGCAAATTACCATGCTATTAAGACTCTCAAAATAATATAAGTGAAGCATGAGAGATCAATAGTTTCTGTAAAACAAATCCACCACCGTGCTCTAAAAGATATAAGTGAAGCACTAGAGCAAAACTATAAAGCTCAAAAGATATAAGTGAAGCACATAGAGCAAAACTATAGAGCTCAAAAGATATAAGTGAAGCACATAGAGTATTCTATCAAATTCCAAATCATGTATGACTCTCTCAAAAGGTGTGTACAGCAAGGATGATTGTGGTAGACTAACAAGGAAAGACTCAAATCATAAAAGACGCTCCAAGCAAAACACATATCATGTGGTGAATAAAAATATAGCTCCAAGTAAAGTTACCGATAGATGTAGATGAAAGAGGGGATGCCTTCTGGGGCATCCCCAAGCTTTGGATTTTAGGTGTCCTTAGATTATCTTGGGGGTGCCATGGGCATCCCCAAGCTTAGGCTCTTGCCACTCCTTGTTCCATAATCCATCAAATCTTTACCCAAAACTTGAAAACTTCACAACACAAAACTTAATGTAGAAAATCTCGCGAGCTCCGCTAGCGAAAGAAAACAAAAGACCACTTCAAGGTACTGTAATGAACTCATTCTTTATTTATATTGGTGTTAAACCTACTGTATTCCAACTTATCTATGGATTATAAACTATTTTACTAGCCATAGATTCATCAAAATAAGCAAACAACACAAGAAAAACAGAATCTTTCAAAACAGAACAGTCTGTATTAATCTGTAGCTAGCGCAAGATCTGGAACCCCAAAAATTCTAAAATAAATTTCTGGACGTGAGGAATTTATCTATTAAACATCTTCAAAACGAATTAACTAAATATCACTTTCCAAATAAAAATGACAGCAGTTCTCGTGAGCGCTAAACTTTCTGTTTTTTACAGCAAGTTCAACAAGACTTTCCCCAAGTCTTCCCAACGGTTCTACTTGGCACAAACACTAATTAAACACAAAAAACTCAACCAAAACAGAGGCTAGATAAATTATTTATTAATAAATAGGATCAAAAAGCAAGGAATAAAAATAAAATTGGGTTGCCTCCCAACAAGCGCTATCGGTTAACGCCCCTAGCTAGGCATAACAAGCAAGAATAGATCTAGGTATTGCCATCTTTGGTAGCTAATCCGTAAGTGGCTCTCATGATAGATTCATATGGCAATTTTATTTTCTTTCTAGGGAAGTGTTCCATGCCCTTTTTTAATGGAAATTGAAATCTAATATTCCCTTCCTTCATATCAATAATTGCACCAACCGTTCTAAGGAAAGGTCTACCGAGAATAAAATCTATGGGCACATAATTCCTATTTGCAACAATAAGAACATCATTAATTCTTCCCATAGGTTTCTTAATAGTGGAATCCGCAAGATGCAAGTTTAGAGAGCAATCATCAAAATCACGGAAATCTAGCAAATCGCACAAAGTTTTGGGAATAGTAGAGGCAGTAGCACCCAAATCACACAAAGAATAAAACTCATAAGCTTTAATTTTAATTTTAATAGTAGGTTCCCACTCATCATAAAGTTTTCTAGGGATAGAAACTTTCAACTCAAGTTTTTCTTCATAAGATTGCATCAAGGCATCAACGATATGTTCGGTAAAGGCTTTATTTTGACTATAAGCATGAGGAGAATTTAGCATGGATTGCAACAAGGAAATACAATCAATTAAAGAGCAAATTTCATAATTAAATTCCTTTAAATCCAATATAGTGGGTTTAGCAACATCTAAAGTTTTATTTTTTTCAATCCCACTTTTATCAATTTCATCATCAAGATCTAAATACTCCAAATTTTTAGAACTCCTTCTAGGTAAGGGTGGATCATATTTATTTTCATCAAGATTTATATTGCAAAACAAAGATTTAATAGGAGATACATCAATAACTTTTAGATCTTCATCTTGATCATCATAGGAATTGGAAGAACACGCTTTAATAAAGGCATCTTTCATAGCATGCGTCTTAGCGGTTCTTTCCTTGCACTCATCAATGGAAATTCTCATGGATTTGAGAGACTCATTGATATCATGCTTAGGAGGAATAGATCTAAGCTTTAAAGAATCAACCTCAAGAGAAATTCTATCAACGATCCTATCCAAATCATCAACTTTAAGCAATTTCTCTTCAAGCAAAGTATTAAAATTCTTTTGTGAATTCATAAACTCTTTAACACTACTCTCAAATTCAGAGGGCATCTTATTAAAATTTCCATAAGAGTTGTTGTAGGAATTTCCATAATTATTAGAAGGATTACCAGGATAAGGCCTAGGATTAAAATTCCCTCTATACGCGTTGTTACCACAATTATTCCTACCAACAAAATTCACATCCATAGATTCATTGTTATTCTCAATCAAAGTAGATAAACGCATATCATTAGGATCAGAAGAAACACTCATAGTAGCAAATAATTTCATAAGTTCATCCATCTTTCCACTCAAAACATTAATTTCTTCTATCGCATGCACTGTTTTATTAGTAGATCTTTCAGTGTGCCATTGAGAATAATTAACCATAATATTATCTAGGAGTTTAGTAGCATCTCCTAAAGTGATTTCCATAAAAGTGCCTCCCGTGGACGAATCTAAAAGATTTCTAGAAGCAAAATTCAATCCGGCATAAAATTTTTGTATAATCATCCACAAATTCAAACCATGAGAAGGGCAATTACGTATCATTAATTTCATTCTCTCCCAAGCTTGTGCAACATGTTCATGATCAAGTTGCTTAAAATTCATAATATCATTTCTAAGAGAGATGATCTTAGCAGGAGGAAAATACTTAGAGATAAAAGCATCTTTGCACTTGTTCCATGAATCAATACTATTTTTAGGCAAAGATGAAAACCAAGCTTTAGCACGATCTCTAAGCGAAGAAGGAAATAGCTTCAATTTAACAATTCATTATCGACGTCTTTCTTATTTTGCATGTCACACAAATCAACGAAGCTATTAAGATGGGTAGTGGCATCTTCACTAGGAAGGCCGGAAAACGGATCTTTCATGACAAGATTCAGTAAAGCAGCATTAATTTCACAAGATTCAGCATTGGTAAGAGGAGCAATAGGAGTGCTAATAAAATCATTGTTGTTGGTATTGGTGAAGTCACACAATTTAGTATTATCTTGAGCCATCGCGACAAACAAGCAATCCAACACACGAGCAAACAAAAGGAAAACGGGTAAAAAGAGGCAAATATAGAAAGAGAGGGAGGATAGAGAGAGAGAGGGCGAATAAAACGGCAAGGGTGAAGTGGGGGAGAGGAAAACGAGAGGTAAATTGCAAATAATGTAATGCGGGAGATAGGGATTGTGATGGGTACTTGGTATGTTGACTTTTGCGCAGACTCCCCGGCAATGGCGCCAGAAATTCTTCTTGCTACCTCTTGAGCACTGCGTTGGATTTCCCCAAAGAAGAGAGGATGATGCAGCAAAGTAGCGTAAGTATTTCCCTCAGTTTTTGAGAACCAAAGGTATCAATCCAGTAGGAGGCTACGCGCGAGTCCCTCATACCTACACAAAAACAATAGCTCAACGCAACTAACGCGCTTAGGTGTTGTCAATCCCTTCACGGTCACTTACGAAAGTGAGATCCGATAGAGACGATAAATAATATTTTTGGTATTTTTGGTATAGAGATGCAAAGTGAAAAGTAAAAGGCAAAGTAAAAGCAAAGCAATAATAAAGTGATGGAGATTGATATGATGAGAAAGAGACCCGGGGGCCACAGGTTTCACTAGTGGCTTCTCTCAAGAGCATAAGTATTCCACGGTGGGTGAAAAAATTATTGTTGAGCAATTGACAGAATTGAGCATAGTTATGAGAATATCTAGGTATGATCATGTATATAGGAATCACGTCTGAGACAAGTAGACCGACTCCTGCCTGCATCTACTACTATTACTCCACTCATTGACCGCTATCCAGCATGCATCTAGAGTATTAAGTTAAAAACAGAGTAACGCCTTAAGGAATATGACATGATGTAGAGGGATAGTTTCATGCAATATGATAAAAACCCGATCTTGTTATCCTCGATGGCAACAATACAATACATGCCTTGCTGCCCCTTCTGTCACTTGGAAAGGACACCGCAAGATCGAACCCAAAGCTAAGCACTTCTCCCATGGAAAGATAAACCAATCTAATAAGCCAAACCAAACTGATAATTCGAAGAGACTTGCAAAGATAACCAATCATACATAAAAGAATTCAGAGAAGATTCAAATGTTATTCATAGATAAACTGGATCATAAACCCACAATTCATCGGTCTCATCGAATAGAACATTGTATTGAGATCCAAAAAGAGAGAAGAAGCCATCTAGCTACTAACTATGGACCCGTAGGTTTGAAGTAAACTACTCACACTTCATCGGAGGGGCTTGGATGATGATGTAGAAACCCTCTGTGATCGATTCCCCTTCCGGCAGAGCTCCGAAACAGGCCCCAAGATGGGATCTCATGGAGACAGAAAGTTGCGGCAGTGGAATTAGGTTTTTGGCTTCGTCCTCGACCGTTTGGGGGTATGTAGGTATATATAGGAGGAAGGAGTACGCCAGTGGAGCTTCGAGGGGCCCACGAGGCATGGGGCGCGCCCTTGGGGGGGCACCCTCCACCCTCGTGACCACCTTGTGGCTTTCCTGATGGAGGGTCCAAGTCTCCTGGATCTTATCTGATGAGAAAATCACGTTTCCTAAGATTTCATTCCGTTTGGACTCCGTTTGGTATTATGTTTCTCCGAAACACTGAAATGGGCAAAAACATCAATTCTGGGCTGGGCCTCCGGTTAATAGGTTAGTCCCAAAAATAATATAAAAGTGGAAAATAAAGCCCAATATAGTCCAAAACAGTAGGTAATATAGCATGGAGCAATCAAAAAATATAGATACGTTGGAGATGTATCAGGGGTCCTCAGGCGTCCGGCCTGTTATCTATTGGGCCGGATTGATTGGCTGTGAAGACATGAAGACCGAAGACCATACCTGTGTCTGGATTGGACTCTCCTTGGCGTGGAAGGCAAGCTTGGCGACTGACTATGAAGATTCCTTCTTATGTAACCGACTCTATGTAAACCCTAGATCCCCTCGGTGTCTATATAAACCGGAGGGGATAGTCCGGAAAGGACACATTCATTACCATAGTCATATAGGCTAGGCTTTTAGGGTTTAGCCATTACGATCTCGTGGTAGATCAACTCTTATAACACCCATATTCATCAATATCAATCAAGCAAGACGTAGGGTATTACCTCCATAGAGAGGGCCCAAACCTCGGTAAACATTGTGTCCCCTGTCACCTGTTACCATCGATCCAAGACGCACAGTTCGGGACCCCCTACCCGAGATCCGCCGGTTTTGACACCAACATTGGTGCTTTCATTGGGAGTTTGTCGGTGTACAAAAAGAGGGTGCACTTTTGGTACCCCTATAACTGTGCACGGGCAGTCTGAGCCACGGGCACCACCACACTGAGCAAGGCAAGGGAGGTGAGCCAAGGTAAGGCCGAAGCTTAGGAGAAGCAGAACGACGCCAAGACCAAGACCACAAAGAGCAAAGGGGACAAAGCGGACCCCCCGGCAAGATCCTTGCCGGGAGGCGGTTTTGGCAAACCCGGCAAGACCCTTGCCGTGGCAGCTCGCCCCACACCTACAGAGTGAGTCACCCTTGAGTCCACTGCCCTCATGGGGCAAGGATTCGGGAGACATCCCCGTGGTGGCATGCAGATCTTTGTGAAGACATTCAAGATCAGATACACCCTTTAGAAGATGATGATCCTTGGTGGGATCCCAGCCAAGGAGGACCACAAGGCCCCTGGCAAGAGCCTTGCCGGGGATGACAGTAGGCGCCACGGCAAGACCCTTGCCCGGGCCCCGGCAAGGCCCTTGCCAAGAACACCCGTTGGGCTACTATCAGGCGCACGCCAGTCAAACCTCCACCGTTGTTCGCATGCAGCTACCGACCCAACCAGCTGGGCAGGCACCTGCGTGGCGGCATGCAGATCCTCGTGGAGACCCACCACTGTGCCACCTCAGCTGCCTACCTGTCTACATGGCACCACGGGGGCCGCTGGCCAGGGCGCGTGTCGACGCGAGAGGGAGCGGCGACGGACGAGACATGGCTCTCCCTCGTCCCCGATAAAGCAAGGACACCGGGGCAAGACGCATTAAATGCGCCTTGTCATGTAATGCGAGGGATAACCTCGCATCTTTGCTCCCTTTCCACCTCCTAGTGCTACTGTGGCAACCCATTTTCCTATAAAAGGAGGCCCGAGACAACCAAGAGGGGGATTCAGCTTTTTGGACCTCCTCACGCCCCATAGCTAGCTCAAGAACATAGATATACAATCCACCAAAGCAGGAGTAGGGTTTTACGCATCCCCGTGGCTCGAACCTGGATAAACGAACCGTGTGCTATCTGTTTGATCCGCTCTTCTCACGACCCCGCGCCCCGCAACCGTAGTAGGGATTCTTGTGATCCCATAGGTGTCGTTCCCACCGACATCTTTGGCGCGCCAGGTAGGGGGCGCAATTGTGAGAATCGGCTCTAGAAGTTAGCCCGGCACTCCTTCATCTTCGTGACCCTTGAGAAGAAAGGAGGCCAGAAGATCGACACTCGAGCGATCGCAAACAGAAGCTAAGTTGCACTGAACCCTTATTTGTGCTACCCTTCTTATTTGAGGTTATTCCCCCTGGAGAAATTTCCTTTGTATGTGAAACCTGCACGCCAGGGGGATCTACCACGATCGGCAACGCCCTTGCCCTGTTTCGAGTCTGCTCAAGCGGCTGCGTCGAGAATGGCAGAGTAGCCTTCCGCGATCTGCAACGCCCCCGATTCTGACTCGAGTCAAGCTCGACAGTTTGAGCGGCCGCGTTCAGGACGGAAAGGTGGCTCGTCTGGCAGCACGCGTACCCGGCTGGCCATGGGGATCCGTCCCCAAAACGCCGCTAGGGGTTTCCGCGCCGGCAAGCCTTCCTGATCGACGTAGGGCACGCATACGAAGAGGAATCGAACGGGGAAATAACATCCATGAAAATTAAGAGTACTTCAAAGTTATATTACATCACATCATAGCTGCGGTTCTAACTAAAGATAAATTTTGTCTTGGTCGGGAACCCGCAGTGGTGAAGAAGAACAGGATGCCTAATCCCGGCGCTGGCCTTCCACCCTCTTGATTTCGTCGATGCAGTCGGTGATGGGCTTGATGCGCTCCTTGAGCACCGTGAGGTCAGCACCATCCGGCAAGCTCTTCATCGCGGCCGCGAAGTCAATATCGGGATTCCAGTACGCCGTCTTGGTGAGGACCTTGGTCACGACCCTCCGGCAGAGTCGCCGGGCCTCCTCGGCCAGCGTGGCCGCCCTGTTGGAGTGAAGATACGCCAAGGCTCCGAGGACGCCCTCGAAGAACAGGGTCAACTTGGTGTTGACGGTCCTGCTGCGCTCAGGGGCGTACCTCACGTGTGGCATCCCCATGGTGGCCAACTGCGAGGTGACCCTGCTGGCGACCTCCTCTAGGCGGCTGATCCACCTGTTCTCGCCCGCCACATAATCCTGTTGGGAGGCGGCCTCGTTCACCCGCAGCTGCTTCTCCTCCTCTAGGCTCCTGGTCAAGGTCTCCTCCCGAGCCCTGCTCTCCGACAGCATCTTCTCGAGATCCTCCAGCTTTAGCTTGAGGTCTCTGATGGAGTGTTGCGCTTCGGAGAGCTCCCCAGCCCTGCTGACGACCGCTCCTTGCGCCTCCACCAAGGCACTGTTGAGCATGCTCTTCTCATTGGACAGCTTGAGGGCCTGCTCCTTCAGCTCGTCCTGCGCCACCTCCAACTCCCTTACCTTGCCGGCATGGGCCAGAGCCTGGGCATCGAGTGCCTCCTTGTGCCTCTGCTCCAGCTCGCGAGTCCGCCGCGCGACAAGGGCGTCGAGCTCCTCATCCTTGCCACGGAGCGCTGCGGCAAGCTTCGCCTCGCGCGCGGTGAGGTCCTCTTCCTGGGAATTCAAGGTGGCTTGATGCTGGTTCCGGGCGACCTCGGCCGTGGCAGCCAAGTTCGCCGCCTTTTCCTGGGCCTTCTCGATGTCGGCCATCTTCATGGTGAGCTCCACATCGCGCTCGGCCAATTTCTCCTGGAAGGCCCTCTGCTCCTTGCGAGCCTGGTGGAACCAGGTCTGCGTCTCGGCAATGCGCGCCTTGAAGTCCACCTCCGCGTTGTCCACCGTTGCCATCCTGGACTTGACATTGTCCAGGCGAGCACGGTAGAGCACTTGGAGCTTTCGGAAATTGGCCCCCATGGCACGGAAAAGCTGCTCTTCTGGGGAACCGTCGTTACCAACCCCCGGCTCATCAACCACCTCGAGCCCGGTGGCGGCAAGCAGCTCGCCATCGAAAACTTCCCTTCGGCGGGCGCCCGGCTTGACGCCCCTGGGAGGTGGACGAAGAGATCGTCGCCCACCTTCAGATACCTGCCGGGGCCCGAGGTTGAGGAGGAGGGAGGCTGGTCACCCACCACCTCTTCCTCGGCGAAGGCCTTGCCAGCCCCACCGGCAGGTCCACCGCTGGTGCCCTCGGCAGAAGCCTCGCCGGTCGCCTTGGAGGCCCCCGCCGCGGTGTCCTCGGCAGCATCCTTGGAGGCCTCCTCAGCAATGTTCCCAGCAACGGTATCCATGTCCTCCATACCAGTTGAAGGAGGGCCTGGGCAGCAACGGGAGCAATGAAGCCAAGAAAAGAATAAGGGAAAAACAGAGATGAAGGACAGGCGACTCACCAGTGCCAGGCTGTGAAGCAGAAGTCCCCTCTCCACCAGCATTTGGCGCCGTGGTAGAGCCACCAGCGCCCAAGTTCCCCTCTTCCTCCATGGGTGTGGGCTCCATTCCTGATGCCCTTGCCGGGGACACCCCCCGCGGCGGCGTAGTCGATGGGCGTGGTGTGTTGGGAGTAGCCCTTTGTGGCTCCTCCTGCTGCCGCTCCCCTCCTACAAACCCGGCAAGGCCAGCGTCATGGCATCGAGCACCTACCACATGTCGAATAACAAGAGGGTGACGAACTTACGCTGGGGGCTGCGCCGGGGGCTGCTGTCCGGGCTGCTCAGCACCACCAGTGGTGTCTTTGAAGCCCCAGCCGGGGGCTGGCTGCTTGCCGAGGTCCTTGCCCTCTTCACCCTCTGGGCCAACGTCTCTGTCTCCCTACGGAAGCAAAAATGGATCAAGACAAGCGACCCAATTCAAGGAAATGGAAATGACAGTAAGGGACGGAGAACTTACTCTTCATCCGTCTCCTCCTCTTCCACCAGTTTCCTTTTCCTCTCCGGACTGAGAGGCCCGAGATCAAAAGGGAGCTCCGCATCATCATCCGAGTCGACGCCTGCTGGAGGAGGCGAAGGAGGCGGTGGGGTTTGTGTGCGCCCGGATGAGGAAGGAGATGTTGTCTTCTTATTCTCAGTGGCCTTCGTCAGCCTCTTGGCTGCCGTGGCCCTCGTGTGGCGCCAAGACCCCTCCAGGGTCAATTGAGGCCCCGCAGCCCTACCGGGCCGGACCGGCTCACCGGAGCCAGCCCGCCGCGGGACTCGCCCTCTTCCCCTGGTTGGCGTCGAGCCCGCCACTGCATCCTCCTCCTCCCCTGACGACTCGTCGGCCGCGTCTTCAACGAGCGGAGATCCAGTGTTGGCGCTGCTGACCTCCCCGGAGGCCGCCGCGCACCGGGAGAGCTCCTCTTCCTCCGCCGCCGTTGCGGCCATGTCCTCCACGCCCCCGGCGCTGCCGGCCTCCATGGAAAGCTGTGCCTCCCTCGCCCTAGTGGCAATGTAGTCCAGCTCTACCTGGGTGGTGTCCATGATAAGCCACCGCTCGGCGTCGGCATTGACGTACACCTCGATCAGGCTGTCGAAGAATTGCTGCACATCCTCGACCTTCGGCTCCTTCCAGCTCAGGATAGGGCCGTGCGCATTATAGTCCGGCATCATGGCGATGATCTCGGACCGACGCGAATTGTTGCACAATGGGACCACCCCCGCTGGCAGCTTGAAAAATGGCCCCTTGAGGGCCTTGCCGGTCCACTCGACCTCGCCATCACGACACACATCAAGCTGGAAAAGCCGCTGGCAGAAGTGGGCATGCGCCAGCACTGTGAAGCTGTGATCGAGGCCGGGGCGGAGTCGCATAATGTCAGCCGGGTTCGTGAAGAGCCAAGCTGGCCTCCCCTTGCTGTGCAACGGGGCGATCCGGCGGCGAATGAAGTCCGCCCCGATCATCTCAAGGGTGAGTCCGGCCTGGGTGAGCCGGAGAATCCTGGTGGTGGCGACGGTGAGCCTCCCATCGGCGGCGTCGACATCGCTCCAATCGCTGCAGCGGACCGGCGGCACTTGGTGGACCTTGCAGAATTCCGGCGGGTTCTCATCTTCAATCCAGCACCACCAGCCATGCCATTCCTCCCACCTCTCCTTCACGGCACTGTCCGGGTATGCCCCCTTGGATCTTGGGATCCAGGTGACGCAACCGGAGACGGCTCCTCCCGACTGGATTCGAGGAAAGAAGTAATGGCGGAAGAGCTCCATGTTGCGCTGCACCCCGGCAAAGCCTTCACAAAGATGCACGAAGAAAGCCATGCACGCCACTGCATCGGAGTAAAATCCAAGAGGCGAAAGCCGAAGGTGCGCATAACGTCGCAGAAGAAATCGGAGAAAGGAGGGCATAACCCGCAAGAAAAGTAATCAATGAAGAAGGGTACCGATTTGAGGCAGCATCAGTGCAAGCGGCAGGAATGATGCACGTCGCCGGGTGTCCCGAACCCTCTCCCCCCGTCTTCACTCCCCATAGGGGCTTGAAGGAGGCCCGGAGCTCTTGAACATCAACCGTCGAGGGGAAGAAGAAGGCGGACTTCATTCGGTCCCCCGACAGCGCGCTCCCCGGCGGCTCCACCGTCCCTGCGCCCTTAGCCACCCCCTTGCCCTTGGTGAATTTGGGAGCCATGGCGACCAAGAAGTTCAGAGGGCTGAGGAAGGGGGATGGCAAAGCAGCAGCGGCGGGCGACAGCGAAAGCTTAGGAAGGAAGGAAGAAAGAGAACGACGGCTCTGAGATCGGAAAAGGCACGAGGGAAGAGGAGAAAGTGAGCAGTGCGCCCATGGTTATTCCTTCTTATGGGGGAAAACATGGGCCGCCTCCTTTCACATTAACTGTGATGTTACACATGCCCGCAGGAAGCAACCCCACGCATGCCGCCCACGTCACACACGCCTCCCCACGCACCACGGCACACGCGGGAAGCATGGGAAGCACGGCGTGTGAAGAGACTTACCGCGTTAAAAACCGCCCCACCTGCCCGCGCACCGTTTTTGGGCCTAGCCCAACGACGCGATTGCGCTTACGTGTGGCCCAGGCCTGGGGGCTCTTGTTGGTGTACAAAAAGAGGGGTGCTCTTTTGGTACCCCTATAACTATGCAGGGGCAGTCTAAGCCACGGGCACCACCACACTGAGCAAGGCAAGGGAGGTGAGCCAAGGTAAGGCCGAAGCTCAGGAGAAGCAGAATGATGCCAAGACCAAGACCACAAAGAGCAAAGGGGACGAAGCGGACCCCCCGGCAAGATCCTTGCCGGGAGGCGGTTTTGGCAAACCCGGCAAGACCCTTGCCGTGGCAGCTCGCCCCACACCTACGGAGTGAGTCAGCCTTGAGTCCACTGGCCCCATGGGGCAAGGATTCGGGAGACATCCCCGTGGTGGCATGCAGATCTTTGTGAAGACATTCAAGATCAGATACACCCTTTAGAAGATGATGATCCTTGGCGGGATCCCAGCCAAGGAGGACCACAAGGCCCCCGACAAGAGCCTTGCCGGGGATGACAGCAGGCGCCATGGCAAGACCCTTGCCGGGGCCCCGGCAAGGCCCTTGCCAAGAACACCCACCATCAGGCCCACGCCAGTCAAACCTCCACCGCCATTCGCATGCAGCTGCCGACCCAACCAGCTGGGCAGGCACCTGCGTGGCGGCATGCAGATCCTCGTGGAGACCCACCACTACGCCACCTCAGCTGCCTGCCTACATGGCACCACGGGTGCCGCTGGCCAGGGCGCGTGTCGACGCGAGAGGGAGCGACGACGGACGAGACAGGGCTCTCCCCATCCCCGATAAAGCAAGGACACCTGGGCAAGACGCATTAAATGCGCCTTGTCATGTAATGCGAGGGATAACCTCGCATCTCTGCTCCCTTTCCACCTCCTGGTGCTACTGTGGCAACCCCTTTTCCTATAAAAGAAGGCCCGAGAGAACCAGGAGGGGGATTCGGCTTTTTGGAGATCCTCACGCCCCATAGCTAGCTCCAGAACATAGATATACAATCCACCAAAGCAGGAGTAGGGTTTTACGCATCCCCACGGCCCAAACCTGGATAAACGAACCATGTGCTATCTGTTTGATACGCTCTTCTCACGACCCCACGCCCTGCAACCATAGTAGGGATTCTTGTGATCCCATAGGTGTCGTTCCCACCGACAGAGATCTTCTATGCCGTCGATGAAGGGTTCGATGGCCCCTTCAATCGTCTATAGCGACATTGTACAAGGAGAAACCTTCCTCCCCGAACAAATTTTCATGTTTGGCGGCTTCGTACTGCGGGCTAACTTGCTCGGCCATCTAGAGTAGATCGATAGCTACGCCCCTGGCCACTAGGTCAGATTTTGGAACTTGAACTACATCATGGATATCCGTGGAGACTTCATCTTCAATGGATTCGAGACCACAACGATCGTTCCCCTTCACTCCGAGGAACATGACTTAAATCTGTCATCGGATCACATCCAGGAGATGGTCCCTGTTGCTGTAACGACCTTAGAACCAGAGCAGATCGTGCCATCGGAAGCCACAGAGTCCGCGGCATTGGAGCCGCACACGGACTTGGCACCCCGTGATATCTGCGTCAGTGGAACTCTGGATTCATCTCCGGCTATAAATTCAAGGCCATATACGCTTGCGGACACTGAGCTAGATCGGTTATCGATCTTCGAATTTAGTGCCACAGATGTCTTTTAGCACTCACCTTTGGGCGATGTGCTAAACTCTTTAAGGAACCTGTCATTCATGAGAGGCTCGCAGCCGAACTATGTCCGGTTCAAACTAGGGGCTGACGACGGAGAATTTTGCTTGCTGCCCGCCACCAACTTCATAGCCACTGTCGAGGACTTAACCAACATGCCCACTCCTGGCTCCGCAGACATTGACGGCCCAGACAATGATGCAGATAAGGAGCAAGGCCAAGATCCTCCAGTCATCAGGCGCAAATGGCCACCCCTTTACATTACGTGTACATGATCGATACACTCAAAAACCCTCGCTGCAGAGATAAGGGAGACCTAGTTAAAACTCATGAGTCACAGTCTAAGTTTCGGCGCCCGAAGCCACACCGGAGCAACAATGGCACTAGAGAAAATAGTACTCCGGACGGCGCCGAAAGCAATGAAGACCTTGTGGGAGCAACATTCGAGCAGGAGGAACAGGAAAACAGGCAAGCCGGTCCCGACAAACAGGCCCTGCATAGCGACGGATCAGAAGACGACAACTACCTTCTGCTCTCTGAAGATGAGGAAAACCTCGGTGACGAAGACTTCATCGTACCCGAAGAGCCCCTCGATCAGGAGCACTTTAAGCGTGGGCTGATAGCTACGGCAAGGAGCCTGAAAAAGAAGCAGCAGCAACTTCAAGCTCACCAAGACCTACTCAACGACAGATGGACCGAAGTCCTGGTCGCCGAAGAATACGGCCTCAATGGCCCAGCCAATAGCTACCCAAAGCATAGATCGCTCTACAGCCATTAGTATAGGCCACGGTGCGCCATTAGTATTTTTGAATATTGAAGGCGGGAAAATAGTAGTGGCGCACCGTCTAACCCCCACCGTGCGCCATTGCTATTTTTGAATTTGGAATTTGGATCTGGATCATGATTTTTTTGCCCATTTTTTGCTCATTTTTTTGCTCGTTTTTTGGCACGATATTATTTCAAATTTTGTTCCTGTTTTTGGATCTTGTACGTTCTTTTGCCGTGTTCTTTTGCCGGAGAGGAGTTCGCCGAAGAGGAGGAGGAGCAGGTCACCAGAGAGGCGCTCGCCTACATCGCCGGAGAGGAGGAGGAGGTCGCCGGAGAGGAGTTCACCGAAGCATCGGAGAGGAGGAAGGAGAAACCATGAGGGAATGGGAGGAGAGGAGGGAGGAGGAGCTCACCGGAGAGGAGGGAGGAGAAACCGTGAGGGGAGGG